>NC_069723.1:23567634-23892634 GCF_027358585.1 Pangasianodon hypophthalmus | reverse complement strand
GAAAGACTTTAAACAGACCTCCATCATGTGTGTGTGTGTGTGTGTGTGTGTGTGTGTGCTAGCAGAAGAGTTCACAGGCAGCAGTAGATGACAGTGAGAAGATCTTTACTGAGCTGATCAGCTCCATGGAGAAAAAGCGCTCGGAGTTGAAGAAGCTGATCAGAGCTCAGGAGGAAGCTGAACTGAGTCGAGCTGAACGACTCCTGAAGCAACTGGAGCAGGAGATTGCTGATCATAAGAAGAGAGTCACTGAGCTGGAGCAGCTTTCACACACACACGATCACATCCACTTCCTCCAGGTAACACTCACTGTCTGATCTACAGAGGCCGCTGTTCCTCACAAAGTTTCCTCCTAAAAGCTCATTACAGCAACAATAAATGTTCCTGTCTGAGATCACAAGTGTGTCTTTGTGTCTGATTCAGTCTGAGATTCATTTGTACCTCTCCTACACTTTTCTCCTTCTCTATTATGTGTTTCCTCTCTGTAGAGTTTCCCGTCTCTCTGTGTTCCTCCTGGATGTGAGGACTCACCCAGCATCACTGTCAATCAACATCTCTCATTTGATGGAGTGAGGAAATCTCTCTCAGATCTGAAAAAACAAGTTGAGAAAATCTGTGAGAAGGAATTCAACAAAATCCATCCACAAGGTAAACAAGCAAACATTTGTGCTGCATCACATTAAAGAGAGCCATAAAATTCATATAACAGTGATAAGCAGTAAGCATTAACAAGACTGCGTAAAACCACAAAGTGTTAGCATTAGCCTTGAAAACTACATCAAGACAAATTTACCAGATACATAAAGTCAACAGAACCTAATCACAAATCCACAAACTAATCTTATATTTTAGAGAGAACCGTAGTTACCTCCATGAATTCAAATATGAAGAGTCGCCCCACTGAGATGGTGACATTGTTGAGGTGTCTGTCTGAAACCAGATAGGAATCAAATTTTTTATATTCCTACTTTTAACTGTTTCCACATCATGTTTTCCATCTCCATTTTATCTCTGTGTTCCCACAGCTGGAGCAGTTCCGATGATTTTACCCTCAGAACCAAAAAGCAGAGAAGATTTTCTGCAGTGTAGGTGTAAAACACACACACACACACACTATATTTCATATAGAGCAGCATTACACAGGAACACAGACAGGTGTCTCTCTCTCTCACACACACACACACATTCATTATAAATCCTGTGATTAACATCTAACCTGTGCACCTTTTACTTTTTAGTTTTCTGTTATCTGACTCTGGATCCAAACACAGCACATCATGAACTCATTCTCTCTGAGGAGAACAGAGCAGTGACATGCAGTAAGACAAAACAACAATACTCTGATCATCCAGAGAGATTTGATTACTGGTGTCAGGTGTTGTGTAAGGAGAGTGTGTGTGGACGCTGTTACTGGGAGGTGGAGTGGAGCGGTGATGTGTCCATATCAGTCTCATATAAAGTGATCAGCAGGAAAGGAGGGGGTGACGAGTGTTTGTTTGGCTACAACAGTCAGTCCTGGAGTCTGGTGTGTTTTTTGTCCTCTGTCTCTTTCTGTCACAGTGACATTGAGACTGAGCTTCAAGGTCCAGCATCCTCCAGAATAGGAGTGTATGTGGATCACAGTGCAGGAACTCTGTCCTTCTACAGCGTCTCTGACACGATGAGGCTCCTCCACAGAGTCCACACCACATTCACTCAGCCTCTATACACTGGGTTCTGGATAGGTTCTTATGACTCAACAGTGAGATTACGTAATCCAATATGAAATGTTAGTAATAGCTTCAGTGGTAATATTTTGTGCAGAAACAGTAATGAATGTAACAGTAATGCATTGTTGTTGTTATTATTATTATTATTATTATTATTATTTAAAAATTTAAATTCAGTAGGATTTCAGTGCTGTATGAGCTGACTGCTTTTGACCAGACTTATAAAATATTAAGTAACTTAATTTTTTTTAACTCTGATGAATGTATGTTTACATGATGTATTTATGTTAATAAATCTCATTAATGCACAAAATTTCCAATATGAAGCTTGTAAAAATGTCTTATAGAATTCTGGGCTTTTTTAAGAAATAATAAAACTTACTCGAACTGCTGGATTTTTCTGCTGCTGATGTGTGTTCATGGGGATATTCACGGATATCCGCTGGTGCCTGTATTAATACATTTCTGGGGCCAAACGCATAGCATGGATTTAACGGTTAGTTCCCGCCTCACCCATCCACTTTATATTGGGAACAAACTGGCTTGGGTTTAAGAAAATGCTAGAAATTATGATGGTGGATGTGGCTCCTGCCGCAGTGTAGCAAGAAGTGGGGTGTGTGTAGCTCTGGCCAGGGAGGCGTTGCTGTGGGCCGTCAGCGTTTGTGCTGTTATGATGACTCAGAAACCACCTGCCCCTGTGGGTTTACCCCTTGGAACTGACGTGTGATGAGTCTCTTCGCCATGCCTTTGACCAAGTGAGAGTAATCGATGGTCATATAATCCAGCCAGAGCTTGCACTCACCTACCCCTACTTTTTAGTTATTATAGATAGGTAAGATCGAGGAACTAAGGAAGAATTGACCCAATTGTTGGTACTGCAGAGCCATTGGACACGTGAGAATATTGCTTTGTGTTTGTCCTGGTGGATTATGTGGCGCAATATTCTGAAGCAGCGTCTCTTCACAACATCTCAGCATGCATTGTTGCACTTGTCTGTGTAATCTCCTGAGTTGGGCTCCCAAAAGAGATTCTGACTGAAAAGGGCACTAAATTTGTGTCACAGACACTATTCAGGTTTTACCAATTATTAGGGATTAAATCGATTTGCACACACAGACTAGGAGAAGGATTTAATCAGATGCTAAAAAAACATACTTTGTAAGTTTGTTCAGGAGAATGCGCAAAATTGGGATAAGTGGCTCAATCCCCTATTACTTGCAGTAAGAGAGGTCCCGCAAGCCCCCATGGGGTTCTCCCCATTTGAATTACTGTACACGAGCAAGCCTCATGGCTTCTTAGATGTCATTAGAGAAAATTGGGTGGACAGACCTTCTAACAGCAAAAATGAAATTCAATATGTTCTGGACCTGAAAGCAAAACACCACAGCTTCAGTCAGCTAACACAGGAAACTTTGCATCAGGCCCACGAACGACATGCCGACTCTATGATGGGGTACTTAACTACGGTAATTTGCAGATGAGGTAATCATTTTACCAACCACGTCGAGCTCTAAATCACTTGGCAATCAAAGTGGCAACGATCTTTTGAGGTCACACTGCCTGAGAGAAGTTAACTATTCAATTCAATTCATTTTTATTTGTATAGCGCTTTTTACAAAGGTCATTGTCTCAAAGCAGCTTTACACAAACAAAAGTAAAGTGAAGTGTGTGTGTGTGCCGTCTCTGATGAGCAAGCAGGGCGACGGTGGCAAGGAAAAACTCCCTGAGATGGTGATAGGAAGAAACCTTGAGAGGAACCAGGCTCAACAGAGAACCCATCCTCATATGGGTTTACACTGTAGTGTGCGTGTGTGTGAGCACAATGTGTGTTGGTGTAGTCCATGGAAAACAGCTGAAGCGTTTTCGTGGCAGTATGAAGCATTGCCGGTGGACAGGTCCAGAGTGAAGGGGGGGGGAGGTCTGGATCACCGGCAGCTCAGGAGTGTAGCTCGGCAGGTGAACTATAAGGTCAGGTGAACAGATAGAGGCGATGCACTTCCAACATACCTCCTCAATCTCCTGAAACCATGATGATAGGTGGTTCCTGTGGCTCTAGTGACGGTGGTCCCCGAGAGGGAGGAGTTGGGACAGGAGGTAAGTCAAAAAATGTGTCCCAATTCACCCGGTTCCCTGTGGAGACTACCTCTCGCTGTCCCAGAGAGCACAGTTTGACAGGTTGCAAGGGGAATTTTCTGATGTTTTGACCTCTACCTGGTCTCCCGGACCTCATAGAACACTGCAGTGAGACTCCTCCTGGTGTGATTGTATGTAGCCACCCACACTAGTTACCTGAACACAACAAAATGTGGTTCGTAATGAACTCTATGCTATACTCGACATGGGAGTAATCGAGGAGTCTCACAGTGATTGGAGCGGCCCAGTGGTCTTGGTGCCCAAGGCTGACAGGTCGATCCATTTTTGTGTGGATTTTAATTCAATTCAGTTCAATTTTATTTGTGTAGCACTTTTAACAATGGACATTGTCACAAAGCAGCTTCACAGAAATATATAAATTCAGGATATAAATTTTAAATTTATGAATTTACCTCTAATGAGCAAGCCAAAGGTGACGGTGGCAAGTAAAAACTCCCTGAGATATGAGGAATGTTATGAGGAAGAAGGCATTACAAAAGCATGAATTAGTTTTTCTGCATCATGTAGTGACGTTAGATTTCTTAGCTTAGCAATACTTCTGAGATGACAGAAGGTTAACCTAGTAATATTAGCAATATCTACATGAGCTTCAAATGAAAGACTGGAGTCAGTAATCACACCAAGGTCATTTACTGCTGCACATGATGAAACAGAAATGCCATCCAGAGATACTATGCAATCAGAAAGCTTACTTCTAGATGTGGTCCTATCACAAGTACTTCTGTCTTGTTAGAATTAAGTAGAAGGAAGTTAGTAAGCAGTGTCTAATGTCATTTACACATTCCTGAGCTTTATTAAGCTTGTGTCTGTCATCTAGCTTTGCTGAAACATACAACTCTGTGCCATCAGCATAACATGTTTATGAATAATTTTACTCTGAGGTAGCATATACAAAGAAAAAAGCAGTGGGTCTAGAACAGAACCTTGTGGAACACCAAACTTTTCCTCAGTATGGGTAGAGAAGTCACCATTTACATCTACAACCTGATAACGATCAGTCAAATAAGACCTGAGCCAGGGCTGTTCCCTTAACACCAACAACATTTTCTCGTCTATCAAGGAGAATAGTATTATCAATGGTATCAAAAGCTGCACTAGGGTCAAGCAACACAAGCAAGTAGACACAACCCTGATCAGAGGCCAGTAGTAGGTCATTTACCACTTTAACCATCGCTGTCTCTGTGCTATGAGGAGGCCTTAATCCTGACTGATACATTTCATGAATGTTATTCCTATGTAGGTACGAGCATAACTGCTGTGCTACAACCTTTTCTAGGGATCTTGGCGATAAAGGGGAGGTTTGATATTGGCCTATAGTTGGACAACTCACAGGAAAATCAATGCGATGTTTAAATTTGATGCATACCCGAGGCCTCGAATTGACGAACTCCTCGATTGCTTATGGCGCGGCTCACATTTGTTCGACACCAGACTTAACCAAGGGGTACTAGTAGATTCCCTTGCCTCCGATATCTTGAGAAAAATGACCACTCCATTTGGGTTACACCAATTTGCCACCCTTCTGCTTGGTTTGTTTGGGGCCCCAGCAACATTTCAACATCTCATGGACAGCAAACTCGGCTTGCACAACGCATATGCCGCTGATTATTTAGATGACATAATCATTTACAGTTATGATTGGCAGCAGCATTTACAACTTCTGAGGCCTGTCCTGAGATCCTTGAGACAGGTGGGATCCACAGCAAACCCAAAGAAGTGTGCAACTGGACAGGTGGAAGTACAGTATTTGGGCTTCCACAGGGGCCATGAGCAGGGATGTCCCCAAATTGATAGGACAGCCACGATTGCAGCCTGCCCAACCAAAAAGGGGGTGGGACTGGCTGACTTTTATCAGAGGTTTGTACATAATTTTTCGGACATCACCGGCCTGCTGAGTGACCTCGCTAAAAAGGGAGCGCCATATCCAGTCCAGTGGATGGAGCCACGCGAGCGGGCTTTCTGCCAGGTAAAAGCGGTTTTGTGTGGGGGCCCGCTGTTGCATTCTCATGACTTTTCTCTCCCTTTTGTTCTGCAGGGTGGTTGGTAAGGAAGTATTAAAGAAGTCAGACCATGCAGTGTACTTTATACAGCCAACACCCAGCAACCACTTTACAGCATTTTACAGCTATTTATAGCTTATATTTATAGATGAAGACACACTACACACTGTGTAACATCAATGTGTTACTGTAGCGGTGGGCAAAGATTCACTCTGTGATCAGGTGGACAGTCACTCAGTTTTCTTTTATTGAACCTGGGACAAACACGACCAAAGGCTGGTTAATATACAGTGGACCGATGTTGCTCGGAGGTCTTAACTGAAATAAACAGAAGTGCGGAGTTCACATGAAGGTTGGCGCAGTTAGATACCCTCGGATTTATCTTTGCAAATATCATACATTGCACTTGACCGACAGAATCTGAATTCTGATAGATGAAAGAAGTAACCTTTTGTGTGATTCAAGCTCTAAACCTGCACTGGATAACCATAATTCATTTTTTCTTACAACAGAGCAATCATCGGAGCAACTTACAGACAGCAAAAGATGTAAGGCTCTTCTGTGGACCACACAGTGGAAAAAATTGGGAAGAACTCTGGGAACTTGGGCTGGAACTCTGGGCGGCTTCTGCTTCGTTCTAAATAACCAGGCCTCAAAGAGCTCCAAGTAAACTGATGTATCTTACGAGTCTTTTCCAAAACCCTGTAGCTCTTGTTCTGGGTGTAGGAGTCCTGATCAGGAATGAGGTGGATCTGGAACCTCTTCCAGAAACACCAGGCACAAAGCAGGAGAATTCACCCCATAGGCCAATGTGGAGCACAATACACACATTTACACCTAGGGGCCAATTAACATTTTTAACATAGTACAACTATCTTTAACAGAGCCAATACACCTAACTGCATGTTTTTGGGAGGTGGGAGGAAACTCAAACAACCACAGGCAGAACATGCAAAACTCCACACAAACAATAACCCAAGTTCAGTCTCAAACCCTGGACCAGAGCTGAGTGGCTGTACTGCTACCCACTGTGTTCATAGGGGACAACTAGGTTTCAGGCATGATGTTTATCACAACCTTTAGTTATTTCATAACCCCATTTAATGGTGTGCAGGTTAAAAAAAGAACTTAATCTGCCCGACTGTCAGTGGATTCATGGTGTATTTCAGTACAGAGAATACTGCTGAATTGTTTTCATGTTTTTGTAACAAAAACAACATTGTTATTTCAGTCAGCTGCCATTTTCACACAAAACTAAGCATATTACGTAATAGGTGCTGGAAAAAATATGAAGGTAGAAGTTACTTTGTTTTGGGTCTCTATTTTAGTTAGTTCTCGAGGCAATATTTCTGGTTTTAATTTATAGTATTAATGTTTTTTAACCCAATTTTTTTATTTATATTCTTTTACTATAATCATGTAGAATATCAGCTCCTGATGCAGAAATAATGAAATGTATTTTATTTGGTCTCAGAATGAGCTAAAGGAGGAGCAGATGAAATCCCAGCAGAGGATCCAGGAGAAGCAGAAGAAGGTGCAGGAGCTGAAACATGCTGTAGACACTATTAAGGTGAGGAGTGAACAGAGAGATTCTCCTAAACACACACACACACAGTAAATAAACAAAATAAAGTCTTTCTCTTTGTGTGTGTATGTGTGTGTGAAGGCGCTACTATTATCTTTGATAATCTTGATACAGTCCATGTTTTAACTGTAGGATGATGTAATTTTCTGTATTCTGCGTCTCTATTATTTGTCCTGTATTACTACTTGCTGAGTAGATATAAATGAATTGTGTGTATGTGTGTGTGTTTGTGTCCTAACAGAAGCGTTCACAGGCAGCAGTAGATCACAGTGAGAGGATCTTTACTGAGCTGATCAGCTCCATGGAGGAAAAAGCGCTCGGAGGTGAAGAAGCTGATTAGAGCTCAGGAGGAAGCTGAACTGAGTCGAGCTGAACGACTCCTGAAGCAACTGGAGCAGGAGATTGCTGATCATAAGAAGAGAGTCACTGAGCTGGAGCAGCTTTCACACACACACACGATCACATCCACTTCCTCCAGGTAACACTCACTGTCTGATCTACAGAGGCCGCTGTTCCTAACAAAGTTTCCTCCTAAAAGCTCATTACAGCAACAATAAATGTTCCTGTCTGAGATCACAAGTGTGTCTTTGTGTCTGATTCAGTCTGAGATTCATTTGTACCTCTCCTACACTTTTCTCCTTCTTTATTATGTGTTTCCTCTCTGTAGAGTTTCCCGTCTCTCTGTGTTCCTCCTGGATGTGAGGACTCACCCAGCATCACTGTCAATCAACATCTCTCATTTGATGGAGTGAGGAAATCTCTCTCAGATCTGAAAAAACAAGTTGAGGAAATCTGTGAGAAGGAATTCAACAAAATCCATCCACAAGGTAAACAAGCAAACATTTGTTCTGCATCACAGTAAATAGAGCCATAAAATTCATATAGCAGTAATAAGAAGTAAGCAGTAACAAGACTGCAGAAAACCACAAAGTGTTAGCATTAGCCTTGAAAACTACATCAAGACAAATTTACCAGATGAGCAAAGCAAATGGAACTTAACCATTTACATTTACATTTACAATAGTGCTTTGAAGTCTATCAAAAATACATTCTGATATTGGCTCGCTAAGTCACAAACTAGGAATACCATCAGTCCAAAACTCTGTTGGGGATTTTTTTTTTTTTTTTTGTGAAAGTGCTAACTTAAGTACTTTATGAAGAGGTAAGTCTTTAATCAGAAATCAATAAACATCTTACATTTTTGGAAAAAAATCATATGCCTTAAAGTCTGGAAATCTGGAAAGTCGCCCCATTGAGATGCTGATGTTGTTGATGTTTCTGTCTGAAACAAGTGAAGAATCATATTTATATTTCATCAATTTATAATATTTTTCATATTCAAATTTTCATGTTCATACTTTAAACAGTTTCCACGTCATTTTTCTGTCTCCATTTTGTCTCTGTGTTTCCACAGCTGCAGCAGTTCAGATGATTTTACCCTCAGAACTGAAGAGCAGAAACAATTTTCTGCAATGCAGGTTTAAAACACACACACACACACACACACACACACACAGTATGTTAAAATGTCTGTATTGTTTAACTAAATGTGATACATTTTTACCTGATGACTGATGTTCAAAATACTTAAAATATTTAATATTATAAATCCTGTGATTAACATCTAACCTGTGGACGTTTTATTGTTTTAGATTTCTGTTATCTGACTCTGGATCCAAACACAGCACATCCTCAACTCATATACCTCTATACACTGGGTTCTGTATATGGCGTTATGATTCAGCTGTGATCCAAAATGAAATGTTGGTAAAAGTGTTTAGTAAAATTATAACTGAGGTGTCAGATTTAATTTCTCCCTGAACTACAATGGTAATTTTGTGTGTAGAAACTGTAAAACTAATGAATGAGGAATGCAGGATGTTTCTAAAAAAATGTTATGAAACATTATTTAACTGCATGAACTATTAGGAGATTTAATATACTGATAGGAAAATTTACAGTCTCAAAAAATTGTATTTGTTGCTGCTGTTGCAGCGCCGAATACCGTCACAAGATGGCGGATCTCACTCAGCCATCGTATTCAGCACGAGCTGCTCATAACCATGGCAACGGTAGCTAACAGGAGGCTAACATGTACTTTATTTCGGGAATGAATGAATGAATGAACTGAGTGAAGTAATGTGTGTGTTTTCTGCTGATGGTGACAGACTGAAGTTGGAGACTAAACTGTTCATTTATTTTACCACAGTTCATCAGTGTAATGCAGTCTTCAGTGGTGGCTAACACTAGACAGCTAGCTGACCCATGCTAACCTGACAGGATAAATTCCTCGTTGGGAGATTAGCTAAAGATTAACTGTTAAAATGAAAATTAATAGTTTAATCTAACCTACTGATTTAAATAGAAGTGATTAATGTTACAGTTATTTTAGAAACTAAAAAAAAAAAAAAAACTCTTCCCTCAGGTATCCACTTGGCGTTTTCTCCACTGAGGTGAAAAGAAAAAAAAGTCGTGTGTCCTTTACTGAATCGGCTCTTTGAATGTTTGGAGCCGAAACACAGATCTGAAGAGGCGTTTTTCATGATTGAACAGGCAGAATTTGTTTTTTTAAAATAGTGTAACAGAAGATAGCTTTGATACATTTGCTCTAGTAAAGTAGACACACTTTTAAAAAGCTATCTAATGTATTACCCAGATAGCCAAGTAGTGCTGGCGCGGTCTGACTCAGTGTTGGCCCACATTCATTTTGAACATCACCTCAATAACAACCCAACTGCTATTTAAACTGTTTCTACTGGTTGGTTTTTAGTGTTGTAGAATGTGGTATGCCTTATATAGTAGGCTATAATACAGTGCTAGGCCATTTGTTTTTTGGTAACAGTGCTTTTAAAAAGACAGCCATGTTCATTAAAATGCCTTTATTAAATGGAGGAGCGCAGTGTTCAGTGTGTCCCCATTGTAGTAGTTTATTCCTGTTCCTCCGATTAAAGAAAAGAGAAAAAACCTTAGAGCCATCAAAAGTATTAGTAAGCTTAATTACTTAATTACACTTAAACCAGTAAGACTGTGGTGATGGTGATGGTGATGTTTCAACCTGTTAATTAGTGATAAAGAAAATCACGGTGGAAAATTCAGCTCTGAAAGAGAGTCTGGAAGAAGTTCAGAGATACAAGTGCAGATGGAGTCTTAAACTATTTCAAGTACATGCAAAAGAAATGCTTTAAAGCAAAGCTGCCTTTAAAAATAGTGATAATAGTGTTAATAGCTTAACATCAGTAGTCTCAGGTACACTTTGTGCATTTTATAAGAAAATTAGCTGGCAAGTTTTACTTGGACAATCTTGGAGAATCTGCTACAGTTCTTCTGGAGGCTTTGACTTCTTTGTTTGCAGCAAAACACAATAGCCTTCATTATGTCTGAAAAATGGTCTGTTACGTAATATGGTGCTTTCTTTACTGACATACATTTTTCTGTAACATTTAAATTTTTTTTTGGAAATGTAAGGTTTGGAAATCTGAAATGTTTGAATGTGATAAAATAAACATCTGTAACAAAATTTGTACTAAATATAGGGTGCCTAAGACACAGTACAGTACTGTGTGAATGGACCCGATGGACCATGTACAAACCGTTTTAATGTTCTAGTCGTCCAAAATTATTTCCAAGTTATCCAGGTTATTTCACTGCTTGGATTTCTTGCTACTGGCACTCTTCAAAAAGATAGGGCCAAAAGTATGTGTCCACCTGACCATCACACCCATATGTGGTTCTTCTCCAAACTGTTGCCACAAAGTTGAAAGCACACAATTGTATAGAATGTCTTTGTGTGCTGTAACATTACAATTTCCCTTCACTGGAACTAAGAGGCCCAAACCAGTTCCAGCATGACAATGCCCCTGTGCACAAAGCTAGCTCCATGAAGACATGGTGTGTTAAGGTTGGAGTGGAAGAACAGAGCTGCACAGAGCCCTGACCTCAACCCCACTGAACACCTTTGGAATGAACTGGAACACCGACTGCAGCCCAGACCTCCTCACCCAACATCAGTGCCTGACCTCACTAATGTTTTTGAAATGAAGACAAATCTCCACAAATACACTCCAAATCCCCACAGCCACACTCCAAATCCCCACAGTCACGCTCCAAAATCTAGTGGAAAGCATTCCCAGAAATCTGAGATGTTCAACAAGCACATATGGGTGTGATGGTCAGGTGTCCAAACTTTTGGCCATATAGTGTAAGTGACCTGTTGGTGTGCAAAAGACGTCTGGCCTTGAAACAATTTAAAAATAGCAGTTTCCCTGTATCCATGTATCATGTATCCCATGATCACCTAGGTAGATCTTTTTTCCTCCTTCAGTTTTCTTGTCATTGTCACTATTTTCTTTTCACCTAACTTAATTCACACCTAATATGCCTTTTCTGTAATTTGATTTTGGCCTTTTCACGTGCTGCTAAATAATATTTTTCTAATAGACGTGAGGCAAAATAACTGAGAAATTCCATTTCTCCTGCCATTTAGTCGTCATTGCGTACTTTCAGGTCTTTGTGAGCTTTACCTTTTACTTAGAGTTTTGTGAGTGTATTTAAATCGTTTTGGCTTTTGATGAATAAGAGTTCCAGCTCATAAATGTCTGAAAATTGCCTGAATGGCTTATAATGTATTACAGACATACTAAAATACAGATTTTAAAAATGGACAATGATAAATGTGCTAAAAACAAATTTTTTTCCCAAACACTATACCGTGAAGCTGTAATACAAGTAGGAATTTTTTGGCAACTGTTCTGGATACAGCTATCCCAAAACAAAATACTTGTACTAGCTTGCATACATAATAGCAAAACTGAGTTGTTTGGATGAAAACAAAATGTATTCATACAGCATGTGTTGCTAAATGAAGAGTAAAATCAAGTCAAGTCAAGTCAAGTGGCTTTTATTTCAACCATATACAGCTAGTTAGTACACAGTGAAACGAAACAACGTTCCTCCAGGACCAAGGTGCTACAAACATAAAACAACACAGAACTACATAGTTCTAGCATTAGTCAGGATAGTATCTTATAGTATTCTAGCATTATGTCAGGATGCTGGGGACATTTTCCTTCCCTGGATGAAAAAAAGACAGGATCAATCTTTACAAACCTGGTAATTAGAATGAAAATTCTACCAGAGCCCCGTTAGCCAGCACGGTTAGCAGGATGTATTGTGCTGTTACCACCTCCTACGACATGGACGTGGGGTTGGATTTTAGGAGGCAAAAACTGAAAAAAAAAACAAAAAAAAAACAAAAGCATCAACTGTATACAACAACAACCCCCCATTTTCTCCCCAATTTGGTCTTGGCCAATTCCCACCTACTAGCTTACTCTCCCCAATCACAGGAAAACCTCCAACCGGACAGGGTGCATGCTAACACGCAAAGTGATGCGTCACGTATGAACTAGCCTTAACACACTCAGAGGAAAGCGTTATCTGTTATCTTCTGCCTATATGACCCACGGTAGGCTATTGTCTCTGTGATTGACAGGGGAGAGATAGTAATATCATCCCTCCCACTCAGAGCATTGCCAATTTTGCCTCTTCAAACTCTGCAATTTCTCATTTTCTCCTTCTCATGATAAACAGAAAAGAAAAAACAGAACAACAAATAAACAGAACATTCCAAAACACTTTCTTTTCACTTTTTTTAACCATTTTATTTGATGTACAGAACCTTTGTTGTTACCTAAAAGTGTTCTTATCATCACCCCTTATACCCACAGTGGCTGATGGTGATCTTATTTTTTGTGCTTCTTTGACTTAATTCAGAATTGCAGTGTGTTTACCTGGTGCATCATGTCGGAGTTCTCGTGCTCCAGCTGAGCACTGGACTCCAGAGCATTCTGAGCACTCTTCTCACCTTCAGCTTGGGAGACCTGGAGGTTTAGTGACCAAAGGGTATTTGCTTTATTTACTTTTACAGTAAAGATGGAACTGAAGATGAATTCATTATTGAAATTGAACAGATGTATTCTAAACAGATATAAAATGCATATATGAATAGGAGGAACATTTTTTTGTCATTGCCTGAAAGATGCACAGGGCAATGGGATGCAAAAAAGAAAAGTCATGCCAGCGTTAGGTTTTTACTTTCATGTGTGAGTGCGCACACCGATATAAAATGCGCTGGAAAACAAAGACCACATTCATGTAAGAAGTGGTAGCTCAGTGGTTAAGATGTTGGACTTCTGATCGGAAGGTTGAGAGTTCAAATCCCAGCACCACCAAGCTGCCACTGCTGGGCCCTTGAGCAAGGCCCTTAACCTTCAACTGCTCAGTTGTATAAAAAATGAGATAATTGTAAGTCGCCCTGGATAAGGGCGTCTGCCAAATGCAATAAATACCAAATGTTCATGATACATTTACAGTATTCATTTATTCAGCCAGTAGAGTTGTAACCAAATATGAATGACTTATTCATAATGAACAGATAGAAATACAGATATGAATATGAGGTGCACAATTTTTTTGGTCAACCATCAGTGGTTTGTTTCAGTAGACAGATCTAAATACTGGGCCAGGATGTAGTCTTAAAGTGATCACCTGTGGTCAGGTGTGATAAAAGTAGCAAGCGATAAAAATTTAGAAAAGGTTGCAAATGTGTTGCTGTGGTTTATAAAATATCACTTGTGGAGCATTGTTTTCAGTGTGCAGTTTTACTTTTGGCCATACAATTGTACAAATCTCTTTTTATGTGCATGTCTAAATTGTTATTAAGGCTTTTCTCACTTACATTCGATATCTCTTTACACATCCTGTGGGTCTCATTAAGCTTTTCCTCCAGTTTCTCCACTGAGTCTTGCAGTGTTTTTACTTGGTCCTTCAGTTTGGAGTTCTCGTGCTCCAGAGTGTTCTGAGTGCATGAAATTGATAGGGGACAAAGGAATTCAGACACAATAAATTATCAACATTACTACTTTATTGCAAAGCCATTGTTAGTAATTACAGCTTTGAGGCATATAGAGTAAGAATTCATAAGCTTTCTGAAGGATTGTGGTTCAATTTTGGCCCATTCCTTTCAGCAAACCATCTTCAATTCCCGAACTTTATGAGAATCCCTCGGATAGAGTCGCAATTTTAATTCCCCCCCAAATTTTAAAGGGGATTCAAGTCAGTAGACTGGCTAGGCCATGTGAGACCTTCTTCAGTCATTTTGGCTGTATGTGTGGAGTTGGTGTCTTGTTGAAACATCCATCTCCTCTCCACATTCAGTTTCTCCTCTAAGTTCTCCTCTAATATGTCCCGACAAAACACTCCATTCATGTTTACATTACACGACAAGTGTACAGATTAATGCAAGGCTTTTCTCACTTACCTTCCCTAACTTAACACGTGTCCTGTGAGTCTCACACTGTTGTTCCTCCAACTTCTCCACTGAGCCCTGCAGTGTTTTTATGTGTTGCAACAGGATGCAGTTTTCATACTCCAGCTGAGCATTGGACTCTAGAGCAATCTTAGCTCTCTCCTCAGCTTCAGCCAGAGAGGACTGGAAGTTCAGCAAACAAATGTTTCAGCTTTATTTACTTCTACACACATATTCAAAATGTTTAAGGACAGTATCATCACTCCTGAGAATAGATAAATGGCTTACATGTTACAACATTTGTAAACACTACGCCCTAATATCTCAGAGATTATTAAATAAAATAAAGGCTTAATATTAGTACTGCACATAGAGTGACCAGATCAGTGCTGTTCAATCACAGCTTGGCAGAGATGCTTTTGGGGAACAATGTGGTTTTGTCCCACATTTATTACCTTCATCTGGCCAACTGCGACTAAATAACTAAAATGTAATTTCTTTCATTTTAAAAGACAGACTGCTGTAAATCAGCTTTAATGAAAAGTAGCCTAATTGTAGCTTAATGCTTATGAGAAAAGGGATATAAACAAGCTGTGTGCAGTTTTGGAGTAAACATGACATACGTTAGGATAATTTGTTACATTTTAATGGTTTTACACTATCTGTGTTCTCAACTTTTATTTTCCACACACAATAGTAGTCGTGGCTTAATGAGAAGAAACGCTTACCTTAGTGTTTTCGTAATGGGACCAAAGGATACAGTAATCCTGTCGCTCCCGCTCCTGCTCCTAAAACACAGCCATGGGGCAGAAAAGGTTCACACTCGAGTGCTTAATGTTCACATCTGCAACGGACCATTTCACTTTTTTTTTTGGAAAATGCATAGTTGTAAACAGATGCTGTGATATAATTATAACTGCAATGTTGGTTTGTATGATTATGATCAATAAATAATTGATAAAAATGTAACACTGGTCAAGGTGTGTATGGTCTCTCTTGGAAAGTTTAGACATGGTGAACATCACTTCCATGGTTCAGATGTTTTCTTTTCTTAATATTTGTCATACTGGGGCTCCCGAGTGGTGAGTCTGACTGGCGCTGATATGTGTAAGTTTGAGATGTCAGTCGTGTTCATTACCATTTCAATGATTAGCAGTTGGTTACAAGGTTCTGCCCCTTTAAGAGGTCTCTCAATTATCATAAAGAGAAGCAGTGTGTACAGGTGGGACAAACAAAGAGTGCATTGTCCAATAAATGATTTCTTTAAATGCAAAATGCACCCGCACACACACACACACACACACACACACACACACACACACACACACACTCACTGTTGCTGCAGTTTTTAACATCATTTGTGGAGCATTGTTTTTTAGTGCGCAGGATTTTTTTTTTGACATTTAGCCATATGATTGTAAAAATCTCTTTTTATGTGCAACTCTAAATTGTTAAGGCTTTTCTCACTTACGTTTGATATCTCTTTACACATCCTGTGGGTCTCATGGAGTTGTCCCTCCAGTTCCTCCACTGAGCATTGCAGTGTTTTCACTTGGTTCTTCAGGTTGGAGTTCTCGTGCTCCAGAGTGTTCTGAGTGCATGACATTGATAGGGGACGAAGGTATTCAGAGACAACAAATTTCCAATATTAGTACTTTGTTGCAAAGCCATTGTTAGTAATTACAGCTAAGAGGCATATACAGTAAGAAACATACAGTCATTTTGGGTGTATGTTTGGAGTTGGTGTCTTGTTGAAACATCCATCTCCAGATTCAGTTTCTTGGCCAATGAGCTTAAGTTCTCCTCTTATATGTCCCGACACATCACTCCATTCATGTTTACATTACAGGACAAAAGAACAGATTAATCCAAGGCTTTTCTCACTTACCTTCAATAACTTGACACGTGTCCTGTGAGTCTCACACAGTTGTCCCTCCAACTTCTCCACTGAGCCTTGCAGTGTTTCTATGTGTTGCAACAGGATGCAGTTTTCATACTCCAGCTGAGCATTGGACTCTAGAGCAATCTTAGCTGTCTCCTCAGCTTCAGCCAGAGAGGACTGGAAGTTCATCAAACAAATGTTTTCAGCTTTATTTACTTTTACACACATATTCAAAAACTTTAAGGACAGTATCATCACTCCTGAGAATAGATAAAATTTTGACATATTATGACATACTTACTTTAGGATAATTCGTTACATTTTAATGGTTTTACACTATTTGTGTTCTCAACTTTTATTTTCCACACACAAGAGTAGTCGTGGCTTAATGAGAAGAAACGCTTACCTTAGTGTTTTCATAATGGGACCAAAGGATACTGTAATCCTGTCGCTCCCGCTCCTGCTCCTAAAACACAGCCATGGGGCAGAAAAGGTTCACACTTGAGTGCTTAATGTTCACATCTGCAATGGGCCATTTCACTTTTTTTTTTTGGAAAATGCATAGTTGTAAACAGATGCTGTGATGTAATTAAAACTGCAATGTTGGTTTGTATGATTATGATCAATAAATAATTGATAAAAATGTAACACTGGTCAAAGTGTGTATGGTCTCTCTTGGAAAGTTTAGACATGGTGAACATCACTTCCATGGTGCAGATATTTTCTTTTCTTAATATTTGTCATACTGGGGCTCCCGAGTGGTGAGTCTGACTGGCGCTGATATGTGTAAGTTTGAGATGTCAGTCGTGTTCATTACCATTTCAATGATTAGCAGTTGGTTACAAGGTTCTGCCCCTTTAAGAGGTCTCTCAATAATCATAAAGAGAAGCAGTGTGTACAGGTGAGACAAACGAAGAGCGCATAGTCCAATGAATATTTTTTTCAAAATGCAAAATGAGCACTGTTTTTAGTGCGCAGGATTTATTTATTTTTTTCATTTAGCTGTATGATTGTAAAAATCTCTTTTTATGTGCAACTCTAAATTGTTATTAAGGCTTTTCTCACTTACGTTCAGTATCTCTTCACATATCCTTTGGGTTTCATGGAGTTGTCCCTCCAGTGTCTCCACTGAGCTCTGCAGTGTTTTCACTTGGTCCTTCAGGTTGGAGTTCTCGTGCTCCAGAGTGTTCTGAGAGCATGACATTGATAGGGGATGAAGGAATTCAGACACAACAAATTTCCAACATTACTACTTTGTTGCAAAGCCATTGTTAGTAATTACAGCTATGAGGCATATACAGTAAGAAATCATAAGCTTTCTAAAAAACTGCAGTTCAATTTTGGCCCATTCTTTTCAGCAAGTCATCTTCAATTCTCCAAGGTTACGAGTGTCCCTCAGATAGACTCGCAAATTACAACTCCACATGTCACGCCAGATCACTCCATTCATGTTTACATTAAAGGACGAAGGTACAGTACCAACATTAGTACTGAGCATTTAGTTGCAAACATTATTTGCAGTGTTTTTACCTGTTCCATCAGGATGGAGTTTTCATCCTCCAGCTGAGAACTGGACTCTGGAGCAATCTTAGCTCTCACCTCAGCTTCAGTCAGAGAGGACTGGAAATTCAACGAAAAATGTTTTCAGCTTTATTTACTTGTACACACATTCAAAATTTTTAAGGACAGTATCATCACTCATAAGAATAGCTCCACAGTTTATACGTCACAACATCTGTAAACACTATTCCCTAAAATCTCATAGATTATTAAATTAAATGTAGACTTAATATTAGTACTGCACATAGAGTGACCAGATCAGTGCTGTTCAATCACAACCTAGCAGAGATGTTTTAGTGGAAAAATGTGGTTTTGTCCCTTCATCTGGCCAACTGCAATTATTACCTTCATCTGGCCAACTGCAACTAAACAACTAAACTGTAATTGCCTTCATTTTAAAAGACACCTTGCTGTACATCAGTTTGGCCCAGTAGTTCCAGTGAAGGGAATCTTAATGCTACAGCATACAAAGACATTCTAGACAATTCTGTGCTTCCACCTTCGTGCCACCAGTTTGGGGAAGAACCATATGTGGCTGTGTTTACTCCTCTGGGCCACAAAAAAATTCTTTCATACACAATAGCACTCGTGGCTCAATGAGAAGAAAAGCTTACCTTAGTGTCATCATCATGAGACCAAAGGACAATGTAATGCTGTTGTTCTCGCTCCTGCTCCTAAAACACAGCCATGAGGCAGATAAGGGTTCAAACTTGAGTGAATCATGTTCACATCTGCAATGGGCCATTTCACTTTTTTGGGTTGCATGATTATCATGCCATGAGTTTTTCATCACACATCAGCTAGTTCTCAAGCTCTTCGTGAGCCGGGTCATGTGTGATCAAAGCAGCAAGTAATGAAAAGCTAGAAAAGGCTGCAGCAGTGTATCTGCAGTTTTTTAACATACCATTTGGGGACCGTTATTTCCAAGCTCTTTCTTTGTGCACCCACTAATTTGCTACAATAGTGTTGAAAAGGGGAAAAACACCAAAAATGTAGACAGGAGAGTCAATAATCAGGAGTTCAGCCTGTGAAGTCCTGGTATTAATTTGAAAAGTACAGCTTAATGCAAGGCATCATAGAGATGTCCCCTCAGCGCCTTCACTGAGACTTGCAGTGTGTTTACCTGGTGCATCACGTTGGAGTTCTCGTGCTCCAGCTGAGCACTGGACTCCAGCACATTCTGAGCACTCTTCTCAGCTTCAGCTCGGGAGACCTGGAAGGTCAGGGACCAAAGAGTATTTGCTTTATTTACTTTTACACTAATGATGGAACTGAAGATGAATACATTATTGAAATTTAACAAATGCTTTCTAAACAGATACAAAATACATATATGAATAGGAGGCACACTTTTTTGTCATTTTTAGGATATTTGCCAGAAAAATTCATAAGGCAATGGGATGCAAAAAAAAAAAAAAAAAAGATGTCATGTGTCGTGTGTGAGTACGCACGCAGATATAAAATGCGCTGAACAAACAAAGACCACATTCATGTAAATGTTCATGATACATTTACAGTATTCATTTATTCATCCGTTAGGGCTGTAACCAAACATGAATAACGTTTTCAAAATGAACAGATACAAATACAGATATGAATAGAAAAGAAATTATTGTTTTATAGAGCTGACACTCCATAGATCAGGCAGTCCACACGCTCTGCACAGAAAATCATTTAACTGCTGGGGTTTCCAAAAAAAAAAAAAAAAAAAGGTTTATTAATTAAGAGAATATTAATTATGCATTCATTGTGCATGTTTTTCACCATTAATCTTCTCTATCGTTATTAAACAAAAATCTTCCTGATAAACCTTATAATTATTATAATGAAATGCCACTTAAAGGACTCCATTTTGATTCAAAGCAGCACTGTGTACTAGCTTTTTAGTAGATTATGAAAGTGTGTCCAGAAATCTTTCTTGAATGCAAGAAACACAAAATCTAACGTAAATCTGATAAAATATTATTAGGTGGCTGTTCTTTTCCACTATAAACAAGAGTTCCTTGATTTGGAATAGAGATTGTTGTTCGGAAAGACAGTTAGCTAGTTTACTCAGTCACATTAGATAGAAAGCTTGCAAACAAAGATCCACAGGACATCTGGTTGTGAACAAATGATCAGTTGTGAACTCAAGTGATGAGTGATGGCTCAAATCAGGATTTCAAAATGAGTGTTTAAAATCCCCAACATTATATATTTACTCCTCTGTGCTACAATCCCCCCTACACACAGAAACAGTGGCTTCAAGAGAAGAAAAGCTTACCTTAGTGTCTTCAAATTGGGACAAAACAGTGCTGTGATCCTGCCCCTCTCGCTCCCGCTCCCACTCCTAGAAGACAACCATGGATTAGAAGAGGTTCAAACTTAATGAGTGCTTAATATTCACATCCACAATGGGTCATTTAAATTAAAAATGTGTAGCTGTAAACAAATGCTGTGATATAATTCAAATTATAATGTTGGGTTGGATGATTATCGTGCCATGGGTTTTTCATTACACCGTCATCATTTAGTCCTCAAGCTCTTCATGAGCTGGGACGGGCAGCTGCTAGTGGTTTTTAAAATACGGGAAGCAAAAGTGTGTGTTCCAACATATTAAAAGCCTGTTAATCTTTAAAAAAGCATGAATCTTTCTTCAATTAAAACACACTGTACTTGAATCTGCACTAGGATCCCAGTGAAACCGTGCAACAATCGAGTTCTATCAGCTGAGTGTCTACAGGCTTCAAAGGAAATTTCAAAATATTGAGTTTCACTAAAAGTGATGAATAATATAGACACACTGGTAAATATTTCATTAGCACATTTTAGTGGAATTTTATGGGAAGCCGAGCCGAGCCAGGATGTAGTCTTAAAGTGATCACCTGTGGTCAGGTGTGATAAAAGTGGCAAGTGATAAAAATTTAGAAAAGGTTGCAAAAGTGTTGCTACGGTTTTTAACAAATCACTTTCAGAGCATTGTTTTCAGTGTGCAGTTTTTTTTTTTTTTACTTTTAGCCATACAATTGTACAAATCTCTTTTTATGTGCAAGTCTAAATTGTTATTAAGGCTTTTCTCACTTACGTCCAATATCTCTTCACACATCCTGTGGGTCTCATGAAGTTTTCCCTCCAGCTTCTCCACTGAGCCTTGCAGTGCTTTCACTTGGTCCTTCAGGCTGGAGTTCTCGTGCTGCAGCAGAGCACTGGACTCCAGAGCAATCTTAGCTCTCTCCTCAGCTTCAGCCAGAGAGGACTGGAAGTTCATATGATCAATAAATAATTGATTAAAAATGTAACACTGGTCAAAGTGTGTATTGTCTCTCTTGGAAAGTTTAGACATGGTGAACATCACTTCCAGGGTGCAGATATTTCATTTTCTTAATATTTGTCATACTGGGGCTCCCGAAGTGGTGCAACAAAAAAGTGTTCACTATTTCATCCGGAGAACCAGAGTTATTGTCCAGTTCATTATTGTCCAACAGCGAGGACTGTGTAACATCATGCAAGAACACTGAAAGATGCTGTGACTTTCTCTACATTTATAACCTAATCTACTTATGGAGAAAAAAAATTTACAAGGGGAAAGGAGTTGCACATCACATAAAAGTCACTCTGTTCATTCAGTTCTGGTCTTTTTTAGACTAAAACGTCCATTTTACTACGGCATGCAGCTCTCTAAACACATGATAACACCATGAGAAAAACACACTCTCCTAGCAAAGTTTTAGACATCTTTAGGCAGACCGACTGCATTTACTGCAGCATTTTGGTAATCTATGTTTGTGTTTTCTTAAACTTTAGACATTAAAGTATATTACTAGCAGAAAGTAAGACTGTACCAGCCAGAGTGACAACCGTCGGGTTTTTGCAGACTGCCACACATTTGATGGAAGCCTTAGGACTTTGAAACTAACCGCTCTAGGTTTGTATTGTACGTCTATTCAAATTTAAGCATCAGGCAAATAAATACAAGGAAAAGATGAATGTATCTATTGTATTAAGCTTGACTATTATTACTATTACCATTATTAAGCTTATATTATTATTACTAAAATGCCCATGTGTTTGAAATGCCCAGAGTAATGATAGCAGTCACGGCTTCATAAAAAGGCTTTTACCTTCAGTAACTCCTCATACTTCTTTACCACCTCCTTCATCTCATCATACTTCTTCTTTAGGATGCTGTGAGCCTGTCGCTCTTGCTCACACTCCTGAAAGACAGAAGAGTTTCAAACTTTAGTGCTAAAGGGGCCACTTTCCTTCACTTTGTGAATTTTTTATAAGTTTGACTTGAATGGGCTTAAGTGATTATTTTGTTATGCATAATCAAATAAAATTTCTTAATATTCAGTATAAGTTCAATCAATAAATGATCAAAATTTGAAAGAATTAATACTGTCTGGTCAAAGTTTGTTTTGTCTCTCTTGCAAAGCTTTTTTTTTCCCCCATAAAAGAGCTCACCTTCCTTAACTCCTCATTCTGTTTTACCACCTCCTTCACCTCATCGTACTTCTCCATCAGGACTCTGGGAGCCTGTTGCTCTTGCTCACACTCCTGAAAGACAGCCATAGGTCAGAACATTTCTTAATGAGACCCAGAGATCAATAAATAACTGATCAAAACTTAATACTGTCTGCTCAGAGTTTGTATCGTCTCTCTTGGACCGTTTTTAGGCGCAGGTGAACATAACTTCCAGTGTGGAGATATTTTCTTTTCTCAGTTGTATTGGTACTCATATTAATTTGAGAAATATTGTTTAATGTGAGGATTTTCTCACTCACCTTGCTTTTCATCTCAGACTGTCTGTGAGCCTCACAGAGCAGTTTCTCCAGCTCCATCACTCTGTGCTCCAGGTTCAGCACATAGAGCTCCTCGCTGTTCAGCTGAACACCGGACACCTCATCCTTCTCCTTCTTCTCCTCCGCCTCGGCCACAGACCCCTGAAGGTTAAAAAATGTTGTCTTTCCTTTTACACACGTTTACACACTTCTGAGGACCAACATAAATTTTGGGGACATGTACAATGGACAAAGCATTGAAGAATGAACAAACACACATGTACAGACATACTGTGAGCATATAAGAATCCATAAGAACTATATTTACCTCTCGATATGTAATATGTAACGTACTGAATGCATTGTTTACAGACGATCTATTATTCTCAGCTTTACAAAGACAACTCCAGAAAGTTCGACCGAACACCCTTCTAGTTTAAACAGACAGCTCATATACACACCTAGTAGTAACTACTTACATATACAAACCAATTATAACCAACTTTGCATTAAAATCGACATGTTTTGACTAATAATGACCCAAAATCTTGGTAGATATTGCACAGAACTGTAATCCAGTACAAAATCTAAAGCCTAATAGCTGATTGCTGGCTGGTAAATGAATGTGATTGAGGTTTGAGGAGTACCTCAGGGGTGGCCTTGTCCATCTGCGTGTCCTTGTGTCCATCAGAAGAATGCAGAAAACCTGAAGAGGCTCTCTGCACTGGGGCTAAATGCAAAAGCAAAAACATCATGTAAGCATGCATTCATCAGAGTTTAATTAATTAAGGTCCCTAATATGTATAATTTGAAGTTCACACAAGTCTGGTCAAAAGCAGTCAGCTCATACGGCACTGAAAAATCCTACTGAACTGAAATGTATTATTTTTATTATTATTATTGTTGTTATAGGGGTAGAAAGTGACATATGTCATTTCCTATGGATGCTGATTAGTATTTTGCTTCACCCTAGACTGCCAGCACAATAAAACACAATATTTGCTCTAACCTGGCCACCACAGTGTGGCCTAAAAGCTCTGGCTACATCCCTGATTGGAAAAACTACTTCTTTTAATCACATTTAACAATGCATGGCTACACCAGGACTGAGAAGCTCTCATGGAAATGGCCTACCTTCGTCGACAGGTGTGCCCTCGAAGGCCTCCGTACTCCGCTCCTCATCTCCACGCTTATGAACATAATAAACTCCAGCAGCCACAGCTCCAGCTCCAGCTGCACACACTGCAAATTTGACCAAACTCTTGAAAGACAGCATTCTCTCACCTTCACCTTAACACGTCTGATAAACAGCTTGGAAGTATGAAGTTCAGTGAAAGACTGAGCCTCTGCGCTCTTTTTGGAAACTTTTCACACCAGAGGCGCTGCTTGTTGATTGTGACGTCACAATGGCCTTTCTGGAGACGCGCGCGCTCCTGTAATGTTCAGTGCGCTGTTCAATTCAATCCCAACACGCAGCGCCACACTGAACATGGACATCAGACCACTGCCATGTTTCACTGACACATACATATACTGCACTGCTACTCATGCACTAGACACACTTACACATTCAACACATTCATACATCACAGCGGATTAACAACTCATTAAACTCACAACTACAACAACAACAACAACAACAACAACAACACTGGAGCATCAAATACACAACTAAGTCCATTACAGCCAAAAAGCCTATGAATGAAAACAGCTATGAATGTCCTTATAGCATAAGCACAGGACAGATAGAGCCAGAAAATAAACACATGCAGCACAACAACAACAACAACAGCAGCAGCAGCAGCAGCAGCAGCATGTTCTTACCTTTAGAAGGTTTTCTTTCTTGTTTGCATTAAATTCCTTGAGAAGGATTGTAAAGTGCAATCTGTGCAGGATTTCATCTTCATTCCCCCCCAATCGCTACCCGACTGATGATCACCAAATAATTGACCTTTCGAGGATGAAGACACCAGCCATGCTCTTGGTACAAACTCACCATTTTGTTTTGTGAAACAAACACATGCGTTTTGGAGAAGTGGCTCTCGTGCGTTTTGGAGATGTTTCTTTCCGATCCTGCAACATCCGCATCTTTATTTTGGCCTGAATCCGGGCTTCATCTGTTCATCTCTTTTCCCCTGCAGCCAGAAAACATTCCCTCAGCTTCGGTACAGTGGTGAAGAAATCCTGCTCCCGCTGTTCTTTGATGTGCTGAGCTTTGCGCTTTTGTGCTCCTCTCAAACTGTGTTCTCGCTCCAACATTTTGGTGGCTCTACACTCCACATGCAAACACGGCGCGTGCACTGCTGCACAGGACTGCCATCAAATCCACACAAACACACTGAACATTTGGGGGATAAAATGGCGTCTGTGCCCTGATAACATTTACCATCCTTTTCATTCTTTCCCGCAGAAAAAGTGCCAGAGCTGAACTGCTCATTTCCACATGCGTGCTTTATATATTTGACTCATCAGTCACTTGGACTCACTTGGCTAACAGTTAACATTAGTTGCATTTCAGCCAAACAAAAACCTTACATATATATAAAACAATATGAAGGTTATTCTTACCGTAACTTACTCAAATTTGGAAAAGATTTCACTGCCAAAAACGAGAGTCACCACATGAAGGCAGCCACTTTTGATTTATTCATTCAAACGATAGCTACTGCCTGTAGTGCACACATCATCCACCAGGGGGCAGAAAACATGAGTCGGATTCAATACAACAGCTTTTTCAGGAATGTGTGTATATTTATATAAAAACACTACATACTGTGTAATATTACAGGAATGTGCAGAACATGTGTAAGGGTTTTTTTGATCAGGGTTGAGGTGGATCCAGAGTCTATCCTGGTAACACCGGGCACAAGGTGAGAGAATACCAGTCCATCACAGGGCACCGTACCCACACATTCACACCCAGGACCAGCTGCCATTTCCACACAAAACCAGAACTCATCATGTACAAGTGCAGAGAAATATAGAAACTACTTTTATTAGTTATTATACTTTATTTCATTTACTTTATATACTTTATTACTTTTATTTTGGGTGTTTTTAATTTTTATTTTAGTTATTTCTAGATGCAATATTTCTACTTTTAATTTAGACGTTTTTCCCCCAAATGTACAATTTACAATTTTTTTTGTATTTTTGTTTTTACTATAATCATGTAGAACATGATCTCCTGAAACAGAAATAATGAAATGTATTCATTTGGTCTCAGAATGAGCTAAAAGAGGAGCAGATGAAATCCCAGCAGAGGATCCAGGAGAAGCAGAAGAAGGTGCAGGAGCTGAAGCAGACTGTGGACACTATTAAGGTGAGGAAAAAAAGCCACACATACAAATGTATGCATTTCGCTGCATTAGAAAACATGTCAAACCAAGGGGCATTTATTTTAAAGAAAGATAGCACACTTTTCAACAACAACAACAAAAAAAATAGTTTATGTTTAATAATCTAAAAATAAAGATTATACTGGTCATAATTAGAGTAAAAATTATTTTGGCACTGAAGGCTATTCTGGTTGTCCCAGTTAATCTATAGTTGGGACATTCCACCGAATGGGTAACATTTCTGTCCCCAGGACATTAAAGGTATAAAAATGCATGAAAATTAACTCTAAAGTACATTTTATTATTAAGCAAAGTGTCTTCACATTTAGCTAACTGCAAAATTTAGAATGTATAATTAAAATCATTAATAAAAACTACCTAAAACACTAAAGAAATAGCAGTTGTTGCATGTCCCCACTCCCTGCCTCTATAATTTACCATGAAATATTATGATTCAAATTTTAAGAATACACATTTTTGATAAATCACTACAATTTGCTCAGTATTCTCATGCTATTAGCATGTGTGGCATGTGGCTATTTAGCATGTATTTGCTAATTCTATGCTAAAAACTCAGTCCTGTTACTCATAAAAGCCATAATAGGACTGAGTAATAGTAACAGGAGTGAGTTGCATTCTCTGGTGCATTGATTTAATAGTGTGAATATTAGTTTATGTAATATGATTTACTTGATCTTTTTATGTTTTACAGTTACCATTACTTATATTGTAAATGTATCATATGTACCATGTATTTACCATACTTGCAGAGTGCCAATCCACCACTAAGTGCTGCAGAAAAGCAGCGACTTTATCGTGAACGACGTGATGCAGACCCACAGAGGAGACAGAAATATTTAGAGAAGGAATGTGAAAGATACAGGAAGGATCTAGAGTCAGGCAGGAGGAAACTAATCAATGACCTCAGAGAGAGGAGAGAGGCTTACCATAGGTTCAAGGACAGGAAAGAAGCCCTCCAACACCTTGTTACCCCTCCACACAGCCCCCAGTTATCACCAGAGCAAGCTGTACATCCACAGCCAAGCACTTCCGGGTCTACTTTATTAAATGGATCATGTGCCAAAGATAATTTGCTAGAGGAGTTGGATTTATAAACATGATTACATTACACTATGAATTTAGACATCAGGTCAAATAGGTCAATGTAACAGTGTAGCAGTACATTTCACTGACTATTTCAATGTTTAATTTATTGTGATGAATGTTTTTAGGCAGCATAATCAGGGGAGGAGAAGAAGCCGAAAACACGAAAGAAGCTTCATAAACAAATTGAAGAACTGAAGATTCTGTTGAAAAAAACAAACCAAAAAAAATCAGAAAAGTACAAGAAACAACTCCAGCGCATTAAAAAGAAAAATGCATCTCCACGCACAGAGGTAAACAAACAGCTTAAACAGCTTCCAAGTGTGGCCATTCAGAAGACCCTTTTGTTTCATGAAGCTCTGCTGGAGGACATCAGTAACAAATACAAAAAAGCACAGGGGGAGAAGGAAAAGCAAATCATTTCAAAAGTGATAACAGGAAAAGTTCTGAAAAAGTACAGAATACAACGCTATGCTCTAAATTCATTGGGCTTTTCAAATAAAAGATACAAAAATGAGAAGAATATGAAGGCTAACTACACCTACCTGCGGAAGCAGAACAACAGGATTGTGAATGGTCTGATAAGTAGAGTGAGGGATTTTTACTTGAGGGATGATGTGAGTTGCATCACAACTGGAAAGAAGCAGACCCTCACTCTGAAGAAAAACAAAAAGCAAAAACGGTTTCTTTTGGATACCATGAAAAATCTGCATAGGCAGTTTTTGGCTGAAGAACAAAGCTCCGTCTCTTACTCACTTTTCTGTAAGCTCAGACCTTTTTGGGTTGTTCACCTGACTCTGAGTGATCGGGACACATGCATGTGCAAGATGCATGAGAATCTGGGTTTTCTTGTGCAGAAGCTACACTACTTGAAAGTAATCAGCACCATCAATCTGGAAGACCTTATGAAAGAGATCTCATGTGATACAGAAAATATAAAGTGCATGTATGGATGTTCTGAATGCAAGGACCTCTCTATCCCAGTCTCTATGGAGTACAGTCCAGAGAAAGAAGTGTCGTATATCCAGTGGGTAGTTGTAGATAAGCAGCACAAGAATGACCCAAATGGAACAGCATCTAAAATCACAATCAAAAAAGAGTTCCAGACCATTCAAGAAGAACTGCTGGAACATCTAAACCTGCAGTTGCACAGGTTTAAGAGACACACTTTTAACATCAACAATTTACCCACTACAGGGCACTGAGACGAAGCTTAAAAGCACATGAATGCTTAATTCATGTTGACTTTTCTCAAAATTATCTCTGCAAGTACAGCACAGAAATACAGGCAGTTCACTTCGGAGGATCACATCAGCAGGCAACACTGCACACGGGTGTGCTTTATGCGCATGCAGCCCCTCGCCCGATGTCCTTCTGTACAGTGTCACCCTCAAGAATAAAAGGACCACCAGCAATCTGGCAGCACTTGTCACCAGTGCTTGATTATGTGCGTAGTGCCCACCCAGAGGTGTCCACTGTCCATTTTTACAGTGACGGCCCTTGCTCTCAATATAAACAGCGAGGTAATTTGTTTTTGTTAAGTACTGAGCTGTTCAGGCGAGGATTCACTGCTGGGACGTGGAACTTTTTTGAAGCGAGCCATGGGAAGGGTGCCCCCGATGGTGTGGGAGGGGCCCTGAAGAGAAGGGCTGACTGTCTAGTCAGCCAAGGTAGAGACATTCCTGATGCTGCAGAGTCGTTTGCTGTTTTACAAGAAACAGACACAACAATCAAGTTGTTTTTTTGTCAGCGAGGAATCATTTCAGAAAACAGTTTCAGAGATGCCCAATGATGTGCCACCAGTTCCATCCATTATGAGGATCCATCAGGTAGTGTCCCTAGCCCATGGAGAAATGATATACAGGGATGTCAGCTGCTTGTGCACAACAACACAGAATCTGAACTGTGGGTGCTTTAACGCAAAGCATTTCAAGTTCCACATTCAGCAGACAGCTCCCATGGCTCCCACAATGACAGAAGTTCAGTGGCAAAGCCTTGAAGTTGTTGGCAGATGGTGTGTGCTGAAGTATGATGGTGATCTATACCCTGGTGTCATCACAGATACAAGTGAAACACATGTTGAAATCCGTGGAAGCATGCAAAAGCTTGGATTCAACAGGTTTTTCTGGCCAGCCCATGAAGACATCCTTTGGTACTTGCTTGAGGACATTGTGTGTATCATCCCACCCCCGAGGCCAGTAACAGGTCGCCACATGGAAATGGACAGAGAAATCTGGGCAAAACTGCAGAAGTCTTATTAGAAAGGGTCAGTATGTTTTTATGAATTGAGTGCAATTCTAGCTTAAACACTGATAGATGTACTTTCTGCAACTGAACATTTTTTGTTTGACCTCAGGAGCCAGAAGCACCCACCATGGCATGCTGACGGAAAGGACATAGTTCCACCACATTCTAAATCTCTGTTCTCTCTGTTTCTCCCTCCTTCTCTTCTTCTCTTTCCATCTTGATTGTGATGAACTACATGGACATAACACATTCCTTCAGAAATCTCTCTCTCTCACACAGGCTATGTACACACATGCACACACACATTCTTGTTACTAGGTGTTCATTCCTGTTACGCACTGTTCATTCCTGTTATTAAATTGTTTTGTTCTAAAAAATGAGGTTAGGCGTCTTTTTTCATCTGTGTTATGTTCATCATTTATCCAATAGTTTACTTAATTACATGACTTAAAAAATTATAATCTTGTAGTTTGGGTCTCCTGTAAAATAAAAAATGGCTTTGCATTTTTTTTTTTTTAAATACACCTTGTGTGCATATTTAGTGAATTTTTAGTGACAAATATAAATTATTAAAACATTTTACCAACCATTTCTTTAAGATAAACACTTTTGTGAGTAGAAGACAAAAGGAATTAGTTGACTTATTTTTTTAACTTGCTTTTTAAAAGACACTTGATTTTTGGTAACAGGACTGAGAAAAATGCATCCATCCCCTAATTTGAAACCTTGTAAAAAAAATTAAAAAAGGTGACTGAGATTGACCAATATACATTTCGAACAGTGAAATATGTATGTTGTTAGATACAGTGTTGAAAAAGGATAAAAAATTAAGTTTCATTTTTAAAAGTTACAAAAGCAAATGTTACCCATTCGGTGGAATGTCCCAGTTACTCTGCTGGGGCAGCTGTATGAAACTGAAAGTAACTGACTATATATATATTCACTATAAAATACCTTGGTAATTGCAAAAATGACTAAGAAGAGGGAAATAAGTTTTGATAAAAGTCGTAGCATTATCTGTTTGCACTAAGAAGGCCACTCTCTTCCTTCCTCCACAGCTGGAAAGTTCAAAGATGAAGAGACTTGTGAATACAGATGGCATATTCATAATTATGAGTAAAATCAAGGAAAAACAGGCGAGAAACAGCAGTAAGGATTGCTTGAGATATCAGTGAATTAGTTGGATGATAATTCAGGTCCCTCTTAGCTCGGGGATCTGAGGGATGTTGAGGATCATTGCGAATCTGCTCCCATTACAGACCGAAGACCCTCGTCATGACTTTAGTCCATTCCTGGTTAGTCAGCCTGACCATACTGTCGAGAGTTTTCAAGTCCCTTATGCACTGTTCAGTGTTGATCTTGGGGCTTGCAATGTCTTTGACCACTGAGTCTAGTTCAGACACTTCAAGAGGTCTGTGGACGTATATGACCTGGGGGAAGAACACATCGTTCCCGGCGTCTTGTCCAGCTCTGGGATGAGGAAACTGGATCGTGTGCATTTGAAGAGGGTGTTATATGATATAAGGTATTGATATGGTCACCCTGATCAGGTGGTTCCTGTCTTGGTCAGTTTGTTCTCAGAGGATTCAACATCATCTTTGTCTATGTCATGGTTGTTGTTTACCAGCAGTGTTTGCACAGCTTTTGCAAGCTCTTCATAGTCTATTCCTCCTACAGCTCCTTTTTCCTCATCAGTTGTGGTTTGGATGCAGGAGGTGCAGAAAGAGGTGCAGGGGGAGGTGGAGTGATGACTGGAGGTGGGGATGCTGGCACTGGGGGCTCGTGAGGAGAGGGAGGAGGCTCGGCTATCTGCGGATACAAAGACAAACTCGTCGCAGCATCAAAGTCATCATTTTTTGATTTATAGTAAATACCTGACCTCCCATCTTGTTTTCTCTTCTTTTCCTCACTAACGTCCTGTCTACGCTTAGCTTCTTTTTCCGATCTCTGAAACTCTCCCCACTTAAGTCCACCCCAGTATTCTTTTCTTCCAAAATCTTCCTGCATTCTTCTAGTTTTATTACACTTAAGGTACCATTGTCATGAGGAGATCCAAGGAGACAGATGCACATGCAGAACTTCTTTATTTAGGGAACCATAACCCAAGGAAACAGACACAGGGACAGATAACACCATAACACCAGGGTAACCAGAAACTGATCTAAACTAAGAAAACAAGACTATTAAAATACTTAAACTATCAAAACACACTATGCAATAGTACAAACTATAACAAATGCAATAAAAACAAACACAAACATAATCTGACTTGAAGCTTATGCTCCAGCAACTAAAAGAGAAAGAAAGACAGAAAAAAAAAACCCCAAAGAACTTAAATAGAGCAACAAAGACAAGAAAACATTAATACAGGAAATCAGGGAGACAACAGAAGAAGAAGTCCTGCGAGACAGCCAGGGTGCCTCTAGCGGCCCAAGGCGGAAGTGCCCCTGGATACCATGACAACCTTTTATTGGAAATTTCCCATTAGTTAGTTTAAACCATAGTTTAATTTGATTAATTTAGTTTTTGCATTTCTTAAACAGATCATTGTTTCTTACTGCTTGAGGACCCTATAATGATTTCGAGTATTATAATTTTTTCTTCTTTTTTATTTTATTGAGTGTATAATTTCAGAAGACAGCCAGGTCAAAATAATAAACAATATTTCCTCTAATTATACAAATGAGATAACTGACCTGTTCAAAGAAAAAAGAAACGAAAATACAATTTCTTCCCTTACTTCCTGTCTAAATTTGAAACAGGAGAACACGTTAAATACAACAGCACGACTTCCTTCTGACCACTCGTAATTATGCACTTTTTACTTGAAAACCTCTAATTTAAACAGTTGTCCACTCACACCTCTGTGCACTCTTTCTCTCTCTTTACAACTTAGTATGTCTACTAAGAGAGTAGCAGTTAATCAGATTCAATCCCATTCTTTAAAAATAGTGCAGATAAAACAGATGACAAAAACCACTCTAACATAAGTCAAGTCAAATTTTAGTTATAAAGCACATTTAAAGACAACAGGAATTGATCCAAAGTGCTGTACATAACATCATAACATCACATTAAATAACATCAGAAGACAAAGAATAAAACTACGTTTTAAGAGAAGATTTAAAAATAGCTAAAGACAGAACAGACCTCACATGAAAGCGGAGACTGTTCCAGAGTTTGGGACCAACCACAGAAAAGGCTCCATCACCCTTTGTCTTGCTACGACAACAGGGGACAGATAGAAGTTGATTACAAGATAAATAAAAACTCCAAGATTTTTGACATTTGTGTGTGTTAGAGGAGAGAGGACCTAACTGGGCCTCAAGGACAGAGGATATGGTGGGAGAGCCTAAAATAATGACTTCAGTTTTACTTTCATTTAACTGCAGAAAACTGTTAGCCATCTAACATTTTATGTCCTAAAGACATTTAAAGACGGACCCAAAAGTGCTGCTGCTGTTTGACCTAAGTGCCAAATAAACTTGGGTATCATCAGCATAGCAGGGATAGGAAATATTATAGTTCCAAAAAATAGTACCCAGGGGAAGCATATAACGGGAAAACAAGAAGGGACCCAAGAAGCAACCTTGAGGAACACCACAAAATAAGGGGGCCAGTGAAGAAGGAAAATTTCCTATATTTACTGAGAAAGTCCTAAATTTCAGGTAAGAAGCAAACCACTGCAAAGCTAGACTCTGGATGCCAACCACAGACTCTAGGCAAGTTAAAAGAATACTATGGTCAGTAGTATCAAAATCAGCTCTAAGATCCACATTCAGTGCTATGTAAGGATCTAAAACTTGAATGGAACTTGTCTAGGATATTTTAAAAAATTCATATGAGAGTGTAGCTGTGAATAAACAACCTTCTCCAGCAACTTTGAGATAACCGACAATTCGGAAATAGGCCTATACTTACTGTGTAAAGCTGGATCAAGATGAGTTTTTTTAAGCAAAGGCTGCACAATTGCATGTTTAAGGCTAGCTGGCACAACTCAGGTAGCTAAAGAGCTATTAATAATGGCTGTCACAATTGGAGCTGGGCTGAGGAGACTGGTTGAAAGTTGGTTAAATAGCTGAGCAGAGGTGATCCCTGAAGAAGACATAAAATAATGAATCTCTTCAATTTTATGAATGAAAGAAATTGAGAAATTCCTCACAGGACTCATGAGAAAGGTCAGGACCAACAGCCCGAGAAGTATTTAACACAGAGTCGACCGTATTATACAATACTTTAGGACTATTTGCGTTCTGAGCTATTAATTAAGTGAGATATTTTGATTTTGCCTCTTTCTCAGACCTCTGATAACTTGTTAAGCACGTCGTAAAAATGTCATGAGACCTGCAGTTTGTTATTCTTCCACATTCGCTCTGGTTTTCTGCATTCTTGTCTAAGAGCTCGGGTGCAATCATTAAGACAAAGCTGAAGAGTATCTTTCCCCTTAACTTTCCTGGACTTATAGATGCATTTTAAAACCTTTGTGACGTGCCTCTTTTCTTAATTGAGTCAGTGTTTTATTGAGTCAGTGTAACAGTGATGTGCTGTCAATGTGGTTTTACTGTAAAATATTCCAGCAATGATATACATGCAGATTCAAACATGCAACAGAGAAATTTGGAACAAGTCAGGCAAGTAATCTGACCATTCTTTAAAGCCCTACCTACTCTAACACATAACACACAAGAACAGGAAGTTAACTAAAGAGATAACGAAACTCAGAACACTCAGAGTGCTGTTCTCTCTCTCTCTCTCACTCTCACTCTCTCCCTCTCTCTCTCGATCAGTGTGAGTGAGTGCAGGAAAACTGATCAGTTCAGCTGTCCAGTGTGTCTGAATCTCCTGAAGGATCCAGTGACTCTCCATTGCGGACATTGTTTCTGTAAGGTGTTTATTAATGTACGCTGGGATCAGGAGGATGTGAAGGGAGTCTACAGCTGCCCCCAGTGTAGAGAGACTTTCACTCCAAGGCCTGTTCTACACAGGAAAAACATGCAGAGACAGGAGAAGAAGAAACTCCAAGCTGCTTCTACTGCTCGCTGGTACACTGGACCAGGAGATGTGAAGTGCGATTCCTGCACTGGAATAAACCGCAAAGCTCTCAAGACCTGTCTGGTGTGTCTGGCCTCCTACTGTGAAGATCATCTTCAACCTCACTATCAGTCTCCGGCCTTTAAGAAGCACAAGTTGGTTGAAGCCTGTGCAGAGCTCCAAGAGAAGATCTGCTCTGAGCACGACAAACTGATGGAGATCTACTGTCGTACTGACCAAAGCTTCATCTGTTATCTGTGTACGATGGATCAACACAGAGGCCATGATACTGTTGTAGCTAAAGCAGAAAGAACTGAAAAACAGGTGAGAACTTGATGTTATTATTCTTTTCCAACTCAATATATACAAATTTCTTTTTGTATAAAGTCTAATTCTGTATACATTCTAATGACATTTCTATTCAGTTGATTTGATCTGTTATAAGACGCAATCACTGTGAAGTGAATTGTTTTATTAAAAGTGTTGCTGGTAAGGAAGTATTAAACCAGTCAGACCAGACAGTGTACTTTAAACAGCCAACACCCAGCAACCTTCTTACAGCATTTTACAGCTAAAGTCTTCACAAGACCATGTTAAAGCTCTGTAAGTGTTATTACTGTGTTGATGTTTATATTATTTTCAGTTAACATTAATATTTCTGCTAGCTGAATTTTTCATACAAAGCCAGAAATCATGATAAAAATGCAGAAAATATAAAAGATTGAAATTACTTTAGTTTTTGTCTTGTTTATTTTATTTAATTTCTAGAAGCAATATTTTTAAATGATTTAATTGTGTGTGTGTTTTTTTTATTTAAATGTTTTCCCATTTTTGGTATGTTTGTATATTATTTTTACTATAATTCTGCAGAGCATGAACTCCAGAAATAATGAAATGTATTTTATTTGGTCTCAGAATGAACTAAAAGAAGAGCAGATGAAATCCCAGCAGAGGATCCAGGAGAAGCAGAAGAAGGTGCAGGAGCTGAAACAGACTGTGGACACTATTAAGGTGAGGAGTGAAAACACACACACACACACACACACACAAAGAGAAAGACTTTAAACACACCTCCATCATGTGTGTGTGTGTGTGTTTGTGTTTGTGTGTGTGTGTATGTGTGTGTCCTAACAGAAGCGTTCACAGGCAGCAGTAGATCACAGTGAGAGGATCTTTACTGAGCTGATCAGCTCCATGGAGAAAAAGCGCTCGGAGGTGATGGAGATGATCAGAGCTCAGGAGAAAGCTGAACTGAGTCGAGCTGAACAACTCCTGAAGCAACTGGAGCAGGAGATTGCTGATCATAAGAGGAGAGTCACTGAGCTGGAGCAGCTTTCACACACACACGGTCACATCCACTTCCTCCAGGTAACACTCACCGTCTGATCTACAGAGGCCGCTGTTCCTCACAAAGTTTCCTCCTAAAAGCTAATTACAGCAACAATAAATGTTCCTGTCTGAGATCACAAGTGTGTCTTTGGTTTGATTCAGTCTGAGATTCATTCGTTCCTCTCCTACACTTTTCTCTTTCTCTGTTATGTGTTTCCTCTCTGTAGAGTTTCCCATCTCTCTGTGTTCCTCCTGGATGTGAGGACTCACCCAGCTTCACTGTCAATCTCTCATTTGATGGAGTGAGGAAATCTCTCTCAGATCTGAAAAAACGAGTCGAGAAAATCTGTGAGAAGGAATTCAACAAAATCCATCCACAATGTAAACAAGCAAACATTTGTTCTGCATTACAGTAAAGACAGCCATAAAATTCATATAACAGTGATAAGAAGTAAGCATTAACAAGACTGCAGAAAACCACAAACCATCATAACTTAATCACAAATCCACAAACTAATCTTATATTTTTAGAGAGAACCGTAGTTACCTCCATGAATTCAAATATGAAAAATCGCCCCACTGAGATGGTGACATTGTTGAGGTGTCTGTCTGAAACCAGATAGGAATCTAATTTTTTATATTCCTACTTTTAACTGTTTCCACATCATTTTTTCCATCTCCATTTTGTCTCTGTGTTTCCACAGCTGCAGCAGTTCCGATGATTTTACCCTCAGAACCAAAAAGCAGAGAAGATTTTCTGCAGTGTAGGTGTAAAACACACACACACACACTATATTTGATATAGAGCAGCATTTGGTGGACAAACACAGACAGGTGTCTCTCTCTCACACACACACTTATTATAAATCCTGTGATTAACATCTAACCTGTGAACATTTTACTTTTTAGTTTTCTGTTATCTGACTCTGGATCCAAACACAGTACATCATGAACTCATTCTCTCTGAGGAGAACAGAGCGGTGACACGCAGTAGGACAAAACAACAATACTCTGATCATCCAGAGAGATTTGATTACTGGTGTCAGGTGTTGTGTAAGGAGAGTGTGTGTGGACGCTGTTACTGGGAGGTGGAGTGGAGCGGTGATGTGTCCATATCAGTCTCATATAAAGTGATCAGCAGGAAAGGAGGGGGTGACGAGTGTTTGTTTGGCTACAACAGTCAGTCCTGGAGTCTGGTGTGTTTTTTGTCCTCTGTCTCTTTCTGTCACAATGACATTGAGACTGAGCTTCACGGTCCAGCGTCCTCCAGAATAGGAGTGTATGTGGATCACAGTGCAGGAACTCTGTCCTTCTACAGCGTCTCTGACACGATGAGGCTCCTCCACAGAGTCCACACCGCATTCACTCAGCCTCTATACACTGGGTTCTGTATAGGTTCTTATGACTCGACTGTGAGAATAATGTAATCCAATATGAAATGTTAGTAATAGCTTCAGTGGTAATATTTTGTACAGAAACAGTAATGAATGTAACAGTAATGCATTATTATTATTATTATTATTTACAAAATTAAATTCAGTAGGATGTCAGTGCTGTATAAGCTGACTGCTTTTGACCAGACTTATAAAATATTAAGTAACTTTTTTTAAACTCTGATGAATGTATGTTTACATGATGTTTTCATGTTAATAAATCTCATTAATGCACAAAATTTCCAATATGAAGCTTGTAAAAATGTCTTATAGAATTCTGTTTTTTTTTTTTTTAAGAAATAATAAAACTTACTCGAACTTTTGGATTTTTCTGCTGCTGATGTGTGTTCATGGGGATATTCACGAACATCACGAATGATTCACGGTGCCTGTATTAATACATTTCTGGGGTCAAACGCATAGTGTAAATTATTTTAAGAACAGATACAACGCAGAACAGGATTGCCAACAGAACGTATTGTTTATTTCCTTCTGGTTACTCTCCTTTTTTTACACCTGTCTGCCTGTGTCCCTCTTTTTCTAAAACCTGACTACCCGCCTCCTCCCGTATAACACCAACCTTAAAGGGCTATGGCAACATTTAACAACTCTACATCCCTTCCCTTAAATAACACTCAGAGACTAAACATACAAACATAGTATTCGAAATTAACTAAGGAATAAATACAACATAACGTAACATTGTGGACAACTAAAAAGACTGTCCTTAACGAGTGAAATAGTCCTGATAACGAGGATTGGGATGGCTAACTCTTCCTGAACGAGTCACTACAGGCTGGGCAATTGCAGCAGCACCAGTGGCAGGTGCTTCACCCTGAGATGGCATCACTGCAGGTGAAAGGGGGTTGTAGGAGGTGGAGCTGGTGAAAGGGGCCTATAATCATCCTCCGCACCTTCAGCGGGTGCAGGTTCTTGAACATGGAGAAGGAGACGTCGATTACTTGTGTACTGTCTGCCCTGAGAGGTTACCACATAGCTGTTAGGTTGAGAGGCAGAGCCCTGTATGACCACCAGTTTATCGAAACCCCGAGCTGTCTGCATCCTTACTGTCTGACCCTGTTGTAAAGGTGGAAGGGTGTGGGCATTGCGATCATAGTATGCTTTGCTTTCCTTTCTTCTCCTGGTCAGCACTGTCTTAATGCCACGGCATACAGAGGGTGTCATTCTGTCTTTCGACTCAGGAAGAAAGGTTCTTGTACGCCTGCAGAGGAGGAGTTGGGCAGGAGATGGCAGGTCAGCACGTGGAATATTACGCAGATGGAGTAAAGCAGCCTGTATGTCACTGTGCTCCCTATCGCACTTCTCCATCAGATGTTTGGCAGATCGCACGGCACGCTCTGCAAGGCCATTAGATTGAGGGTAGTGAGGGCTACTCCGAATGTGCTCGAAACCCCACGCACGTGCAAAATCTGTAAATTCACTGCATACAAACTGCCGTGCATTGTCTGTCATGAGCGTCTGGGGAATGCCATGGACTGCAAAGTGTCTCTTAAGTTTCGCAGTTACCGTGATACTCCTCATATCAGGTAGATGGTCGAGCTCGAACCAACCAGAGAACGAGTCTACTAGAACCAAGTGCATTTTACCATGCCATTCAAATATGTCTGCAGCAGTGAACATCCAGGGGAGGTCAGGAACATTGTGCAGCTGCATAGATTCTCTTGAGTGATGGGGCTTGAGGGCATTGCAAGGAGCACAACGAGAGAGTGCTCTCTCTATATCACCATACATCATGGGCCAGTACATTGTTTCTTTTGCCCTTCGTTTTGTGGCCGCCAGACCTGGATGGCCTTGATGTAGCTGAGTCACATAGTAACTTTGTAGCGATGGTGGTATTAGGAGTCTCTGTCCAAGAAAAATCAGTCCATCCTCAACAACAAATTCCTCTCTCATGGCAAAGAATGGGCGGAGATCATGTGAAAGCTCTTTGACCATTCCACATCTTGCTTTAACAGTCCATGTAGAGGGCCTGTGACGTCACTACAGTGTGGAATGAACTTCGATAAGTAGTTGGTCATGCCGAGAAACCGTTGCAGGGCCTGTTTGTCCTCAGGTTTTGGCATTTGGTGGACAGCTGTAGTCTTGTCAGGGTCCGGTTTAATGCCGCCAGCGGTCAGGAGGTGACCTACATAGGAGACAGAGGTGACACGAAATTGGCACTTCTCCGGGTTTAATTTCATGTTACAGGCACGGATTTTGTGAAGTATCTGTTTCAATCGCTCATCATGTTCCCGTAGTGTGCGCCCCCAAACTAGGATTTCATCTACCACGATCTGACATGGTTGTCCCTCAAAGAGATGCTCTATGGATCGCTGGAATACTTCACCGCCAGTGGAGATCCCGTAAGGCATGCGCAGGAATCTGTACCTGCCAAAGGGTGTCATGAATGTGGTCAACTTCGATGATGCCTCATCTAAAGGGATTTGACAAAATCCACATTTGGCATCGAGGATACTAAAAACCTTGGCACTTGGCATATCAGCTATGACCTGTTCAATGGTTTTCAATGGATGATGTGGCCTTAGGAGCACCTTGTTGAGATGCACTGGATCTATGCATATCCTTATAGAGCCATCTTTCTTCTTGGCAGCAACCATGGCAGATACCCATACCGTGGCATCAGTTTCAGGGGTAATGACACCCAATTTAGTCATTCTCTCAAGCTCTGCCATGACTTTTTCCTTCATTGCAATGGGCCCTTTCTTAGGAGCACATACAGTGGGCACTACTGACTCATCTACCCGCATGTGATAAACGACAGGCAGTTTGCCAAGCACTGTGGTGTCAAACAGATCACTGAACTCCTGAACCTCTGGTTCTTGGTTTTGCACTGTGTGCACATGTGGTCCTAACTGTATCAGACCCATTGCTATGCTGTCTTGCAATCCAAGCAGTGGTCTCACATTACGATGTACAACATGGAATTTGAGTTGGCCTTGTTCACAGTCTAATATTGTGGTACCCTCAGTGTTGATAGATTGCCCACCATATGCAATGAGATTCACTTTTTCAGCAGTGTTTATGTGAGCTGAGGGTACAATGAGGTGTAGCTGTTGGGCAGATATAACGTTGCATTTTGCACCTGTGTCCACTTTCAGTTTTAATTGGCCAGACCCATGTTTCAGATGTAGTGTTGTAAATATTTCACCTTTCTGAGAGACATCATCCTATCTCTCGCAATAGAAAGTGTCCTAAGGCGCATCCAGAGTTGTGTCCAGTTCATTCACTCGATTAGACTTAGAGTTTCTGACTTGTGCTGCAGTTCGCTTAGGATGATAATCACGACTCTGAGACTGTGGTGCTGTTTTGTGTGATGGATCCGATCTGCAGCACTTTGCAAAGTGGTTCCATTTACCACAGTTGTTGCATTGTTTATTGAAAGCAAAACACTTGAGTTTGCACTCACCTATCCCTACTTTTTAGTTATTATAGATAGGTTAGATCGAGGAACTAAGGAAGAATTGACGCAATTGTTGGTACTGCAGAGCCATCGGACACATGAGAATATTGCTTTGTGTTTGTCCTGGTGGATTATGCGGTGCGATATCCTGAAGCAGTGCCTCTGCACAACATCTCAGCATGCATTGTTGCAGATGCACTCGTCTGTGTAATCTCCTGAGTTGGGCTCCCAAAAGAGATTCTGACTGAAAAGGGCACTAAATTTATGTCACAGACACTATTCAAGTTTTACCAATTATTAGGGATTAAATCGATTTGCACCAGTGTTTACCATCCACACACAGACTAGGAGAAGGATTTAATCAGATGCTAAAAAAACATACTTTGTAAGTTTGTTCAGGAGAATGCGCAAAATTGGGATAAGTGGCTCAAGCCCCTATTACTTGCAGTAAGAGAGGTCCCGCAAGCCCCCATGGGGTTCTCCCCATTTGAATTACTGTACACGAGCAAGCCTCATGGCTTCTTAGATGTCATTAGAGAAAATTGGGTGGACAGACCTTCTAACAGCAAAAATGAAATTCAATATGTTCTGGACCTGAGAGCAAAACTCCACAGCTTCAGTCAGCTAACACAGGAAATTTTGCATCAGACCCACGAACGACATGCCAACTCTATGACAGGGGTACTTAACTACAGTAATTTGCAGATGAGGTAATCATTTTACCAACCACGTCGAGCACTAAATCACTTGCAAAGTGGCAAGGATCTTTTGAGGACACACGGCAACTGAGAGAAGTTAACTGTAACGTCAGGTTAACAGATAGAGACGATGCACTTCCAATATACCTCCTCAATCTCCTGAAACCATAGGTGGTTTCTGTGGCTCTAGTGACGGTGGTCCCCGAGAGGGAGGAGTTGGGACAGGAGGTAAGTCAAAAAAATGTGTCCCAATTCACCCGGCTCCCTGTGGAGACTACCTCTCGCTGTCCCAGAGAGCACAGTTTGACAGGTTGCAAGGGGAATTTTCTGATGTTTTCACCTCTACCTGTTCTCCCGGACCTCATAGAACACTGCCGTGAGACTCCTTCTGGTGTGGTTGTATGTAGCCGCCCACACTGGTTACCTGAACACAACAAAATGTGGTTCGTAATGAACTCTAGGCTATACTCCACATGGGAGTAATCGAGGAGTCTCACAGTGATTGGAGCGGCCCAGTGGTCTTGGTGCCCAAGGCTGACAGGTCGATCCATTTTTGTGTGGATTTTAATTCAATTCAATTCAATTCAGTTCAATTTTATTTGTGTAGCACTTTTAACAATGGACATTGTCACAAAGCAGCTTTACAGAAATATATAAATTCAAGATATAAATTTTAAATTTATAAAAATTTATAAAACTCCCTGAGATATGAGGAATGATATGAGGAAGAAGGCATTACAATAATCCAACCTAGGGGTAACAAAAGCATGAACTAGTTTTTCTGCATCATGTAGTGACGTTATATTTCTTATCTTAGTAATACTTCTGAGATGACAAGGTTAACCTAGTAATATTAGCAATATCTACATGAGCTTCAAATGAAAGACTGGAGTCAGTAATCACACCAAGGTCATTTACTGCTGCACATGATGAAACAGAAATGCCATCCAGAGATACTATGTAATCAGAAAGCTTACTTCTAGATGTGGTCCTATTACAAGTACTTTTGTCTTGTTAGAATTAAGTAGAAGGAAGTTAATAAGCAGTGTCTAATGTCATTTACACATTCCTCAGCTTTATTAAGCTTGTGTCTGTCATCTAGCTTTGCTGAAACATACAACTCTGTGCCATCAGCATAACATGTTTATGAATAATTTTACTCTGAGGTAGCATATACAAAGAAAAAAGCAGTGGGTCTAGAACAGAACCTTGTGGAACACCAAACTTTTCCTTAGTATGGGTATTGAAGTCACCATTTACATCTACAACCTGATAACGATCAGTCAAATAAGACCTGAGCCAGGAGAGAGCTGTTCCCTTAACACCAACAACATTTTCTCGTCTATCAAGGAGAATAGTATGATCAATGGTATCAAAAGTTGCACTAAGGTCAAGCAACACAAGCAAGTAGACACAACCCTGATCAGAGGCCAGTAGTAGGTCATTTACCACTTTAGCCATCGCTGTCTCTGTGCTATGAGGAGGCCTTAATCCTGACTGATACATTTCATGAATGTTATTCCTATGTAGGTACGAGCATAACTGCTGTGCTACAACCTTTTCTAGGGATCTTGGAGATAAAGGGGAGGTTTGATATTGGCCTATAGTTGGACAACTCACAGGAAAATCAATGCGATGTTTAAATTTGATGCATACCCGAGGCCTCTCATTGACGAACTGCTCGATTGCTTATGGCGCGGCTCACATTTGTTCGACACCAGACTTAACCAAGGGGTACTGGTAGATTCCCTTGCCTCCAATATCTTGAGAAAAATGGCCACTCCATTTGGGTTACACCAATTTGCCACCCTTCTGTTTGGTTTGTTTGGGGCCCCAGCAACATTTCAACATCTCATGGACAGCAAACTCGGCTTGCACAACGCATATGCCACTGATTATTTAGATGACATAATCATTAACAGTTATGATTGGCAGCAGCAGTTACAACTTCTGAGGGCTGTCCTGAGATCCTTGAGACAGGTGGGATCCACAGCAAACCCAAAGAAGTGTGCAACTGGACAGGTGGAAGTACAGTGTTTGGGCTTCCACAGGGGCCATGAGCAGGGATGTCCCCAAATTGATAGGACAGCCACGATTGCAGCCTGCCCAACCAAAAAGGGGGTGGGACTGGCTGGCTTTTATCAGAGGTTTGTACATAATTTTTCAGACATCGCCAGCCTGCTGAGTGACCTCGCTAAAAAGGGAGCGCCATATCCAGTCCAGTGGATGGAGCCACGCGAGCGGGCTTTCTGCCAGGTAAAAGCGGTTTTGTGTGGGGGCCCGCTGTTGCATTCTCATGACTTTTCTCTCCCTTTTGTTCTGCAGGGTGGTTGGTAAGGAAGTATTAAAGAAGTCAGACCATGCAGTGTACTTTATACAGCCAACACCCAGCAACCTCCTTACAGCATTTTACAGCTATTTATAGGTTATATTTATAGATGAAGACACACTACACACTGTGTAATATCAATGTGTTACTGTAGCGGTGGGCAAAGATTTACTCTGTGATCAGGTGGACAGTCACTCAGTTTTCTTTTATTGAACCTGGGACAAACACGACGAAAGGCTGGTTAACATACAGTGGACCGATGTTGCTCGGAGGTCTTAACTGAAATAAACAGAAGTTCGGAGTTCACATGAAGGTTAATGGCGCAGTTAGATACCCTCGGATTTATCGTTGCAAATATCATACATTGCACTTGACCGACAGAATCTGAATTCTGATAGATGAAAGAAGTAACCTTTTGTGTGATTCAAGCTCTAAACCTGCACTTGATAACCATAATTCATTTTTTCTTACAACAGAGCAATCATCGGAGCAACTTACAGACAGCAAAAGATGTAAGGCTCTTCTGTGGACCACATAGTGCCACCCTGCCATATAAGGTAGGCGAATATATGATACAAATATATGCAAATATAGTGGTGCAACAACTAATGGTAAGTTTTCCCAATTTTGGCATGAATTTAACAGCAATATTTGAGCTCCGTTACAAATGGAACATGCAAAACATGTTTGAAGTGTCATTTGTGAGTACACACCCTCAACTAAATGACATGAAGAGTGATTGTGGAACTGGAAAAAGTGGGAAGAACTCTGGGAACTTGGGCTGGAACCCTGGGCGGCTTCTGCTTCGTTCTAAATAACCAGGCCTCAAAGAGCTGTATCTTACGAGATGTATCTTACGAGTCTTTTCCAAAACCCTGTAGCTCTTGTTCTGGGTGTAGGAGTCCTGATCAGGAATGAGGTGGATCTGGAACCTCTTCCAGAAACACCAGGCACAAAGCAGGAGAATTCACCCCATAGGCCAATGTGGGGCACAATACACACATTTACACCTAGGGGCCAATTAACATTTTTAACATAGCCAGTACAACTATCTTTAACATAGACAATACACCTAACTGCATGTTTTTGGGAGGTGGGAGGAAACCCAAACAACCACAGGCAGAACATGCAAAACTCCACACAAACAATAACCCAAGTTCAGTCTCAAACCCTGGACCAGAGCTGAGTGGCTGTACTGCTACCCACTGTGTTCATAGGGGACAACTAGGTTTCAGGCATGATGTTTATCACAACCTTTAGTTATTTCATAACCCCATTTAATGGTGTGCAGGTTAAAAAAAGAACTTAATCTGCCCGAATGTCAGTGGATTCATGGTGTATTTCAGTACAGAGAATATTTCTGAATTGTTTTCATGTTTTTGTAACAAAAACAACATTGTTATTTCAGTCAGTTGCCATTTTCACACAAAACTAAGCATATTACGTAATAGGCGCTGGAATAAATATGAAGGTAGAAGTTACTTTGTTTTGGGTCTCTATTTTAGTTAGTCCTCGAGGCAATATTTCTGGTTTTAATTTATAGTATTAATGTTTTTAACCCAATTATTTCTATTTTTATTTATATTCTTTTACTATAATCATGTAGAATATGAGCTCCTGCTGCAGAAATAATGAAATATATTTTATTTGGTCTCAGAATGAGCTAAAAGAGGAGCAGATGAAATCCCAGCACAGGATCCAGGAGAAGCAGAAGAAGGTGCAGGAGCTGAAACAGACTGTGGACACTACTAAGGTGAGGAGTGAACAGAGAGATTCTCCTAAACACACACACACTCACACACACTAAATAAACAAAATAAAGTCTTTCTCTTTGTGTGTCTATGTGTGTGTGAAGGCGCTGCTATTTATATCTTTGATAATCTTGATACAGTCCATGTTTTAACTGTAGGATGATGTAATTTTCTGTATTCTGCGTCTCTATTATTTATGTCCTGTATTACAACTTGCTGAGTGAATATAAATGAATTGTGTGTATGTGTGTGTGTGTGTGTCCTAACAGAAGCGTTCACAGGCAGCAGTAGATGACAGTGAGAGGATCTTTACTGAGCTGATCAGCTCCATGGAGAAAAAGCGCTCGGAGGTGAAGAAGCTGATCAGAGCTCAGGAGGAAGCTGAACTGAGTCGAGCTGAACGACCCTTGAAGCAACTGGAGCAGGAGATTGCTGATCTTAAGAGGAGAGTCACTGAGCTGGAGCAGCTTTCACACACACACGATCACATCCACTTCCTCCAGGTAACACTCACTGTCTGATCTACAGAGGCCGCTGTTCCTCACAAAGTTTCCTCCTAAAAGCTATTTATTATGTGTTTCCTCTCTGTAGAGTTTCCCGTCTCTCTGTGTTCCTCCTGGATGTGAGGACTCACCCAGCATCACTGTCAATCAACATCTCTCATTTGATGGAGTGAGGAAATCTCTCTCAGATCTGAAAAAACAAGTCAAGGAAATCTGTGAGAAGGAATTCAACAAAATCCATCCACAAGGTAAACAAGCAAATATTTGTTCTGCATCACAGTAAAGAGAGCCATAAAATCCATATAACAGTAATAAGAAGTAAGCATTAACAAGACTGCAGAAAACCACAAAGTGTTAGCATTAGCTTTGAAAACTACATCAAGACAAATTTACCAGATGAGAAAAGCAAATGGAACTTAATAGGAAATCAACAAACATCCTACATGTTTGGAAAAAATCGTATGCCTTGAAGTCTGAACATCTGGAAAGTCGCCCCACTGAGATGCTGATGTTGTTGATGTTTCTGTCTGAAACAAGTGAAGAATCATATTTATATTTCATCAATTTATAATATTTTTCATATTCAATTTTTCATGTTCATACTTTAAACAGTTTCCACGTCATTTTTCTGTCTCCATTTTGTCTCTGTGTTTCCACAGTTGCAGCAGTTGAGATGATTTTACCCTCAGAACTGAAGAGCAGAAACAATTTTCTGCAATGCAGGTTTAAAACACACACACACACACACACACACAGTATGTTAAAATGTCTGTATTGTTTATCTAAATGTGATACATTTTTACCTGATGACTGATGTTCAAAATACTTAAAATATTTAATATTATAAATCCTGTGATTAACATCTAACCTGTGGACGTTTTATTGTTTTAGATTTCTGTTATCTGACTCTGGATCCAAACACAGCACATCCTCAACTCATTCTGAGCAGAACAGACTGGTGACACGCAGTAGTACAAAACAGCAATACTGTGATCATCCAGAGAGATTTGACACCAGGACTCAGGTGTTGTGTAAGGAGAGTGTGTGTGGACGCTGTTACTGGGAGGTGGAGTGGAGCGGTGAGAGATGGGTGTACATATCAGTCTCATATAAAGAGTTCAGCAGGAAAGGACAGGGTTAGGAGTGTTTGTTTGGACACAACAGTCAGTCCTGGGGTCTGGAGTGTTCTTCTTCCTCGGTCTCTTTCTGGAATGACAAAATTAAGACTGAACTCCGAGGTCCAGCGTCCTCCAGAATAGGAGTGTATGTGGATCACAGTGCAGGAACTCTGTCCTTCTACAGCGTCTCTGACACGATGAGGCTCCTCCACAGAGTCCACACCACATTCACTCAGCCTCTATACGCTGGGTTCTGTATATGGGGTTATGATTCAGCTGTGATCCAAAATGAAATGTTGGTAAAAGTGTTTAGTAAAATTATAACTGAGGTGTCAGATTTAATTTCTCCCTGAACTACAATGGTAATTTTGTGTGTAGAAACTGTAAAACTAATGAATGATGCATTCCTCATTCATTAGTTTGACAGTTTCTACACACAAAATTACCATTGTAGTTCAGGGAGAAATTAAATCTGATACCTCAGGATGTTTCTAAAAAAAATGTTATGAAACATTATTTAACTGCATGAACTATTAGGAGATTTAATATACTGATAGGAAAATTTACAGTCTCAAAAAATTCTATTTGTTGCTGCTGTTGCAGCGCCGAATACCGTCACAAGATGGCGGATCTCACTCAGCCATCGTATTCAGCACGAGCTGCTCATAACCATGGCAACGGTAGCTAACAGGAGGCTAGCATGTACTTTATTTCGGGAATGAATGAATGAATGAATGAATGAACTGAGTGAAGTAATGTGTGTGTTTTCTGCTGATGGTGACAGACTGAAGTTGGAGACTAAACTGTTCATTTATTTTAGCACAATTCATCAGTGTAATGCAGTCTTCAGTGGGGGCTAACACTAGACAGCTAGCTGACCCATGCTAACCTGACAGGATAAATACGTCGTTGGGAGATTAGCTAAACATTAACTGTTAAAATGAAAATTAATAGTTTAATCTAACCTACTGATTTAAATAGAAGTGATTAATGTTACAGTTATTTTAAAAACTAAAAAAAACAAAACAAAACAAAAAACTCTTCCCTCAGGCATCCACTTGGCGTTTTCTCCACTGAGGTGAAAAGAAAAAAAAAAGTCGTGTGTCATTTACTGAATCGGCTCTTTGAACGTTTGGAGCCGAAACACAGATCTGAAGAGACGTTTTTCGTGATTGAACAGGCAGAATTTGTTTTTTTAAAATAGTGTAATAGAAGATAAGTTTGATACATTTGCTCTAGTAAAGTAGACACACTTTTAAAAAGCTATCTAATGTATTACCCAGATAGCCAAGTAGTGCTGGCGCGGTCTGACTCAGTGTTGGCCCACATTCATTTTGAACATCACCTCAATAACAACCCAACTGCTATTTAAACTGTTTCTACTGGTTGGTTTTTAGTGTTGTAGAATGTGGTATGCCTTATATAGTAGGCTATAATACAGTGCTAGGCCATTTGTTTTTTGGTAACAGTGCTTTTAAAAAGACAGACAAAGCCATGTTCATTAAAATGCCTTTATTAAATGGAGGAGCGCAGTGTTCAGTGTGTCCCCATTGTAGTAGTTTATTCCTGTTCCTCCGATTAAAGAAAAGAGAAAAAAATTTAGAGCCATCAAAAGTATTAGTAAGCTTAATTACTTAATTACATTAAACCAGTAAGACTGTGGTGGTGGTGATGGTGATGTTTCAACCTGTTAATTAGTGATAAAGAAAATCACGGTGGAAAATTCAGCTCTGAAAGAGAGTCTGGAAGAAGTTCAGAGATACAAGTGCAGCTGGACAGTCGCGGGCTGTCTAATGGATAGAGAGTCGGCCTTGCAACCCGAAGGTGAACCTGAAGGTCGTGGGTTCGAGTCTCAGGTCCAGCAGGGATTGTAGGTGGGGGAGTGAATGACCAGTGCTCTCCTCCACCCTCAATACCACGACTGAGGTGAGACCCTTGAGCAAGGCACTGAACCCCCAACTGCTCCCCGGGCGCTGCAGCAAAAAAGGCTGCCCACTGTGTGTGTGCACTTGGATGGGTTAAATGCAGAGCGCAGATTCCGAGTATGGGTCACCATACATCATGTTGCGATGGTCAGGTATCCACAAACTTTTCTAAGTGACCTGTTGGTGTGCAAGAGACGTCTGGCCTTAAAACAATTTCAGAATAGCAGTTTCCATGTATCATGTGCTTGGTGTCCATGATCACCTAGGTAGATCTTTTTTTCCTCCTTCAGTTTTCTTGTCATTGTCACTATTTTCTTTTCACCTAACTTAATTCACACCTATTACGCCTTTTCACGTGCTGCTAAATAATATTTTTATAATAGACGTGGACAAAATAACGTGGCAAAATAACAGAGAAATTCCATTTCTCCTGCCATTTAGTCGTCATTGCGTACTTTCAGGTCTCTGTGAGCTTTACCTTTTAGTTAGAGTTTTGTGAGTGTATTTAAAGTGTTTTGGCTTTTGATGAATAAGAGTGCCAACTCACAAATGTCTGAAAATTGCCTGAATGTCTTATAATGTATTACAGACATACTGAAACACAGATTTTAAAAATGGACAATGATAAATGTGCTAAAAACAATTTTTTTTCAAACACTATACCGTGAAGCTGTAATACAAGTAGGAATTTTTTGGCAACTGTTCTGGATACAGCTATCCCAAAACAAAATATTTGTACTAGCTTGCATACATAATAGCAAAACTGAGTTGTTTGGATGAAAACAAAATGTATTCACACAGCATGTGTTGCTAAATGAAGAGTAAAATCAAGTCAAGTCAAGTCAAGTGGCTTTTATTTCAACCATATACAGCTAGTTAGTACACAGTGAAACGAAACAACGTTCCTCCAGGACCAAGGTGCTACAAACATAAAACAACACAGAACTACATAGTTCTAGCATTAGTCAGGATAGTATCTTACAGTATTCTAACATTATGTCAGGATGCTGAGGACATTTTCCTTCCCTGGATGAAAAAAAGACAGGATCAATCTTTACAAACCTGGTAATTAGAATGAAAATTCTACCAGAGCCCCGTTAGCCAGCACGGTTAGCAGGATGTATTGTGCTGTTACCACCTCCTACGACATGGACGTGGGGTTGGATTTTAGGAGGCAAAAACTGAAAAAAAAAAAAAACAAAACAAAAACAAAAGCATCAACTGTATACAACAACAACCCCCCATTTTCTCCCCAATTTGGTCTTGGCCAATTCCCACCTACTAGCTTACTCTCCCCAATCACTGGAAAACCTCCAACCGGACAGGGTGCATGCTAACACGCAAAGTGATGCGTCACGTATGAACTAGCGTTAACACACTCAGAGGAAAGCGTTATCTGTTATCTTCTGCCTATATGACCCACGGTTGGCTGTTGTCTCTGTGATTGACAGGGGAGAGACAGTAATATCATCACTCCCACTCAGAGCATTGCCAATTTTGCCTCTTCAAACTCTGCAATTTCTCATTTTCTCCTTCTCATGATAAACAGAAAAGAAAAAACAGAACAACAAATAAACAGAACATTCCAAAACACTTTCTTTTCACTTTTTTTAACCATTTTATTTGATGTACAGAACCTTTGCTGTTACCTAAAAGTCTTCTTATCATCACCCCTTATACCCACAGTGGCTGATGATCTTTTTTGTGCTTCTTTGACTTAATTCAGAATTGCAGTGTGTTTACCTGGTGCATCATGTCGGAGTTCTCGTGCTCCAGCTGAGCACTGGACTCCAGAGCATTCTGAGCACTCTTCTCAGCTTCAGCTTCGGAGACCTGGAGGTTCAGTGACCAAAGGGTATTTGCTTTATTTACATTTACAGTAAAGATGGAACTGAAGATGAATTCATTATTGAAATTGAACAGATGTATTCTAAACAGATATAAAATACATATATGAATAGGAGGAACATTTTTTCGTCATTGCCTGAAAGATGCACAGGGCAATGGGATGCAAAAAAGAAAAGTCATGCCAGCGTTAGGTTTTTACTTTCATGTGTGAGTGCGCACACCGATATAAAATGCGCTGGAAAACAAAGACCACATTCATGTGAATGTTCATGATACATCTACAGTATTCATTTATTCATCCATTAGGGTTGTAACCAAATATGAATGACTTATTCATAATGAACAGATAAAAATACAGATATGAATATGAGGTGCACAATATTTTTGGTCAACCATCAGTGGTTTGTTTCAGTAGACTGATCTAAATACTGTGCATTTTAATTTTTTGGGTAACCGGGCCAGGATGTAGTCTTAAAGTGATCACCTGTGGTCAGGTGTGATAAAAGTAGCAAGCGATAAAAATTTAGAAAAGGTTGCAAAAGTGTTGCTGTGGTTTATAAAATATCACTTGTGGAGCATTGTTTTCAGTGTGCAGTTTTACTTTTGGCCATACAATTGTACAAATCTCTTTTTATGTGCATGTCTAAATTGTTATTAAGGCTTTTCTCACTTACATTCGATATCTCTTTACACATCCTGTGGGTCTCATTAAGCTTTTCCTCCAGTTTCTCCACTGAGTCTTGCAGTGTTTTTACTTGGTCCTTCAGTTTGGAGTTCTCGTGCTCCAGAGTGTTCTGAGTGCATGAAATTGATGGGGGACAAAGGAATTCAGACACAATAAATTATGAACATTACTACTTTATTGCAAAGCCATTGTTAGTAATTACAGCTTTGAGGCATATAGAGTAAGAATTCATAAGCTTTCTGAAGGATTGTGGTTCAATTTTGGCCCATTCCTTTCAGCAAACCATCTTCAATTCCCGAACTTTATGAGAATCCCTTGGATAGAGTCGCGATTTTAATTCCCCCCCAAATTTTCAAGGGGATTCAAGTCAGTAGACTGGCTAGGCCATGCGAGACCTTCTTCAGTCATTTTGGCTGTATGTGTGGAGTTGGTGTCTTGTTGGAACATCCATCTCCTCTCCACATTCAGTTTCTCCTCTAAGTTCTCCTCTAATATGTCCCGACAAAACACTCCATTCATGTTTACATTACACAACAAGTGTACAGATTAATGCAAGGCTTTTCTCACTTACCTTCCCTAACTTAACACGTGTCCTGTGAGTCTCACACTGTTGTTCCTCCAACTTCTCCACTGAGCCTTGCAGTGTTTTTATGTGTTGCAACAGGATGCAGTTTTCATACTCCAGCTGAGCATTGGACTCTAGAGCAATCTTAGCTCTCTCCTCAGCTTCAGCCAGAGAGGACTGGAAGTACAGCAAACAAATGTTTCAGCTTTATTTATTTCTACACACATATTCAAAATGTTTAAGGACAGTATCATCACTGCTGAGAATAGATAAATGGCTTATATGTTACAACATTTGTAAACACTACGCCCTAATATCTCAGAGATTATTAAATAAAATGAAGTATATAATATTAGTACTGCACATAGAGTGACCAGATCAGTGCTGTTCAATCACAGCTTGGCAGAGATGCTTTTGTGGAACAATGTGGTTTTGTCCCACATTTATTACCTTCATCTGGCCAACTGCGACTAAATAACTAAAATGTAATTTCCGTCATTTAAAAGACAGACTGCTGTAAATCAGCTTTAATGAAAAGTAGCCTAATTGTAGCTTAATGCTTATGAGAAAAGGGATATAAACAAGCTGTGTGCAGTTTGGAAGTGAACATGACATACTTTAGGATAATTTGTTACATTTTAATGGTTTTACACTATCTGTGTTCTCAACTTTTATTTTCCACACACAATAGTTGTCGTGGCTTAATGAGAAGAAATGCTTACCTTAGTGTTTTCATAATGGGACCAAAGGATACTGTAATCCTGTCGCTCCCGCTCCTGCTCCTAAAACACAGCCATGGGGCAGAAAAGGTTCACACTTGAGTGCTTAATGTTCACATCTGCAATGGGCCATTTCACGTTTTTTTTTTTTTTTTTGGAAAATGCATAGTTGTAAACAGATGCTGTGACACAAAGTAACATTGCAGTTATAATTATATGATTAAGATCAATAAATAATTGATAAAAATGTAACACTGGTCAAAGTGTGTATGGTCTCTCTTGGAAAGTTTAGACATGGTGAACATCACTTCCATGGTGCAGATATTTTCTTTTCTTAATATTTGTCATACTGGGGCTCCCGAGTGGTGAGTCTGACTGGCGCTGATATGTGTAAGTTTCAGATGTCAGTCGTGTTCATTACCATTTCAATGATTAGCAGTTGGTTACAAGGTTCTGCCCCTTTAAGAGGTCTCTCAATTATCATAAAGAGAAGCAGTGTGTACAGGTGAGACAAACAAAGAGTGCATTGTCCAATTAATGATTTCTTTAAATGCAAAATGCACCCGCACCCGCACACACACACACACACACACAGACACACACACACAGACACACACACACAGACACACACACACACAGACACACTCACTCACTGTTGCAGCAGTTTTTAACATCATTTGTGGAGCATTGTTTTTTAGTGTACCTTATTATTATTTTTTTTTTTACATTTGGCCGTATGATTGTAAAAATCTCTTTTTATGTGCACCTCTAAATTGTTATTAAGGCTTTTCTTACTTACGTTCGATATCTCTTTACACATCCTGTGGGTTTCATGGAGTTTTCCCTCCAGTTCCTCGACTGAGCATTGCAGTGTTTTTACTTGGTTCTTCAGGTTGGAGTTCTCGTGCTCCAGAGTGTTCTGAGAGCATGACATTGATAGGGGACAAAGGAATTCAGACACAACAAATTTCCAATATTAGTACTTTGTTCCAAAGCCATTGTTAGTAATTACAGCTAAGAGGCATATACAGTAAGAACTAATAAGCTTTCTGAAGGATTGTGGTTCAATTTTGGCCCATTCTTTTCAGCAAATCATCTTCAATTCCAGAAGATTATGAGTGTCCCTCGGATAGATTCGCAATTTCAGTTTCCCCCCCAAATGTGCAAGGGGATTCAAGTCAGTAGACTGGCTAGGCCATGCGAGACCTTCTTCAGTCATTTTGGCTGTATGTTTGGAGTTGGTGTCTTGTTGAAACATCCATCTCCAGATTCAGTTTCTTGGCCAATGAGCTTAAGTTCTCCTCTTATATGTCCCGACACATCACTCCATTCATGTTTACATTACAGGACAAAAGAACAGATTAATGCAAGGCTTTTCTCACTTACCTTCAATAACTTGACACGTGTCCTGTGAGTCTCACACAGTTGTCCCTCCAACTTCTCCACTGAGCCCTGCAGTGTTTCTATGTGTTCCATCAGGATGGAGTTTTCATCCTCCAGCTGAGCATTGGACTCTAGAGCAATCTTAGCTGTCTCCTCAGCTTCAGCCAGAGATGACTGGAAGTTCATCAAACAAATGTTTTCAGCTTTATTTACTTCTACACACATATTCAAAAACTTTAAGGACAGTATCATCACTCCTGAGAATAGATAAAATTTTGACATATTATGACATACTTACTTTAGGATAATTTGTTACATTTTAATGGTTTTACACTATCTGTGTTCTCAACTTTTGTTTTCCACACACAATAGTAGTTGTGGCTTAATGAGAAGAAACGCTTACCTTAGTGTTTTCATAATGGGACCAAAGGATACTGTAATCCTGTCGCTCCCGCTCCTGCTCCTAAAACACAGCCATGGGGCAGAAAAGGTTCACACTTGAGTGCTTAATGTTCACATCTGCAATGGGCCATTTCACTTGTTTTTTTGGAAAATGCATAGTTGTAAACAGATGCTGTGACACAAAGTAACATTGCAGTTATAATTATAAGATCAAGATCAATAAATAACTGATAAAAATGTAACACTGGTCAAAGTGTGTATGGTCTCTCTTGGAAAGTTTAGACATGGTGAACATCACTTCCATGGTGCAGATATTTTCTTTTCTTAATATTTGTCATACTGGGGCTCCCGAGTGGTGAGTCTGACTGGCGCTGATATGTGTAAGTTTGAGATGTCAGTCGTGTTCATTACCATTTCAATGATTAGCAGTTGGTTACAAGGTTCTGCCCCTTTAAGAGGTCTCTCAATTATCATAAAGAGAAGCAGTGTGTACAGGTGGGACAAACAAAGAGTGCATTGTCCAATAAATTATTTCTTTAAATGTAAAATGCACCCGCACACACACACACACACACACACACTCACTGTTGCTGCAGTTTTTAACATCATTTGTGGAGCATTGTTTTTAGTGCGCAGGATTTTTTTTTTCTTCATTTAGCTGTATGATTGTAAAAATCTCTTTTTATGTGCAACTCTAAATTGTTATTAAGTCTTTTCTCACTTACGTTCAGTATCTCTTCACATATTTTTTGGGTTTCATGGAGTTGTCCCTCCAGTGTCTCCACTGAGCTCTGCAGTGTTTTTACTTGGTTCTTCAGGTTGGAGTTCTCGTGCTCCAGAGTGTTCTGAGAGCATGGCATTGATAGGGGACGAAGGAATTCAGACACCACAAATTTCCAACATTAGTACTTTGTTGCAAAGCCATTGTTAGTAATTACAGCTATGAGGCATATACAGTAAGAAATCACAAGCTTTCTAAAAAACTGCAGTTCAATTTTGGCCCATTCTTTTCAACAAGTCATCTTCAATTCTCCAAGGTTACGAGTGTCCCTCAGATAGACTCGCAACTTACAACTCCACATGTCACGCCAGATCACTCCATTCATGTTTACATTAAAGGACAAAGGTACAGTACCAACATTAGTACTGAGCATTTAGTTGCAAACATTATTTGCAGTGTTTTTACCTGTTTCATCAGGATGAAGTTTTCATCCTCCAGCTGAGAACTGGACTCTGGAGCAATCTTAGCTCTCACCTCAGCTTCAGTCAGAGAGGACTGGAAGTTCAACGAACAAATGTTTTCAGCTTTATTTACTTGTACACACATTCAAAATGTTTAAGGACAGTATCATCACTCATAAGAATAGCTCCACAGTTTATACTTTACAACTGTAAACACTATTCCCTAAAATCTCATAGACTATTAAATAAAATGAAGACTTAATATTAGTACTGCACATAGAGTGACCAGATCAGTGCTGTTCAATCACGACCTAGCAGAGATGTTTTTGTGGAAAAATGTGGTTTTGTCCCTTCATCTGACCAACTGCAATTATTACCTTCATCTGACCAACTGCAACTAAATAACTAAACTGTAATTGCCTTCATTTTAAAAGACACCTTGCTGTACATCAGTTTGGCCCAGTAGTTCCAGTGAAGGGAATCTTAATGCTACAGCATACAAAGACATTCTAGACAATTCTGTGCTTCCACCTTCGTGCCACCAGTTTGGGGAAGAACCATATGTGGCTGTGTTTACTCCTCTGGGTCACAAACATATTCTTTCATACACAATAGCACTCGTGGCTTAATGAGAAGAAAAGCTTACCTTAGTGTCATCGTCATGGGACCAAAGGACAATGTAATGCTGTTGTTCTCGCTCCTGCTCCTAAAACACAGCCATGAGGCAGATAAGGGTTCAAACTTGAGTGAATCATGTTCACATCTGCAATGGGCCATTTCACTTTTTTGGGTTGCATGATTATCATGCCATGAGTTTTTCATTACACATCAGCTAGTTCTCAAGCTTTTCGTGAGCCGGGTCATGTGTGATCAAAGCAGCAAGTAATGAAAAGCTAGAAAAGGTTGCAGCAGTGTATCTGCAGTTTTTTAACATACCATTTGGGGACCGTTATTTCCAAGCTCTTTCTTTGTGCACCCACTAATTTGCTACAATAGTGTTAAAAAGGGGAAAAACACCAAAAATGTAGACAGGAGAGTCAATAATCAGGAGTTCAGCCTGTGAAGTCCTGGTATTAATTTGAAAAGTACAGCTTAATGCAAGGCATCATAGAGATGTCCCCTCAGCGCCTTCACTGAGACTTGCAGTGTGTTTACCTGGTGCATCACGTTGGAGTTCTCGTGCTCCAGCTGAGCACTGGACTCCAGCACATTCTGAGCACTCTTCTCAGCTTCAGCTCGGGAGACCTAGAAGGTCAGGGACCAAAGGGTATTTGCTTTATTTACTTTTACACTAATGATGGAACTGATGATGAATACATTATTGAAATTTAACAAATGCTTTCTAAATAGATACAAAATACATATATGAATAGGAGGCACACTTTTTTTTGCCATTTTTAGGATATTTGCCAGAAAGATTCATAAGGCAATGGGATGCAAAAAAAAAAAAAAAAAAATGTCATGTGTGAGTACGCAAGCAGATATAAAATGCGCTGAACAAACAAAGACCACATTCATGTAAATGTTCATGATACATTTACAGTATTCATTTATTCATCCGTTAGGGCTGTAACCAAACATGAATAATGTTTTCAAAATGAACAGATACAAATACAGATATAAATAGAAAAGAAATTATTTTTTTTATAGAGCTGACACTCCATAAATCAGGCAGTTCACACGCTCTGCACAGAAAATCATTTCACTGCTGGGCCTTCCAAAAAAAAAAAAAAAAAAAAGGTTTATTAAGTAAGAGAATATTAATTATGCATTCATTGTGCATGTTTTTCACCATTTCCTAAATTAATTTTCTCTATCGTTATTAAACAAAAATCTTCGTGATAAACCTTATAATTATTATAATGAAATGCCACTTAAAGGACTCCATTTTAATTCAAAGCAGCACTGTGTACTAGCTTTTTAGTAAATTATCAAAGTGTGTCCAGAAATCTTTCTTGAATGCAAGAAACACAAAAACTAAAGTAAAGCTGATAAAATATTATTAGGTGGCTGTTCTTTTCCACTAGAAACAAGAGTTCCTTGATTTGGAATAGAGATTGTTGTTGGGAAAGACAGTTAGCTAGTTTACTCAGTCACATTAGATAGAAAGCTTGCAAACAAAGATCCACAGGACATCTGGTTGTGAACAAATGATCAGTTGTGAACTCAAGTGATGAGTGATTGCTCAAATCAGGATTTCAAAATGAGTGTTTAAAATCCCCAACATTATATATTTACTCCTCTGTGCTACAATCCCCCCTACACACAAAAACAGTGGCTTCAAGAGAAGAAAAGCTTACCTTAGTGTCTTCAAATTGGGACAAATCAGTGCTGTGATCCTGCCCCTCTCGCTCCCGCTCCCACTCCTAGAAGACAACCATGGATTAGAAGAGGTTCAAACTTAATGAGTGCTTAATATTCACATCCACAATGGGTCATTTAAATTAAAAAAGTGTAGCTGTAAACAAATGCTGTGATATAATTCAAATTATAATGTTGGGTTGGATGATTATCATGCCATGGGTTTTTCATTACACCGTCATCATTTAGTCCTCAAGCTCTTCATGAGCTGGGTCAGGCAGCTGCTAGTGGTTTTTAAAATACGGGAAGCAAAAGTGTGTGTTCCAACATATTAAAAGCCTGTTAATCTTTAAAAGAGCATGAATCTTTCTTCAATTAAAACACACTGTACTTGAATCTGCACTAGGATCCCAGTGAAACCGTGCAACAATCGAGTTCTATCAGCTGGGTGTCTACAGGCTTCAAAGGAAATGTCAAAATATTGAGTTTCACTAAAAGTGATGAATAATATAGACACACTGGTAAATATTTCATTAGAACATTTTAATGGAATTTTATGGGAAGCCGAGCCGAGCCAGGATGTAGTCTTAAAGTGATCACCTGTGGTCAGGTGTGATAAAAGTGGCAAGTGATAAAAATTTAGAAAAGGTTGCAAAAGTGTTGCTACGGTTTTTAACATATCACTTTCAGAGCATTGTTTTTAATGTGCAGTTTTTTTTTTTTACTTTTGGCCATACAATTGTACAAATCTCTTTATGTGCATGTCTAAATTGTTATTAAGGCTTTTCTCACTTACGTCCAATATCTCTTCACACATCCTGTGGGTCTCATGAAGTTTTCCCTCCAGCTTCTCCACTGAGCCTTGCAGTGCTTTCACTTGGTCCTTCAGGCTGGAGTTCTCGTGCTGCAGCAGAGCACTGGACTCCAGAGCAATCTTAGCTCTCTCCTCAGCTTCAGCCAGAGAGGACTGGAAGTTCATATGATCAATAAATAATTGATAAAAAATGTAACACTGGTCAAAGTGTGTATTGCCTCTCTTGGAAAGTTTAGACATGGTGAACATCACTTCCAGGGTGCAGATATTTCATTTTCTTAATATTTGTCATACTGGGGCTCCCGAAGTGATGGAACAGAAAAGTGTTCACTACTTCATCCGGAGAACCAGAGTTATTGTCCAGTTCATTATTGTCCAACAGCGAGGACTGTGTAACATCATGCAAGAACAAGCAGGAGCGTTCGCAATAGCGATTCCCGTAAGCGTACTGCTTGTCCTTCATGAAGATGATAAAAGCCATCTCAGAACCACAATATCAGAGGATCACAAACCATAGAATTCAGCTGGGGGTGTACAGTGCACATCATTTTAACTAATAGTCTTCTAAAAGTAATGCATGGAAGATCCTTTAAGCATTTAAAAACTTTGTCTGTTGTTGACTTTAAAGAGTATGTAAGCGCTCCTCTCTGTTTTAATGATGATGTAACGGCGCAGGAGCACTGCGGACATTTTAACAGCTGATATGTGATTATAAACTGAATAGACTAAAACGTCCATTTTACTACGGCATGCAGCTATCTAAACACCTGATAAAACCATGAGAAAAACACACTCTCCTAGCAAAGTTTTAGACATCTTTAGGCAGACCGACTGCATTTACTGCGGCGTTTGTTAAACTGGCTCTTTACCCAGTACAATCTTCACAGATAGAAAGCAAGGCAATGTTATAGAGTAAATACAAAATGACCACATAATTTTGGTAATCTATGTTTGTGTTTCCTTAAACTTTAGACATCAAAGTATATTACTAGCAGAAAGTAAGACTGTACCGGCCAGAGTGAAAACCGTCGGGTTTTTGCAGACTGCCACACATTTGATGGAAGCCTTAGGACTTTGAAACTAATCGCTCTAGGTTTGTATTGTACGTCTATTCAAATTTAAGCATCAGGCAAATAAATACAAGGAAAAGATGAATGTATCTATTGTATTAAGCTTGACTATTATTACTATTACCATTATTAAGCTTATATTATTACTAAAATGCCCATGTGTTTGAAATGCCCAGAGTAATGATAGCAGTCACGGCTTCATAAAAAGGCTTTTACCTTTAGTAACTCCTCATACTTCTTTACCACCTCCTTCATCTCATCACACTTCTTCTTTAGGATGCTGTGAGCCTGTCGCTCTTGCTCACACTCCTGAAAGACAGAAGAGTTTCAAACTTTAGTGCTAAAGGGGCCACTTTCCTTCAGTGAAAATGTACAGTCAATTTTTTTATAAGTTTGACTTGAAGCCACATGGGATTAAGTGATATTTTTGTTATGCATAATCAAATAAAATTTCTTAATATTCAGTATAAGATCAATCAATAAATGATCAAAATTTGAAAGAATTAATACTGTCTGGTCAAAGTTTGTTTTGTGTCTCTTGCAAAGCTTTTTTTCCCCATAAAAGAGCTCACCTTCCTTAACTCCTCATTCTGTTTTACCACCTCCTTCACCTCATCGTACTTCTCCATCAGGACTCTGGGAGCCTGTTGATCTTGCTCATACTCCTGAAAGACAGCCATAGGTCAGAACATTTCTTAATGAGACCCAGAGATCAATAAATAACTGATCAAAACTTAATACTGTCTGCTCAGAGTTTGTATCGTCACATAGCACATAGAGCTCCTCGCTGTTCAGCTGAACACCGGACACCTCATCCTTCTCCTTCTTCTCCTCCGCCTCGGCCAGAGACCCCTGAAAGTTCAAAAATGTTGTCTTTCCTTTTACACACATGTTTACACACTTCTGAAGACCAACATAAATTTTGGGGACATGTACAATGGACAAAGCATTGAAGAATGAACAAACACACATGTACAGACATACTGTGAGCATATAAGAATCCATAAGAACTACATTTACCTCTCGATATGTAATATGTAACGTACTGAATGCATTGTTTATAGACGATCTATTCTTCTCAGCTTTACAAAGACAACTCCAGAAAGTTCGACCTAACACCCTTATAGTTTAAACAGACAGCTCATATACATACCTAGTAGTAACTACTTACATATACAAACCAATTATAACCAACTTTGCATTAAAATCGACATGTTTTGACTAATAATGACCTAAAATCTTGTTAGCTATTGCACAGAACTGTAATCCAGTACAAAATCTAAAGCCTAATAGCTGATTGCTGGCTGGTAAATGAATGTGATTGAGGTTTGAGGAGTACCTCAGGGGTGGCCTTGTCCATCTGCGTGTCCTTGTGTCCATCAGAAGAATGCAGAAAACCTGAAGAGGCTCTCTGCACTGGGGCTAAATGCAAAAGCAAAAACATCATGTAAGCATGCATTCATCAGAGTTTAAATTAATTAAGGTACCTAATATGTATAATTTGAAGTTCACACAAGTCTGGTCAAAAGCAGTCAGCTCATACGGCACTGAAAAATCCTACTGAACTGAAATGTATTATTTTTATTATTATTATTGTTATAGGGGTAGAAAGTGACATATGTAATTTCCTATGGATGCTGATCAGTATTTTGCTTCACCCTAGACTGCCAGCACAATAAAACACAATATTTGCTCTAACCTGGCCACCACAGTGTGGCCTAAAAGCTCTGGCTACATCCCTGATTGGAAAAACTACTTCTTTTAATCACATTTAACAATGCATGGCTACACCAGGACTGAGAAGCTCTCATGGAAATGGCCTACCTTCGTCGACAGGTGTGCCCTCGAAGGCCTCCGTACTCCGCTCCTCATCTCCACGCTTATGAACATAATAAACTCCAGCAGCCACAGCTCCAGCTCCAGCTGCACACACTGCAAATTTGACCAAACTCTTGAAAGACAGCATTCTCTCACCTTCACCTTAACACGTCTGATAAACAGCTTGGAAGTATGAAGTTCAGTGAAAGACTGAGCCTCTGCGCTCTTTTTGGAAACTTTTCACACCAGAGGCGCTGCTTGTTGATTGTGACGTCACAATGGCCTTTCTGGAGACGTGCGCGCTCCTGTAATGTTCAGTGCGCTGTTCAATTCAATCCCAACACGCAGCGCCACACTGAACATGGACATCAGACCACTGCCATGTTTCACTGACACATACATATACTGCACTGCTACTCATGCACTAGACACACTTACACATTCAACACATTCATAAATCACAGCGGATTAACAACTCATTAAACTCACAACTACAACAACAACAACAACAACAACACTGGAGCATCAAATACACAACTAAGTCCATTACAGCCAAAAAGCCTATGAATGAAAACAGCTATGAATGTCCTTATAGCATAAGCACAGGACAGATAGAGCCAGAAAATAAACACATGCAGCACAACAACAACAGCAGCAGCAGCAGCAGCATGTTCTTACCTTTAGAAGGTTTTCTTTCTTGTTTGCATTAAATTCCTTGAGAAGGATTGTAAAGTGCAATCTGTGCAGGATTTCATCTTCATTTCCCCCCCAATCGCTACCCGACTGATGATCACCAAATAATTGACCTTTCGAGGATGAAGACACCAGCCATGCTCTTGGTACAAACTCACCATTTTGTTTTTGTTTTGTGAATGTTTTTAGGCAGCATAATCAGGGGAGGAGAAGAAGCCGAAAACACGAAAGAAGCTTCATAAACAAATTGAAGAACTGAAGATTCTGTTGAAAAAAACAAACCAAAAAAAATCAGAAAAGTACAAGAAACAACTCCAGCGCATTAAAAAGAAAAATGCATCTCCACGCACAGAGGTAAACAAACAGCTTAAACAGCTTCCAAGTGTGGCCATTCAGAAGACCCTTTTGTTTCATGAAGCTCTGCTGGAGGACATCAGTAACAAATACAAAAAAGCACAGGGGGAGAAGGAAAAGCAAATCATTTCAAAAGTGATAACAGGAAAAGTTCTGAAAAAGTACAGAATACAACGCTATGCTCTAAATTCATTGGGCTTTTCAAATAAAAGATACAAAAATGAGAAGAATATGAAGGCTAACTACACCTACCTGCGGAAGCAGAACAACAGGATTGTGAATGGTCTGATAAGTAGAGTGAGGGATTTTTACTTGAGGGATGATGTGTGTCGCATCACAACTGGAAAGAAGCAGACCCTCACTCTGAAGAAAAACAAAAAGCAAAAACGGTTTCTTTTGGATACCATGAAAAATCTGCATAGGCAGTTTTTGGCTGAAGAACAAAGCTCCGTCTCTTACTCACTTTTCTGTAAGCTCAGACCTTTTTGGGTTGTTCACCTGACTCTGAGTGATCGGGACACATGCATGTGCAAGATGCATGAGAATCTGGGTTTTCTTGTGCAGAAGCTACACTACTTGAAAGTAATCAGCACCATCAATCTGGAAGACCTTATGAAAGAGATCTCATGTGATACAGAAAATATAAAGTGCATGTATGGAGGATGTTCTGAATGCAAGGACCTCTCTATCCCAGTCTCTATGGAGTACAGTCCAGAGAAAGAAGTGTCGTATATCCAGTGGGTAGTTGTAGATAAGCAGCACAAGAATGACCCAAATGGAACAGCATCTAAAATCACAATCAAAAAAGAGTTCCAGACCATTCAAGAAGAACTGCTGGAACATCTAAACCTGCAGTTGCACAGGTTTAAGAGACACACTTTTAACATCAACAATTTACCCACTACAGGGCACTGAGACGAAGCTTAAAAGCACATGAATGCTTAATTCATGTTGACTTTTCTCAAAATTATCTCTGCAAGTACAGCACAGAAATACAGGCAGTTCACTTCGGAGGATCACATCAGCAGGCAACACTGCACACGGGTGTGCTTTATGCGCATGCAGCCCCTCGCCCGATGTCCTTCTGTACAGTGTCACCCTCAAGAATAAAAGGACCACCAGCAATCTGGCAGCACTTGTCACCAGTGCTTGATTATGTGCGTAGTGCCCACCCAGAGGTGTCCACTGTCCATTTTTACAGTGACAGCCCTTGCTCTCAATATAAACAGCGAGGTAATTTGTTTTTGTTAAGTACTGAGCTGTTCAGGCGAGGATTCACTGCTGGGACGTGGAACTTTTTTGAAGCGAGCCATGGGAAGGGTGCCCCCGATGGTGTGGGAGGGGCCCTGAAGAGAAGGGCTGACTGTCTAGTCAGCCAAGGTAGAGACATTTCTGATGCTGCAGAGTTGTTTGCTGTTTTACAAGAAACAGACACAACAATCAAGTTGTTTTTTTGTCAGCGAGGAATCATTTCAGAAAACAGTTTCAGAGATGCCCAATGATGTGCCACCAGTTCCATCCATTATGAGGATCCATCAGGTAGTGTCCCTAGCCCATGGAGAAATGAAGTGTTGTTCTGTGCACAACAACACAGAATCTGAACTGTGGGTGCTTTAATGCAAAGCATTTCAAGTTCCACATTCAGCAGACAGCTCCCATGGCTCCCACAATGACAGAAGTTCAGTGGCAAAGCCTTGAAGTTGTTGGCAGATGGTGTTTGCTGAAGTATGATGGTCATCTATACCCTGGTGTCATCACAGATACAAGTGAAACACATGTTGAAATCCGTGGAAGCATGCAAAAGCTTGGATTCAGCAGGTTTTTCTGGCCAGCCCATGAAGACATCCTTTGGTACTTGCTTGAGGACATTGTGTGTATCATCCCACCCCCGAGGCCAGTAACAGGTCGTCACATGGAAATGGACAGAGAAATCTGGGCAAAACTGCAGAAGTCTTATTAGAAAGGGTCAGTATGTTTTTATGAATTGAGTGCAATTCTAGCTTAAACACTGATAGATGTACTTTCTGCAACTGAACATTTTTTGTTTGACCTCAGGAGCCAGAAGCACCCACCATGGCATGCTGACGGAAAGGACATAGTTCCACCACATTCTAAATCTCTGTTCTCTCTGTTTCTCCCTCCTTCTCTTCTTCTCTTTCCATCTTGATTGTGATGAACTACATGGACATAACACATTCCTTCAGAAATCTCTCTCTCTCACACACAGGCTATGTACACACATGCACACACACATTCTTGTTACTAGGTGTTCATTCCTGTTATTAAATTGTTTTGTTCTAAAAAATGAGGTTAAGCGTCTTTTTTCATCTGTGTTATGTTCATCATTTATCCAATAGTTTACTTAATTACATGACTTAAAAAATTATAATCTTGTAGTTTGGGTCTCCTGTAAAATAAAAAATGGCTTTGCAATTTTTTTTTTTTTTTTTTTAAATACACCTTGTGTGCATATTTAGTGAATTTTTAGTGACAAATATAAATTATTAAAACATTTTACCAACCATTTCTTTAAGATAAACACTTTTGTGAGTGGAAGACAAAAGGAATTAGTTGACTTATTTTTTTAACTTGCTTTTTAAAAGACACTTGATTTTTGGTAACAGGACTGAGAAAAATGTGAGAAAATTTGAAACCTTGTAAAAAAAATTAAAAAAGGTGACTGAGATTGACCAATATACATTTCGAACAGTGAAATATGTATGTTGTTAGATACAGTGTTGAAAAAGGATAAAAAATTAAGTTTCATTTTTAAAAGTTACAAAAGCAAATGTTACCCATTCGGTGGAATGTCCCAGTTACTCTGCTGGGGCAGCTGTATGAAACTGAAAGTAACTGACTATATATATATTCACTATAAAATACCTTGGTAATTGCAAAAATGACTAAGAAGAGGGAAATAAGTTTTGATAAAAGTCGTAGCATTATCTGTTTGCACTAAGAAGGCCACTCTCTTCCTTCCTCCACAGCTGGAAAGTTCAAAGATGAAGAGACTTGTGAATACAGATGGCATATTCATAATTATGAGTAAAATCAAGGAAAAACAGGTGAGAAACAGCAGTAAGGATTGCTTGAGATATCAGTGAATTAGTTGGATGATAATTCAGGTCCCTCTTAGCTCGGGGATCTGAGGGATGTTGAGGATCATTGCGAATCTGCTCCCATTAGAGACCGAAGACCCTCGTCATGACTTTAGTCCATTCCTGGTTAGTCAGCCTGACCACACTGTTGAGAGTTTTCAAGTCCCTTATGCACTGTTCAGTGTTGATCTTGGGGCTTGCAATGTCTTTGACCACTGAGTCTAGTTCAGACACTTCAAGAGGTCTGTGGACGTATATGACCTGGGGGAAGAACACATCGTTCCCGGCGTCTTGTCCAGCTCTGGGATGAGGAAACTGGATTGTGTGCATTTGAAGAGGGTGTTATATGATATAAGGTATTGATATGGTCACCCTGATCAGGTGGTTCCTGTCTTGGTCAGTTTGTTCTCAGAAGATTCAACGTCATCTTTGTCTGTGTCATGGTTGTTGTTTACCAGCAGTGTTTGCACAGCTTTTGCAAGCTCTTCATAATCTATTCCTCCTACGGCTTCTTTTTCCTCATCAGTTGTGGTTTGGATGCAGGAGGTGCAGAAAGAGGTGCAGGGAGAGGTGGAGTGATGACTGGAGGTGGGGATGCTGGCACTGGGGGCTCGTGAGGAGAGGGAGGAGGCTCGGCTATCTGCGGATACAAAGACAAACTCGTCGCAGCATCAAAGTCATCATTTATTGATTTATAGTAAATACCTGACCTCCCATCTTGTTTTCTCTTCTTTTCCTCACTAACGTCCTGTCTACGCTTAGCTTCTTTTTCCGATCTCTGAAACTCTCCCCACTTAAGTCCACCCCAGTATTCTTTTCTTCCAAAATCTTCCTGCATTCTTCTAGTTTTATTACACTTAAGGTACCATTGTCATGAGGAGATCCAAGGAGACAGATGCACATGCAGAACTTCTTTATTTAGGGAACCATAAACCAAGGAAACAGACACAGGGACAGATAACACCATAACACCAGGGTAACCAGAAACTGATCTAAACTAAGAAAACAAGACTATAAAATACTTAAACTATCAAAACACACTATGCAATAGTACAAACTATAACAAATGCAGTAAAAGAGAAAGAAAGAAAGAAAGAAAAAAAACCCCAAATAACTCAAATAGAGCAACAAAGGCAAGAAAACATTAATACAGGAAATCAGGGAGACAACAGAAGAAGAAGTCCTGCGAGACAGCCAGGGTGCCTCTAGCGGCCCAAGGCGGAAGTGCCCCTGGATACCATGACAACCTTTTATTGGAAATTTCCCATTAGTTAGTTTATACCATAGTTTAATTTGATTAATTTAACTTTTGCATTTCTTAAACAGAACATCGTTTCTTACTGCTTGAGGACCCTATAATGATTTCAAGTATTATTATTTTTCTTTTCTTTATTTTATAGAGTGTATAAATTTCAGAAGACAGCCAGGTCAAAATAATAAACAATATTTCCTCTAATTATACAAATAAGATAACTAACCTGTTCAAAGAAAAAGAAACAAAAATACAAATTCTTCCCTCACTTCCTGTCTAAATTTGAAAGAAGAGAACACATTAAATACAACAGCACGACTTCCTTCTGACCACTCGTAATTATGCACTTTTTTTTTTTTTTTTACTTGAAAGCCTCTAATTTAGACAGTTGTCCACTCACACCTCTGTGCACTCTTTCTCTCTCTTTACAACTTTGTATGTCTACTAAGAGAGTAGCAGTTAATCAGATTTAATCCCATTCATTAAAAAATAGTGCAGATAAAACAAACAGATGACAAAAACCACTCTAACATAAGTCAAGTCAAATTTTATTTATAAAGCACATTTAAAGACAACAGTAATTGACCAAAGTGCTGTACATAACATCAGAAGACAAAGAATAAAACTACGTTTTAAGAGAAGATTTAAAAATAGCTAAAGACAGAACAGACCTCACTTATTTATATCTATTTATTATCAAGTACACTGCTGTTACCCTCATACAAAATCTATTCTATATGCACTGACTGCATTGACCGTAAACACTTGATAGGAGAGAAGAGAAACGGTATTTCGATTCCTCTGTATGTATGCACATATGGTGGCACTGACAAATAAAGAACGTTGAACCTTGAACATGAAAGGGGAGACTGTTCCAAAGTTTGGGACCAACCACAGAAAAGGCTCGATCACCCTAAAATAATGACTTCAGTTTTACTTTCATTTAACTGCAGAAAATTGTTAGCCATCTAACATTTTATGTCCTAAAGACATTTAAAGACGGACCCAAATGGGCTGCTGCTATTTGACCTAAGTGCCAAATAAAGTTGGGTTTCATCAGCATAGCAGGGATAGGAAATATAGTTCCAAAAAATAGTACCCAGGGGAAGCATATAAAGGGAAAACAAGAAGGGACCCAAGAAGGAACCTTGAGGAACACCACAAAATAAGGGGGCCAGTGAAGAAGAAAAATTTCCTATATTTACTGAGAAAGTCCTAAATTTCAGGTAAGAAGCAAACCACTGCAACTCTGGATGCCAACCACAGACTCTAGGCAAGTTAAAAGAATACTATGGTCAGTAGTATCAAAAGCAGCTCTAAGATCCACATTCAGTGCCATGTAAGGATCTAAAGCCTGATTAGAACTTGTCTAGGATATTTTAAAAAATTAATATGAGAGTGTAGCTGTGAATAAACAACCTTCTCCAGGACCTTTGAGATAACCGACAATTCGGAAATAGGCCTATAGTTACTGTGTAAAGCTGGATCAAGATGAGTTTTTTTTAAGCAAAGGCTGCACAATTGGAATGGCAGTTACAAAAACATCTTTCAAAAGACGTGCAGGGAGAACATCCATCACACAACATGAACACTTCATCTGTGAGATTAAGTCAGAGAGCTTGGCTGAGGAGACTGGTTGAAAGTTGGTTAAATAGCTGAGCAGAGGTGATCCCTGAAGGTGGTCAAATTTTCAAGGCATAATAAAAGAATGAATCTCTTCAGTTTTATGAATGAAAAAAATTCATCACAAGACTGAGGAGCATTCTCAGCACCAACAGCAAAAGAAAGATTTAACACAGAGTCAATAGTATTAAACAATACTTTAGGCCTATTTGCATTCTGAGCCATTAATTTATTGAGATACTTTGATTTTGCCTCTTTCTCAGACCTCTGATAACTTGTTAAGCATGTCGTAAAAATGTCATGAGACCTGCAGTTTGTCATTCTTCCACATTCTTGTCTAAGAGCTCGGGTGCAATCTTTAAACCAGGGCTGAAGAGTATCTTTCCCCTTAACTTTTCTGGACTTGAGAAGAGCGATAGAGTCTAAAGTAAGGGAGCACGTATTATTAAAAACATCAACCAGCTCTACAGTATCATTATTAAAAGCATCTGTAAAGTGAGCCAGGTAATAATCTGAAACCTGGCTAGCAGTAGAGGCATAGATGACATGAGAGATGTTCGGAGACTGAGACACAGGATGAGGAGGGCAGAAACAAATAGATTCAAACATAACTGAATAATGATCAGAAATACCAGAATCCAAAACTTCAAGATTATTTACAGAAAAACCAGAAGACATTACAAGATATGATTAGGACCTGAGACAAAATGCACAAGATTCACAGGTTTAGATGGACAACGGAGATGAAGGTTAAAATCCCCAAGAACCAGCAATCTATCATAGCGAGACAATAAATCAGAGAGGAGTTGAGAAAATTGATGAATGAAGTCCTTGTGAAATTTGGGGGCCTGTACACCAGAGCACAAACAACAGAACCCAAAATATCAATCTTTAATAATTGAACCTCAAAGCTCAAGAGCGTGTCTATGTTCGTAGGTATAGGCACATTAGGTTTTATTGCCTAATGTTAGGAGGTTTAGGACAAACTTGGCCACACTCAGGTCCCCTTGCTAGAGGCAGAGAAGTCCCTCACCCATCTTCTTGCCTTCCTGAGAGTGGTCGAAGACACGCTGGAAAAGCTGAAGGACTCATCATAGGACGTCGCGTGCTCACTCCCTTGGGACCATACAGCCGTGGCCCATGTGAGCACTTTGCCAGTCAACAGCATGACCAGTTGCGTGATCTTATATTTCTCTGGGCATGTGATGACTGAGGAAGCAGATAGGGAGGTTGCCTCCAGAGGAGTTAGTGAAGCTGGCACGGTGGCATGGAGCTGTGCTAGCTGTGCTCTAAGCATGGCTATCTGCTGCTGTTGCTCTCTGACGAAGTGGCCCTGAGCCACTAGCACCTGACGCCACTCCAGATTACCTGCTGCATCCATGTTGAGGCTAAGTATTCTGTCAGGCAGCAGATATGTGTGCAAATGCAGGTACACAACAGCTTTATTTAGAAAGCTTTCAATCAGATCCAAAACATAAAGCAAAGACTAAGTCAAGAAACAGGCAATGGTCAAGTGAGGTGAAAACAGCATGAACAGCACAAAGCAAAAATCAGAAAACCAGAACTAGAATCAAAACCAGAGAGACTATTACACAATGAACTGCTCAGCAAAAACTGGTATGAAACACAGAGTGTATACTTCGAGTTGAGTGATTGTGAGTCCTTATGTACTGTGGTGTGTAATGAGTTTCAGGTGAAGATGATCAGTAGTCAGGTGAGAGGGAACGTACGTGATGGGAGTTGGAGGCCTTGGAGGCCATGTTTGTAGGCAGTGTGGTGTTATGGATGATATAGTTGGACGCCGATTCCAGCGTTGACATGACACACTAGTGTTTGGATTTTGAAGATGTATAATTCAATAAAATGCATTTAATCAATTTTCCACAACAATAAGTGGGAAGAGAAATTGTTTAAAAATTTAAAAACTTTAAAACTTAGAACAGTATTTTTTTTTTAGATTTTAATACTTAAGTGTCTTCCTTTGATAAATCCTGTTTGATCTAGGTGTATAAGATATGAGTGTTTCAAGTCTTATAGTTCATGCTTGTTCTTTAATTTTCTCAAATACTCTTGAATAAAAATTGAAAAACCTTACTGGGAAACGAACTAAAATTTGCAGTAACCCCCAAAAAACCCATAAACAGAAGTGTTAAAGTATCTGATATTATGTTTAGTTTAAGTACCAAAAGTACAGAAATGCTGTAAGTTCTTTCCAACAATCTGTGAACACAAGTCCAGTCTGCCAACTTCTTTGTTCCAAACTTTAATGTGTTCTGCTAATAAAAATATTAACAATAAAGACAAACACAGCATGAATTTAACATTCATGTGAATTTAAACGCCATTTTAAAAATTCATTATTCTTTTTGTATGTATCAGGATTGATGCTGTTTTTTTATACTGTATATAAACACGTGTCCTATTACAGACATTTAGGTATTTAAAGAACAGAAACGATGTGGGATGTAGTCCATACACACACCATCCATTCAGCATGAGCTGCTCATAACCACACTTACGTTAGCTAACAGGAGGCTAGCTTCTGCTTAATTTCGGGAAAATAAATAAATAAATAAACAAACCACACTGAGTGATGTGTGTGTTTTCTGCTGATGGTGACAGACTGAATTTGGAGACTAAACTGATCATTTATTTTAGCACAATTCATCAGTGTAATGCAGTCTTCGGTGGTGGCTAACGCTAGACAGCTAGCTGACACATGCTAACCTGACAGGATAACTATGTTGTTGGGAGATTAGCTAAAGATTAACTGTTAAAATAAAAATAAGGAGGACACTCTTTTTTATATCAGGAGCAGGATGGAGACCAAAACAGAAAACAAACACAAAGAGCAGATGACACTGCTGACCTGTTAGCCAAAACTAGCAAAGCTACTGACTGGGTTCTTTTCATTTCACAAAATTTCTTTCACAATTTGAATTTAGTCTCGATAATTTGATGAATTTGATGGTTTAACATTGTTTCTTTTCTTTCTTAAAGGTAGCTGGAGGAGGAACAAGGTTATTATCCATGTCCTGAGAGTCTCAATGCTTCCAGAAGACTGATCTGGCCATCAAGCCAAATACATTTTAAAACCTTTGTGATGTGAGTGTGTCTTTTCTTAATTGAGTCAGTGTTTTATTGAGTCAGTGTAACAGTGATGTGCTGTCAATGTGGTTTTACTGTAAAATATTCCAGCAATGATATAAATGCACATTCAAACATGCAACAGAGAAATTTGGAACAAGTCAGGCAAGTAATCTGACCATTCTTTAAAGCCCTACCTACTCTAACACATAACACACAAGAACAGGAAGTTAACTAAAGAGATAACAAAACTCAGAACACTCAGAGTGCTGTTCTCTCTCTCTCTGTCTCTCTCAATCAGTGTGAGTGAGTGCAGGAAAATGGATCAGTTCAGCTGTCCAGTGTGTCTCGATCTCCTGAAGGATCGAGTGACTCTCCATTGTGGACATTGTTTTTGTAAGGTGTGTATTAATGGCTGCTGGGATCAGGAGGATGTGAAGGGTGTCTACAGCTGCCCCCAGTGTAGAGAGACTTTCACTCCAAGGCCTGTTCTACGCCGGAAAAACATGCTGGCTGAAGTGATGGAGAAACTCAAGAAGAAGAAGAAACCCCAAGCTGCTCCTCCTGCTCACTGTTACACTGGACCAGGAGATGTGAAGTGCGATTCCTGCACTGGAATAAACCACAAAGCTCTCAAATCCTGTCTGGTGTGTCTGGCCTCCTACTGTGAAGATCATCTTCAACCTCACTATCAGTCTCCTGCCTTTAAGAAGCACAAGTTGGTTGAAGCCTGTGCAGAGCTCCAAGAGAAGATCTGCTCTGAGCACGACAAACTGATGGAGATCTACTGTCGTACTGACCAAAGCTTCATCTGTTATCTGTGTACGATGGATCAACACAGAGGCCATGATACTGTTGTAGCTAAAGCAGAAAGAACTGAAAAACAGGTGAGAACTGGATCTTATTATTCTTTTCCAACTCAATATATACAAATTTCTTTTTGTATAAAGTCTAATTCTATATACATTCTAATGACATTTCTATTCAATTGATTTGATCTGTTATAAGACGCAATCACTGTGAAGTGAATTGTTTTATTAAAAGTGTTGCTGGTAAGGAAGTATTAAACCAGTCAGACCAGACAGTGTACTTTAAACAGCCAACACCCAGCAACCTTCTTACAGCATTTTACAGCTAAAGTCTTAACAAGACCATGTTAAAGCTCTGTAAGCGTTATTACTGTGTTGATGTTTATATTATTTTCAGTTAACATTGATATTTCTTCTAGCTGATTTTTTTTAAATTTATTTAAATGTTTCCCATTTTTGCTATGTTTATTATTATTTTTTTTTTACTATAATTCTGCAGAGCATGAGCTCCAGAAATAATGAAATGTATTTTATTTGGTCTCAGAATGAGCTAAAAGAGGAGCAGATGAAATCCCAGCAGAGGATCCAGGAGAAGCAGAAGAAGGTGCAGGAGCTGAAACAGACTGTGGACACTATTAAGGTGAGGAGTGAAAACACACACACACACACACACACACACACACACAAAGAGAAAGACTTTAAACAGACCTCCATCATGTGTGTGTGTGTGTGTGTGTGTGTGCTAGCAGAAGCGTTCACAGGCAGCAGTAGATGACAGTGAGAAGATCTTTACTGAGCTGATCAGCTCCATGGAGAAAAAGTGCTCGGAGGTGAAGAAGCTGATCAGAGCTCAGGAGGAAGCTGAACTGAGTCGAGCTGAACGACTCCTGAAGCAACTGGAGCAGGAGATTGCTGATCATAAGAAGAGAGTCACTGAGCTGGAGCAGCTTTCACACACACACGATCACATCCACTTCCTCCAGGTAACACTCACTGTCTGATCTACAGAGGCCGCTGTTCCTCACAAAGTTTCCTCCTAAAAGCTAATTAGAGCAACAATAAATGTTCCTGTCTGAGATCACAAGTGTGTCTTTGTGTCTGATTCAGTCTGAGATTCATTTGTACCTCTCCTACACTTTTCTCCTTCTTTATTATGTGTTTCCTCTCTGTAGAGTTTCCCGTCTCTCTGTGTTCCTCCTGGATGTGAGGACTCACCCAGCATCACTGTCAATCAACATCTCTCATTTGATGGAGTGAGGAAATCTCTCTCAGATCTGAAAAAACAAGTTGAGGAAATCTGTGAGAAGGAATTCAACAAAATCCATCCACAAGGTAAACAAGCAAACATTTGTGCTGCATCACATTAAAGAGAGCCATAAAATTCATATAACAGTAATAAGCAGTAAGCATTAACAAGACTGCAGAAAACCACAAAGTATTAGCATTAGCCTTGAAAACTACATCAAGACAAATTTACCAGATACATAAAGTCAACAGAACTTAATCACAAATCCACAAACTAATCTTATATTTTAGAGAGAACCGTAGTTACCTCCATGAATTCAAATATGAAGAGTCGCCCCACTGAGATGGTGACATTGTTGAGGTGTCTGTCTGAAACCAGATAGGAATCAAATTTTTTATATTCCTACTTTTAACTGTTTCCACATCATGTTTTCCATCTCCATTTTATCTCTGTGTTCCCACAGCTGGAGCAGTTCCGATGATTTTACCCTCAGAACCAAAAAGCAGAGAAGATTTTCTGCAGTGTAGGTGTAAAACACACACACACACACACTATATTTGATATAGAGCAGCATTTGGTGGGCAAACACAGACAGGTGTCTCTCTCTCACACACACACTTATTATAAATCCTGTGATTAACATCTAACCTGTGAACATTTTACTTTTTAGTTTTCTGTTATCTGACTCTGGATCCAAACACAGTACATCATGAACTCATTCTCTCTGAGGAGAACAGAGCGGTGACACGCAGTAGGACAAAACAACAATACTCTGATCATCCAGAGAGATTTGATTACTGGTGTCAGGTGTTGTGTAAGGAGAGTGTGTGTGGACGCTGTTACTGGGAGGTGGAGTGGAGCGGTGATGTGTCCATATCAGTCTCATATAAAGTGATCAGCAGGAAAGGAGGGGGTGACGAGTGTTTGTTTGGCTACAACAGTCAGTCCTGGAGTCTGGTGTGTTTTTTGTCCTCTGTCTCTTTCTGTCACAATGACATTGAGACTGAGCTTCACGGTCCAGCGTCCTCCAGAATAGGAGTGTATGTGGATCACAGTGCAGGAACTCTGTCCTTCTACAGCGTCTCTGACACGATGAGGCTCCTCCACAGAGTCCACACCACATTCACTCAGCCTCTATACACTGGGTTCTGTATAGGTTCTTATGACTCAACTGTGAGAATAATGTAATCCAATATGAAATGTTAGTAATAGCTTCAGTGGTAATATTTTGTACAGAAACAGTAATGAATGTAACAGTAATGCATTATTATTATTATTATTATTTACAAAATTAAATTCAGTAGGATTTCAGTGCTGTATAAGCTGACTGCTTTTGACCAGACTTATAAAATATTAAGTAACTTTTTTTAAACTCTGATGAATGTATGTTTACATGATGTTTTCATGTTAATAAATCTCATTAATGCACAAAATTTCCAATATGAAGCTTGTAAAAATGTCTTATAGAATTCTGTTTTTTTTTTTTTAAGAAATAATAAAACTTACTCGAACTTTTGGATTTTTCTGCTGCTGATGTGTGTTCATGGGGATATTCACGAACATCACGAATGATTCACGGTGCCTGTATTAATACATTTCTGGGGTCAAACGCATAGTGTAAATTATTTTAAGAACAGATACAACGCAGAACAGGATTGCCAACAGAACGTATTGTTTATTTCCTTCTGGTTACTCTCCTTTTTTTACACCTGTCTGCCTGTGTCCCTCTTTTTCTAAAACCTGACTACCCGCCTCCTCCCGTATAACACCAACCTTAAAGGGCTATGGCAACATTTAACAACTCTACATCCCTTCCCTTAAATAACACTCAGAGACTAAACATACAAACATAGTATTCGAAATTAACTAAGGAATAAATACAACATAACGTAACATTGTGGACAACTAAAAAGACTGTCCTTAACGAGTGAAATAGTCCTGATAACGAGGATTGGGATGGCTAACTCTTCCTGAACGAGTCACTACAGGCTGGGCAATTGCAGCAGCACCAGTGGCAGGTGCTTCACCCTGAGATGGCATCACTGCAGGTGAAAGGGGGTTGTAGGAGGTGGAGCTGGTGAAAGGGGCCTATAATCATCCTCCGCACCTTCAGCGGGTGCAGGTTCTTGAACATGGAGAAGGAGACGTCGATTACTTGTGTACTGTCTGCCCTGAGAGGTTACCACATAGCTGTTAGGTTGAGAGGCAGAGCCCTGTATGACCACCAGTTTATCGAAACCCCGAGCTGTCTGCATCCTTACTGTCTGACCCTGTTGTAAAGGTGGAAGGGTGTGGGCATTGCGATCATAGTATGCTTTGCTTTCCTTTCTTCTCCTGGTCAGCACTGTCTTAATGCCACGGCATACAGAGGGTGTCATTCTGTCTTTCGACTCAGGAAGAAAGGTTCTTGTACGCCTGCAGAGGAGGAGTTGGGCAGGAGATGGCAGGTCAGCACGTGGAATATTACGCAGATGGAGTAAAGCAGCCTGTATGTCACTGTGCTCCCTATCGCACTTCTCCATCAGATGTTTGGCAGATCGCACGGCACGCTCTGCAAGGCCATTAGATTGAGGGTAGTGAGGGCTACTCCGAATGTGCTCGAAACCCCACGCACGTGCAAAATCTGTAAATTCACTGCATACAAACTGCCGTGCATTGTCTGTCATGAGCGTCTGGGGAATGCCATGGACTGCAAAGTGTCTCTTAAGTTTCGCAGTTACCGTGATACTCCTCATATCAGGTAGATGGTCGAGCTCGAACCAACCAGAGAACGAGTCTACTAGAACCAAGTGCATTTTACCATGCCATTCAAATATGTCTGCAGCAGTGAACATCCAGGGGAGGTCAGGAACATTGTGCAGCTGCATAGATTCTCTTGAGTGATGGGGCTTGAGGGCATTGCAAGGAGCACAACGAGAGAGTGCTCTCTCTATATCACCATACATCATGGGCCAGTACATTGTTTCTTTTGCCCTTCGTTTTGTGGCCGCCAGACCTGGATGGCCTTGATGTAGCTGAGTCACATAGTAACTTTGTAGCGATGGTGGTATTAGGAGTCTCTGTCCAAGAAAAATCAGTCCATCCTCAACAACAAATTCCTCTCTCATGGCAAAGAATGGGCGGAGATCATGTGAAAGCTCTTTGACCATTCCACATCTTGCTTTAACAGTCCATGTAGAGGGCCTGTGACGTCACTACAGTGTGGAATGAACTTCGATAAGTAGTTGGTCATGCCGAGAAACCGTTGCAGGGCCTGTTTGTCCTCAGGTTTTGGCATTTGGCGGACAGCTGTAGTCTTGTCAGGGTCCGGTTTAATGCCGCCAGCAGTCAGGAGGTGACCTACATAGGAGACAGAGGTGACACGAAATTGGCACTTCTCCGGGTTTAATTTCATGTTACAGGCACGGATTTTGTGAAGTATCTGTTTCAATCGCTCATCATGTTCCCGTAGTGTGCGCCCCCAAACTAGGATTTCATCTACCACGATCTGACATGGTTGTCCCTCAAAGAGATGCTCTATGGATCGCTGGAATACTTCACCGCCAGTGGAGATCCCGTAAGGCATGCGCAGGAATCTGTACCTGCCAAAGGGTGTCATGAATGTGGTCAACTTCGATGATGCCTCATCTAAAGGGATTTGACAAAATCCACATTTGGCATCGAGGATACTAAAAACCTTGGCACTTGGCATATCAGCTATGACCTGTTCAATGGTTTTCAATGGATGATGTGGCCTTAGGAGCACCTTGTTGAGATGCACTGGATCTATGCATATCCTTATAGAGCCATCTTTCTTCTTGGCAGCAACCATGGCAGATACCCATACCGTGGCATCAGTTTCAGGGGTAATGACACCCAATTTAGTCATTCTCTCAAGCTCTGCCATGACTTTTTCCTTCATTGCAATGGGCCCTTTCTTAGGAGCACATACAGTGGGCACTACTGACTCATCTACCCGCATGTGATAAACGACAGGCAGTTTGCCAAGCACTGTGGTGTCAAACAGATCACTGAACTCCTGAACCTCTGGTTCTTGGTTTTGCACTGTGTGCACATGTGGTCCTAACTGTATCAGACCCATTGCTATGCTGTCTTGCAATCCAAGCAGTGGTCTCACATTACGATGTACAACATGGAATTTGAGTTGGCCTTGTTCACAGTCTAATATTGTGGTACCCTCAGTGTTGATAGATTGCCCACCATATGCAATGAGATTCACTTTTTCAGCAGTGTTTATGTGAGCTGAGGGTACAATGAGGTGTAGCTGTTGGGCAGATATAACGTTGCATTTTGCACCTGTGTCCACTTTCAGTTTTAATTGGCCAGACCCATGTTTCAGATGTAGTGTTGTAAATATTTCACCTTTCTGAGAGACATCATCCTATCTCTCGCAATAGAAAGTGTCCTAAGGCGCATCCAGAGTTGTGTCCAGTTCATTCACTCGATTAGACTTAGAGTTTCTGACTTGTGCTGCAGTTCGCTTAGGATGATAATCACGACTCTGAGACTGTGGTGCTGTTTTGTGTGATGGATCCGATCTGCAGCACTTTGCAAAGTGGTTCCATTTACCACAGTTGTTGCATTGTTTATTGAAAGCAAAACACTTGAGTTTGCACTCACCTATCCCTACTTTTTAGTTATTATAGATAGGTTAGATCGAGGAACTAAGGAAGAATTGACGCAATTGTTGGTACTGCAGAGCCATCGGACACGTGAGAATATTGCTTTGTGTTTGTCCTGGTGGATTATGCGGTGCGATATTCTGAAGCAGTGCCTCTGCACAACATCTCAGCATGCATTGTTGCAGATGCACTCGTCTGTGTAATCTCCTGAGTTGGGCTCCCAAAAGAGATTCTGACTGAAAAGGGCACTAAATTTATGTCACAGACACTATTCAAGTTTTACCAATTATTAGGGATTAAATCGATTTGCACCAGTGTTTACCATCCACACACAGACTAGGAGAAGGATTTAATCAGATGCTAAAAAAACATACTTTGTAAGTTTGTTCAGGAGAATGCGCAAAATTGGGATAAGTGGCTCAAGCCCCTATTACTTGCAGTAAGAGAGGTCCCGCAAGCCCCCATGGGGTTCTCCCCATTTGAATTACTGTACACGAGCAAGCCTCATGGCTTCTTAGATGTCATTAGAGAAAATTGGGTGGACAGACCTTCTAACAGCAAAAATGAAATTCAATATGTTCTGGACCTGAGAGCAAAACTCCACAGCTTCAGTCAGCTAACACAGGAAATTTTGCATCAGACCCACGAACGACATGCCAACTCTATGACAGGGGTACTTAACTACAGTAATTTGCAGATGAGGTAATCATTTTACCAACCACGTCGAGCACTAAATCACTTGCAAAGTGGCAAGGATCTTTTGAGGACACACGGCAACTGAGAGAAGTTAACTGTAACGTCAGGTTAACAGATAGAGACGATGCACTTCCAATATACCTCCTCAATCTCCTGAAACCATAGGTGGTTTCTGTGGCTCTAGTGACGGTGGTCCCCGAGAGGGAGGAGTTGGGACAGGAGGTAAGTCAAAAAAATGTGTCCCAATTCACCCGGCTCCCTGTGGAGACTACCTCTCGCTGTCCCAGAGAGCACAGTTTGACAGGTTGCAAGGGGAATTTTCTGATGTTTTCACCTCTACCTGTTCTCCCGGACCTCATAGAACACTGCCGTGAGACTCCTTCTGGTGTGGTTGTATGTAGCCGCCCACACTGGTTACCTGAACACAACAAAATGTGGTTCGTAATGAACTCTAGGCTATACTCCACATGGGAGTAATCGAGGAGTCTCACAGTGATTGGAGCGGCCCAGTGGTCTTGGTGCCCAAGGCTGACAGGTCGATCCATTTTTGTGTGGATTTTAATTCAATTCAATTCAATTCAGTTCAATTTTATTTGTGTAGCACTTTTAACAATGGACATTGTCACAAAGCAGCTTTACAGAAATATATAAATTCAAGATATAAATTTTAAATTTATAAAAATTTATAAAACTCCCTGAGATATGAGGAATGATATGAGGAAGAAGGCATTACAATAATCCAACCTAGGGGTAACAAAAGCATGAACTAGTTTTTCTGCATCATGTAGTGACGTTATATTTCTTATCTTAGTAATACTTCTGAGATGACAAGGTTAACCTAGTAATATTAGCAATATCTACATGAGCTTCAAATTAAAGACTGGAGTCAGTAATCACACCAAGGTCATTTACTGCTGCACATGATGAAACAGAAATGCCATCCAGAGATACTATGTAATCAGAAAGCTTACTTCTAGATGTGGTCCTATTACAAGTACTTTTGTCTTGTTAGAATTAAGTAGAAGGAAGTTAATAAGCAGTGTCTAATGTCATTTACACATTCCTCAGCTTTATTAAGCTTGTGTCTGTCATCTAGCTTTGCTGAAACATACAACTCTGTGCCATCAGCATAACATGTTTATGAATAATTTTACTCTGAGGTAGCATATACAAAGAAAAAAGCAGTGGGTCTAGAACAGAACCTTGTGGAACACCAAACTTTTCCTTAGTATGGGTATTGAAGTCACCATTTACATCTACAACCTGATAACGATCAGTCAAATAAGACCTGAGCCAGGAGAGAGCTGTTCCCCTAACACCAACAACATTTTCTCGTCTATCAAGGAGAATAGTATGATCAATGGTATCAAAAGTTGCACTAAGGTCAAGCAACACAAGCAAGTAGACACAACCCTGATCAGAGGCCAGTAGTAGGTCATTTACCACTTTAGCCATCGCTGTCTCTGTGCTATGAGGAGGCCTTAATCCTGACTGATACATTTCATGAATGTTATTCCTATGTAGGTACGAGCATAACTGCTGTGCTACAACCTTTTCTAGGGATCTTGGAGATAAAGGGGAGGTTTGATATTGGCCTATAGTTGGACAACTCACAGGAAAATCAATGCGATGTTTAAATTTGATGCATACCCGAGGCCTCTCATTGACGAACTGCTCGATTGCTTATGGCGCGGCTCACATTTGTTCGACACCAGACTTAACCAAGGGGTACTGGTAGATTCCCTTGTCTCCAATATCTTGAGAAAAATGGCCACTCCATTTGGGTTACACCAATTTGCCACCCTTCTGTTTGGTTTGTTTGGGGCCCCAGCAACATTTCAACATCTCATGGACAGCAAACTCGGCTTGCACAACGCATATGCCACTGATTATTTAGATGACATAATCATTAACAGTTATGATTGGCAGCAGCAGTTACAACTTCTGAGGGCTGTCCTGAGATCCTTGAGACAGGTGGGATCCACAGCAAACCCAAAGAAGTGTGCAACTGGACAGGTGGAAGTACAGTGTTTGGGCTTCCACAGGGGCCATGAGCAGGGATGTCCCCAAATTGATAGGACAGCCACGATTGCAGCCTGCCCAACCAAAAAGGGGGTGGGACTGGCTGGCTTTTATCAGAGGTTTGTACATAATTTTTCAGACATCGCCAGCCTGCTGAGTGACCTCGCTAAAAAGGGAGCGCCATATCCAGTCCAGTGGATGGAGCCACGCGAGCGGGCTTTCTGCCAGGTAAAAGCGGTTTTGTGTGGGGGCCCGCTGTTGCATTCTCATGACTTTTCTCTCCCTTTTGTTCTGCAGGGTGGTTGGTAAGGAAGTATTAAAGAAGTCAGACCATGCAGTGTACTTTATACAGCCAACACCCAGCAACCTCCTTACAGCATTTTACAGCTATTTATAGGTTATATTTATAGATGAAGACACACTACATACTGTGTAATATCAATGTGTTACTGTAGCGGTGGGCAAAGATTTACTCTGTGATCAGGTGGACAGTCACTCAGTTTTCTTTTATTGAACCTGGGACAAACACGACCAAAGGCTGGTTAACATACAGTGGACCGATGTTGCTCGGAGGTCTTAACTGAAATAAACAGAAGTTCGGAGTTCACATGAAGGTTAATGGCGCAGTTAGATACCCTCGGATTTATCGTTGCAAATATCATACATTGCACTTGACCGACAGAATCTGAATTCTGATAGATGAAAGAAGTAACCTTTTGTGTGATTCAAGCTCTAAACCTGCACTTGATAACCATAATTCATTTTTTCTTACAACAGAGCAATCATCGGAGCAACTTACAGACAGCAAAAGATGTAAGGCTCTTCTGTGGACCACATAGTGCCACCCTGCCATATAAGGTAGGCGAATATATGATACAAATATATGCAAATATAGTGGTGCAACAACTAATGGTAAGTTTTCCCAATTTTGGCATGAATTTAACAGCAATATTTGAGCTCCGTTACAAATGGAACATGCAAAACATGTTTGAAGTCTCATTTGTGAGTACACACCCTCAACTAAATGACATGAAGAGTGATTGTGGAACTGGAAAAAGTGGGAAGAACTCTGGGAACTTGGGCTGGAACCCTGGGCGGCTTCTGCTTCGTTCTAAATAACCAGGCCTCAAAGAGCTGTATCTTACGAGATGTATCTTACGAGTCTTTTCCAAAACCCTGTAGCTCTTGTTCTGGGTGTAGGAGTCCTGATCAGGAATGAGGTGGATCTGGAACCTCTTCCAGAAACACCAGGCACAAAGCAGGAGAATTCACCCCATAGGCCAATGTGGGGCACAATACACACATTTACACCTAGGGGCCAATTAACATTTTTAACATAGCCAGTACAACTATCTTTAACATAGACAATACACCTAACTGCATGTTTTTGGGAGGTGGGAGGAAACCCAAACAACCACAGGCAGAACATGCAAAACTCCACACAAACAATAACCCAAGTTCAGTCTCAAACCCTGGACCAGAGCTGAGTGGCTGTACTGCTACCCACTGTGTTCATAGGGGACAACTAGGTTTCAGGCATGATGTTTATCACAACCTTTAGTTATTTCATAACCCCATTTAATGGTGTGCAGGTTAAAAAAAGAACTTAATCTGCCCGAATGTCAGTGGATTCATGGTGTATTTCAGTACAGAGAATATTTCTGAATTGTTTTCATGTTTTTGTAACAAAAACAACATTGTTATTTCAGTCAGTTGCCATTTTCACACAAAACTAAGCATATTACGTAATAGGCGCTGGAATAAATATGAAGGTAGAAGTTACTTTGTTTTGGGTCTCTATTTTAGTTAGTCCTCGAGGCAATATTTCTGGTTTTAATTTATAGTATTAATGTTTTTAACCCAATTATTTCTATTTTTATTTATATTCTTTTACTATAATCATGTAGAATATGAGCTCCTGCTGCAGAAATAATGAAATATATTTTATTTGGTCTCAGAATGAGCTAAAAGAGGAGCAGATGAAATCCCAGCACAGGATCCAGGAGAAGCAGAAGAAGGTGCAGGAGCTGAAACAGACTGTGGACACTACTAAGGTGAGGAGTGAACAGAGAGATTCTCCTAAACACACACACACTCACACACACTAAATAAACAAAATAAAGTCTTTCTCTTTGTGTGTCTATGTGTGTGTGAAGGCGCTGCTATTTATATCTTTGATAATCTTGATACAGTCCATGTTTTAACTGTAGGATGATGTAATTTTCTGTATTCTGCGTCTCTATTATTTATGTCCTGTATTACAACTTGCTGAGTGAATATAAATGAATTGTGTGTATGTGTGTGTGTGTGTGTCCTAACAGAAGCGTTCACAGGCAGCAGTAGATGACAGTGAGAGGATCTTTACTGAGCTGATCAGCTCCATGGAGAAAAAGCGCTCGGAGGTGAAGAAGCTGATCAGAGCTCAGGAGGAAGCTGAACTGAGTCGAGCTGAACGACCCTTGAAGCAACTGGAGCAGGAGATTGCTGATCTTAAGAGGAGAGTCACTGAGCTGGAGCAGCTTTCACACACACACGATCACATCCACTTCCTCCAGGTAACACTCACTGTCTGATCTACAGAGGCCGCTGTTCCTCACAAAGTTTCCTCCTAAAAGCTATTTATTATGTGTTTCCTCTCTGTAGAGTTTCCCGTCTCGCTGTGTTCCTCCTGGATGTGATGACTCACCCAGCATCACTGTCAATCAACATCTCTCATTTGATGGAGTGAGGAAATCTCTCTCAGATCTGAAAAAACAAGTCAAGGAAATCTGTGAGAAGGAATTCAACAAAATCCATCCACAAGGTAAACAAGCAAATATTTGTTCTGCATCACAGTAAAGAGAGCCATAAAATCCATATAACAGTAATAAGAAGTAAGCAGTAACAAGACTGCAGAAAACCACAAAGTGTTAGCATTAGCTTTGAAAACTACATCAAGACAAATTTACCAGATGAGAAAAGCAAATGGAACTTAATAGGAAATCAACAAACATCCTACATGTTTGGAAAAAATCGTATGCCTTGAAGTCTGAACATCTGGAAAGTCGCCCCACTGAGATGCTGATGTTGTTGATGTTTCTGTCTGAAACAAGTGAAGAATCATATTTATATTTCATCAATTTATAATATTTTTCATATTCAATTTTTCATGTTCATACTTTAAACAGTTTCCACGTCATTTTTCTGTCTCCATTTTGTCTCTGTGTTTCCACAGTTGCAGCAGTTGAGATGATTTTACCCTCAGAACTGAAGAGCAGAAACAATTTTCTGCAATGCAGGTTTAAAACACACACACACACACACACACAGTATGTTAAAATGTCTGTATTGTTTATCTAAATGTGATACATTTTTACCTGATGACTGATGTTCAAAATACTTAAAATATTTAATATTATAAATCCTGTGATTAACATCTAACCTGTGGACGTTTTATTGTTTTAGATTTCTGTTATCTGACTCTGGATCCAAACACAGCACATCCTCAACTCATTCTGAGCAGAACAGACTGGTGACACGCAGTAGTACAAAACAGCAATACTGTGATCATCCACAGAGATTTGACACCAGGACTCAGGTGTTGTGTAAGGAGAGTGTGTGTGGACGCTGTTACTGGGAGGTGGAGTGGAGCGGTGAGAGATGGGTGTACATATCAGTCTCATATAAAGAGTTCAGCAGGAAAGGACAGGGTTAGGAGTGTTTGTTTGGACACAACAGTCAGTCCTGGGGTCTGGAGTGTTCTTCTTCCTCGGTCTCTTTCTGGAATGACAAAATTAAGACTGAACTCCGAGGTCCAGCGTCCTCCAGAATAGGAGTGTATGTGGATCACAGTGCAGGAACTCTGTCCTTCTACAGCGTCTCTGACACGATGAGGCTCCTCCACAGAGTCCACACCACATTCACTCATCCTCTATACACTGGGTTCTGTATATGGCGTTATGATTCAGCTGTGATCCAAAATGAAATGTTGGTAAAAGTGTTTAGTAAAATTATAACTGAGGTGTCAGATTTAATTTCTCCCTGAAATACAATGGTAATTTTGTGTGTAGAAACTGTAAAACTAATGTATGATGCATTCCTCATTCATTAGTTTGACAGTTTCTACACACAAAATTACCATTGTAGTTCAGGGAGAAATTAAATCTGATACCTCAGGATGTTTCTAAAAAAAATGTTATGAAACATTATTTAACTGCATGAACTATTAGGAGATTTAATATACTGATAGGAAAATTTACAGTCTCAAAAAATTCTATTTGTTGCTGCTGTTGCAGCGCCGAATACCGTCACAAGATGGCGGATCTCACTCAGCCATCGTATTCAGCACGAGCTGCTCATAACCATGGCAACGGTAGCTAACAGGAGGCTAGCATGTACTTTATTTCGGGAATGAATGAATGAATGAATGAATGAATGAATGAATGAACTGAGTGAAGTAATGTGTGTGTTTTCTGCTGATGGTGACAGACTGAAGTTGGAGACTAAACTGTTCATTTATTTTAGCACAATTCATCAGTGTAATGCAGTCTTCAGTGGGGGCTAACACTAGACAGCTAGCTGACCCATGCTAACCTGACAGGATAAATACGTCGTTGGGAGATTAGCTAAACATTAACTGTTAAAATGAAAATTAATAGTTTAATCTAACCTACTGATTTAAATAGAAGTGATTAATGTTAGTTATTTCAGAAACTCAAAAAAACAAAACAAAACAAAAAACTCTTCCCTCAGGCATCCACTTGGCGTTTTCTCCACTGAGGTGAAAAGAAAAAAAAAAGTCGTGTGTCATTTACTGAATCGGCTGTTTGGACGTTAGGAGCCGAAACACAGATCTGAAGAGACGTTTTTCGTGATTGAAGAGGCAGAATTTGTTTTTTTAAAATAGTGTAATAGAAGTTAAGTTTGATACATTTGCTCTAGTAAAGTAGACACACTTCTAAAAAGCTATCTAATGTATTACCCAGATAGCCAAGTAGTGCTGGCGCGGTCTGACTCAGTGTTGGCCCACATTCATTTTGAACATCAATAACAACCCAACTGCTATTTAAACTGTTTCTACTGGTTGGTTTTTAGTGTTGTAGAATGTGGTATGCCTTATATAGTAGGCTATAATACAGTGCTAGGCCATTTGTTTTTTGGTAACAGTGCTTTTAAAAACACAGCCATGTTCATTAAAATGCCTTTATTAAATGGAGGAGCGCAGTGTCCAGTGTGTCCCCATTGTAGTAGTTTATTCCTGTTCCTCCGATTAAAGAAAAGAGAAAACATTTTTTTAGAGCCATCAAAAGTATTAGTAAGCTTAATTACTTAATTACATTAAACCAGTAAGACTGTGGTGATGGTGATGTTTCAACCTGTTAATTAGTGATAAAGAAAATCACAGTGGAAAATTAAGCTCTGAAAGAGAGTCTGGAAGAAGTTCAGAGATACAAGTGCAGCTGGACAGTCGCGGGCTGTCTAATGGATAGAGAGTCGGCCTTGCAACCCGAAGGTGAACCTGAAGGTCGTGGGTTCGAGTCTCAGGTCCGGCAGGGATTGTAGGTGGGGGGAGTGAATGACCAGTGCTCTCCTCCACCCTCAATACCACGACTGAGGTGAGACCCTTGAGCAAGGCACTGAACCCCCAACTGCTCCCCGGGCGCTGCAGCAAAAAAGGCTGCCCACTGTGTGTGTGCACTTGGATAGGTTAAATGCAGAGCGCAGATTCCGAGTATGGGTCACCATACATCATGTTGCAATGGTCAGGTATCCACAAACTTTTCTAAGTGACCTGTTGGTGTGCAAGAGACTTCTGGCCTTAAAACAATTTCAGAATAGCAGTTTCCATGTATCATGTGCTTGGTGTCCATGATCACCTAGGTAGATCTTTTTTTCCTCCTTCAGTTTTCGTGTCATTGTCACTATTTTCTTTTCACCTAACTTAATTCACACCTATTACGCCTTTTCACGTGCTGCTAAATAATATTTTTATAATAGACGTGGACAAAATAACGTGGCAAAATAACAGAGAAATTCCATTTCTCCTGCCATTTAGTCGTCATTGCGTACTTTCAGGTCTCTGTGAGCTTTACCTTTTAGTTAGAGTTTTGTGAGTGTATTTAAAGTGTTTTGGCTTTTGATGAATAAGAGTGCCAACTCACAAATGTCTGAAAATTGCCTGAATGTCTTATAAATGTATTACAGACATACTGAAACACAGATTTTAAAAATGGACAATGATAAATGTGCTAAAAACAATTTTTTTTCAAACACTATACCATGAAGCTGTAATACAAGTAGGGATTTTTTGGCAACTGTTCTGGATACAGCTATCCCAAAACAAAATAATTGTACTAGCTTGCATACATAATAGCAAAACTGAGTTGTTTGGATGAAAACAAAATGTATTCACACAGCATGTGTTGCTAAATGAAGAGTAAAATCAACTCAAGTCAAGTCAAGTGGCTTTTATTTCAACCATATACAGCTAGTTAGTATACAGTGAAACGAAACAACGTTCCTCCAGGACCAAGGTGCTACAAACATAAAACAACACAGAACTACATAGTTCTAGCATTAGTCAGGATAGTATCTTATAGTATTCTAGCATTATGTCAGGATGCTGGGGACATTTTCCTTCCCTGGATGAAAAAAAGACAGGATCAATCTTTACAAACCTGGTAATTAGAATGAAAATTCTACCAGAGCCCCGTTAGCCAGCACGGTTAGCAGGATGTGTTGTGCTGTTACCACCTCCTACGACATGGACGTGGGGTTGGATTTTAGGAGGCAAAAACTGAAAAAAAAAACAAACAAAAAAAACAAACAAAAAAAAACAACAAAACAAAACAAAACAAAAACAAAAGCATCAACTGTATACAACAACAACCCCCCATTTTCTCCCCAGTTTGGTCTTGGCCAATTCCCACCTACTAGCTTACTCTCCCCAATCACAGGAAAACCTCCAACCGGACAGGGTGCATGCTAACACGCAAAGTGATGCGTCACGTATGAACTAGCCTTAACACACTCAGAGGAAAGCGTTATCTGTTATCTTCTGCCTATATGACCCACGGTTGGCTGTTGTCTCTGTGATTGACAGGAGAGAGACAGTAATATCATCCCTCCCACTCAGAGCATTGCCAATTTTGCCTCTTCAAACTCTGCAATTTCTCATTTTCTCCTTCTCATGATAAACAGAAAAGAAAAAACAGAACAACAAATAAACAGAACATTCCAAAACACTTTCTTTTCACTTTTTTTAACCATTTTATTTGATGTACAGAACCTTTGTTGTTACCTAAAAGTCTTCTTATCATCACCCCTTATACCCACAGTGGCTGATGGTGATCTTATTTTTTGTGCTTCTTTGACTTAATTCAGAATTGCAGTGTGTTTACCTGGTGCATCATGTCGGAGTTCTCGTGCTCCAGCTGAGCACTGGACTCCAGAGCATTCTGAGCACTCTTCTCAGCTTCAGCTTCGGAGACCTGGAGGTTCAGTGACCAAAGGGTATTTGCTTTATTTACTTTTACAGGAAAGATGGAACTGAACATGAATACATTATTGAAATTGAACAGATGTATTCTAAACAGATATAAAATACATATATGAATAGGAGGAAAATTTTTTCGTCATTGCCTGAAAGATGCACAGGGCAATTGGATGCAAAAAAGAAAAGTCATGCCAGCGTTAGGTTTTTACTTTCATGTGTGAGTGCGCACACCGATATAAAATGCGCTGGAAAACAAAGACCACATTCATGTGAATGTTCATGATACATTTACAGTATTCATTTATTCATCCATTAGGGTTGTAACCAAATATGAATGACTTATTCATAATGAACAGATAGAAATACAGATATGAATATGACGTGCACAATTTTTTTGGTCAACCATCAGTGGTTTGTTTCAGTAGACTGATCTAAATACTGTGCATTTTAATGTAATTTTTTGGGTAACCGGGCCAGGATGTAGTCTTAAAGTGATCACCTGTGGTCAGGTGTGATAAAAGTAGCAAGCGATAAAAATTTAGAAAAGGTTGCAAATGTGTTGCTGTGGTTTATAAAATACCACTTGTGGAGCATTGTTTTCAGTGTGCAGTTTTACTTTTGGCCATACAATTGTACAAATCTCTTTTTATGTGCATGTCTAAATTGTTATTAAGGCTTTTCTCACTTACATTCGATATCTCTTTACACATCCTGTGGGTCTCATTAAGCTTTTCCTCCAGTTTCTCCACTGAGTCTTGCAGTGTTTTCACTTGGTCCTTCAGGTTGGAGTTCTCGTGCTCCAGAGTGTTCTGAGTGCATGAAATTGATAGGGGACAAAGGAATTCAGACACAATAAATTATCAACATTACTACTTTATTGCAAAGCCATTGTTAGTAATTTTCAATGGGATTCAAGTCAGTAGACTGGCTAGGCCATGCGAGACCTTCTTCAGTCATTTTGGCTGTATGTGTGGAGTTGGTGTCTTGTTGGAACATCCATCTCCTCTCCACATTCAGTTTCTCCTCTAAGTTCTCCTCTAATATGTCCCGACACATCACTCCATTCATGTTTACATTACACGACAAGTGTACAGATTAATGCAAGGCTTTTCTCACTTACCTTCCCTAACTTAACACGTGTCCTGTGAGTCTCACACTGTTGTTCCTCCAACTTCTCCACTGAGCCTTGCAGTGTTTCTATGTGTTGCAACAGGATGCAGTTTTCATACTCCAGCTGAGCATTGGACTCTAGAGCAATCTTAGCTCTCTCCTCAGCTTCAGCCAGAGAGGACTGGAAGTTCAGCAAACAAATGTTTCAGCTTTATTTACTTCTACACACATATTCAAAATGTTTAAGGACAGTATCATCACTCATGAGAATAGATAAATGGCTTATATGTTACAACATTTGTAAACACTACGCCCTAATATCTCAGAGATTATTAAATAAAATAAAGGCTTAATATTAGTAGTGCACATAGAGTGACCAGATCAGTGCTGTTCAATCACAGCTTGGCAGAGATGCTTTTGTGGAACAATGTGGTTTTGTCCCACATTTATTACCTTCATCTGGCCAATTGCGACTAAATAACTAAAATGTAATTTCTTTCATTTTAAAAGACAGACTGCTGTAAATCAGCTTTAATGAAAAGTAGCCTAATTGTAGCTTAATGCTTATGAGAAAAGGGATATAAACAAGCTGTGTGCAGTTTTGAAGTGAACATGACATACTTTAGGATAATTTGTTACATTTTAATGGTTTTACACTATCTGTGTTCTCAACTTTTATTTTCCACACACAATAGTTGTCGTGGCTTAATGAGAAGAAACGCTTACCTTAGTGTTTTCGTAATGGGACCAAAGGATACTGTAATCCTGTCGCTCCCGCTCCTGCTCCTAAAACACAGCCATGGGGCAGAAAAGGTTCACACTTGAGTGCTTAATGTTCACATCTGCAATGGACCATTTCACTTTTTTTTTTTGGAAAATGCATAGTTGTAAACAGATGCTGTGATATAATTAAAACTGCAATGTTAGTTTGTATGATTATGATCAATAAATAACTGATAAAAATGTAACACTGGTCAAAGTGTGTATGGTCTCTCTTGGAAGGTTTAGACATGGTGAACATCACTTCCATGGTGCAGATATTTCATTTTCTTAATATTTGTCATACTGGGGCTCCCGAGTGGTGAGTCTGACTGGCGCTGATATGTGTAAGTTTCAGATGTCAGTCGTGTTCATTACCATTTCAATGATTGGCAGTTGGTTACAAGGTTCTGCCCCTTTAAGAGGTCTCTCAATTATCATAAAGAAAAGCAGTGTGTACAGGTGGGACAAACGAAGAGTGCTTTGTCCAATAAATGATTTCTTTAAATACAAAATGCACCCGCACACACACACACACACACACTCACTGTTGCTGCAGTTTTTAACATCATTTGTGGAGCATTGTTTTTTAGTGTGCAGGATTTGTTTTTTGTTTTTTTTACATTTGGCTGTATGATCGTAAAAATTCCTTTTTATGTGCAACTCTAAATTGTTATTAAGGCTTTTCTTACTTACGTTCGATATCTCTTTACACATCCTGTGGGTCTCATGGAGTTGTCCCTCCAGTTCCTCCACTGAGCTCTGCAGTGTTTTCACTTGGTTCTTCAGGTTGGAGTTCTCGAGCTCCAGAGTGTTCTGAGTGCATGATATTGATAGAGGACAAAGGAATTCAGACACAACAAATTTCCAACATTAGTTGCAAAGCCACTGTTAGTAATTACAGCTAAGAGGCATATACAGTAAGAACTAATGAGCTTTCTGAAGGATTGTGGTTCAATTTTGACCTATTCCTTTCAGCAAATCATCTTCAATTCCCAAAGATTATGAGTGTCCCTCGGATAGATTCGCAATTTCAATTTCCCCCCAAATGTTCAAGGGGATTCAAGTCAGTAGACTGGCTAGGCCATGCGAGACCTTCTTCAGTCATTTTGGCTGTATGTTTGGGGTTGTTATTTTGTTGAAACATCCATCTCCAGATTCAGTTTCTTGGCCAATGAGCTTAAGTTCTCCTCTTATATGTCCCGACACATCACTCCATTCATGTTTACATTACAGGACAAAAGAACAGATTAATGCAAGGCTTTTCTCACTTACCTTCAATAACTTGACACGTGTCCTGTGAGTCTCACACAGTTGTCCCTCCAACTTCTCCACTGAGCCCTGCAGTGTTTCTATGTGTTCCATCAGGATGGAGTTTTCATACTCCAGCTGAGCATTGGACTCTAGAGCAATCTTAGCTCTCTCCTCAGCTTCAGCCAGAGAGGACTGGAAGTTCAGCAAACAAATGTTTTCAGCTTTATTTACTTCTACACACATATTCAAAAACTTTAAGGACAGTATCATCACTCCTGAGAATAGATAAAATTTCGACATATTATGACATACTTACTTTAGGATAATTTGTTACATTTTAATGGTTTTACACTATTTGTGTTCTCAACTTTTATTTTCCACACACAATAGTAGTCGTGGCTTAATGAGAAGAAACGCTTACCTTAGTGTTTTCATAATGGGACCAAAGGATACTGTAATCCTGTCGCTCCCGCTCCTGCTCCTAAAACACAGCCATGGGGCAGAAAAGGTTCACACTTGAGTGCTTAATGTTCACATCTGCAATGGACCATTTCACTTGTTTTTTTGGAAAATGCATAGTTGTAAACAGATGCTGTGACACAAAGTAACACTGCAGTTATAATTATAAGATTAAGATCAATAAATAATTGATAAAAATGTAACACTGGTCAAAGTGTGTATGGTCTCTCTTGGAAAGTTTAGACATGGTGAACATCACTTCCATGGTGCAGATATTTCATTTTCTTAATATTTGTCATACTGGGGCTCCCGAGTGGTGAGTCTGACTGGCGCTGATATGTGTAAGTTTCAGATGTCAGTCGTGTTCATTACCATTTCAATGATTAGCAGTTGGTTACAAGGTTCTGCCCCTTTAAGAGGTCTCTCAATTATCATAAAGAGAAGCAGTGCATACAGGTGGGACAAACAAAGAAAAAAAATTTTTGAAAAAAAATTTTTTTTCAAAATCAGCACTTCAAAATCAGTTTTCAGTGCGCAGAATTTATTTCTTTTTTTCATTTAGCTGTATGATTGTAAAAATCTTTTTTTTGTGCAACTCTAAATTGTTATTAAGGCTTTTCTCACTTACGTTCAGTATCTCTTCACATATCCTTTGGGTTTCATGGAGTTGTCCCTCCAGTGTCTCCACTGAGCTCTGCAGTGTTTTCACTTGGTCCTTCAGGTTGGAGTTCTCGTGCTCCAGAGTGTTCTGAGAGCATGACATTGATAGGGGACGAAGGAATTCAGACACAACACATTTCCAATATTAGTACTTTGTTGCAAAGCCATTGTTAGTAATTACAGCTAAGAGGCATATACAGTAAGAAATCATAAGCTTTCTAAAAAACTGCAGTTCAATTTTGGCCCATTCTTTTCAGCAAGTCATCTTCAATTCTCCAAGGTTACGAGTGTCCCTCAGATAGACTCGCAACTTACAACTCCACATGTCACGCCAGATCACTCCATTCATGTTTACATTAAAGGACAAAGGTACAGTACCAACATTAGTACTGAGCATTTGGTTGCAAACATTATTTGCAGTGTTTTTACCTGTTCCATCAGGATGGAGTTTTCATCCTCCAGCTGAGAACTGGACTCTGGAGCAATCTTAGCTCTCACCTCAGCTTCAGTCAGAGAGGACTGGAAGTTCAACGAACAAATGTATTCAGCTTTATTTACTTGTACACACATTCAAAATTTTTAAGGACAGTATCATCACTCATAAGAATAGCTCCACAGTTTATATGATACAACATCTGTAAACAGGGTTTTGTCCCTTCATCTGGCCAACTGCAATTATTACCTTCATCTGGCCAACTGCAACTAAACAACTAAACTGTAATTGCCTTCATTTTAAAAGACACCTTGCTGTACATCAGTTTGGCCCAGTAGTTCCAGTGAAGGGAATCTTAATGCTACAGCATACAAAGACATTCTAGACAATTCCATGCTTCCGCCTTCGTGCCACCAGTTTGGGGAAGAACCATATGTGGCTGTGTTTACTCCTCTGGGTCACAAAAAAAAATTCTTTCATACACAATAGCACTCGTGGCTTAATGAGAAGAAAAGCTTACCTTAGTGTCATCGTCATGAGACCAAAGGACAATGTAATGCTGTTGTTCTCGCTCCTGCTCCTAAAACACAGCCATGAGGCAGATAAGGGTTCAAACTTGAGTGAATCATGTTCACATCTGCAATGGGCCATTTCACTTTTTTGGGTTGCATGATTATCATGCCATGAGTTTTTCATTACACATCAGCTAGTTCTCAAGCTCTTCATGAGCCGGGTCATGTGTGATCAAAGCAGCAAGTAATGAAAAGCTACAAAAGGCTGCAGCAGTGTATCTGCAGTTTTTTAACATACCATTTGGGGACCGTTATTTCCAAGCTCTTTCTTTGTGCACCCACTAATTTGCTACAATAGTGTTAAAAAGGGGAAAAACACCAAAAAATGTAGACAGGAGAGTCAATAATCAGGAGTTCAGCCTGTGAAGTCCTGGTATTAATTTGAAAAGTACAGCTTAATGCAAGGCATCATAGAGATGTCCCCTCAGCGCCTTCACTGAGACTTGCAGTGTGTTTACCTGGTGCATCACGTTGGAGTTCTCGTGCTCCAGCTGAGCACTGGACTCCAGCACATTCTGAGCACTCTTCTCAGCTTCAGCTCGGGAGACCTGGAAGGTCAGGGACCAAAGAGTATTTGCTTTATTTACTTTTACACTAATGATGGAACTGAAGATGAATACATTATTGAAATTTAACAGATGCTTTCTAAACAGATACAAAATACATATATGAATAGGAGGCACACTTTTTTGTCATTTTTAGGATATTTGCCAGAAAGATTGACAGGGCAATGGGAAAAAAAAAAGATGTCAGTACGCACGCGGATATAAAATGCGCTGAACAAACAAAAACCACATTCATGTAAATGTTGATGATACATCTACAGTATCCATTTATTCATCCGTTAGGGCTGTAACCAAACATGAATAATGTTTTCAAAATGAACAGATACAAATACAGATATGAATAGAAAAGAAATGATTTTTTTATAGAGCTGACACTCCATAAATCAGGCAGTCCACACGCTCTGCACAGAAAATCATTTAACTGCTGGGGCTTCCAAAAAAAAAAAAAAAAAAAAAAAAGGTTTATTAAGTAAGAGAATATTAATTATGCATTCATTGTGCATGTTTTTCACCATTTTCTTAATAAATTTTCTCTATCGTTATTAAACCAAAATCTAACTGATAAACCTTATAATTATTATAATGAAATTCCACTTAAAGGACTCCATTTTGATTCAAAGCAGCACTGTGTACTAGCTTTTTAGTAAATTATCAAAGTGTGTCCAGAAATCTTTCTTGAATGCAAGAAACACAAAATCTAACGTAAATCTGATAAAATATTATTAGGTGGCTGTTCTTTTCCACTAGAAACAAGAGTTCCTTGATTTGGAATAGAGATTGTTGTTCAGAAAGACAGTTAGCTAGTTTACTCAGTCACATTAGATAGAAAGCTTGCAAACAAAGATCCACAGGACATCTGGTTGTGAACAAATGATCAGTTGTGAACTCAAGTGATGAGTGATGGCTCAAATCAGGATTTCAAAATGAGTGTTTAAAATCCCCAACATTATATATTTACTCCTCTGTGCTACAATCCCCCCCTACACACAGAAACAGTGGCTTCAAGAGAAGAAAAGCTTACCTTAGTGTCTTCAAATTGGGACAAATCAGTGCTGTGATCCTGCCCCTCTCGCTCCCGCTCCCACTCCTAGAAGACAACCATGGATTAGAAGAGGTTCAAACTTAATGAGTGCTTAATATTCACATCCACAATGGGTCATTTAAATTAAAAAAGTGTAGCTGTAAACAAATGCTGTGATATAATTCAAATTATAATGTTGGGTTGGATGATTATCGTGCCATGGGTTTTTCATTACACCGTCATCATTTAGTCCTCAAGCTCTTCATGAGCTGGGTCAGGCAGCTGCTAGTGGTTTTTAAAATACGGGAAGCAAAAGTGTGTGTTCCAACATATTAAAAGCCTGTTAATCTTTAAAAGAGCATGAATCTTTCTTCAATTAAAACACACTGTACTTGAATCTGCACTAGGATCCCAGTGAAACCGTGCAACAATCGAGTTCTATCAGCTGGGTGTCTACAGGCTTCAAAGGAAATTTCAAAATATTGAGTTTCACCAAAAGTGATGAATAATATAGACACACTGGTAAATATTTCATTAGCACATTTTAATGGAATTTTATGGGAAGCCAAGCCGAGCCAGGATGTAGTCTTAAAGTGATCACCTGTGGTCAGGTGTGATAAAAGTGGCAAGTGATAAAAATTTAGAAAAGGTTGCAAAAGTGTTGGTTTTTAACAAATCACTTTCAGAGCATTGTTTTTAGTGTGCAGTTTTTTTTTTCTTTTTTTACTTTTAGCAATACAATTGTACAAATCTCTTTATGTGCACGTCTAAATTGTTATTAAGGCTTTTCTCACTTACGTCCAATATCTCTTCACACATCCTGTGGGTCTCATGAAGTTTTCCCTCCAGCTTCTCCACTGAGCCTTGCAGTGTTTTCACTTGGTCCTTCAGGCTGGAGTTCTCGTGCTGCAGCAGAGCACTGGACTCCAGAGCAATCTTAGCTCTCTCCTCAGCTTCAGCCAGAGAGGACTGGAAGTTCATATGATCAATAAATAATTGATAAAAATGTAACACTGGTCAAAGTGTGTATTGTCTCTCTTGGAAAGTTTAGACATGGTGAACATCACTTCCAGGGTGCAGATATTTCATTTTCTTAATATTTGTCATACTGGGGGCTCCCGAAGTGGTGCAACAAAAAAGTGTTCACTATTTCATCCGGAGAACCAGAGTTATTGTCCAGTTCATTATTGTCCAACAGCGAGGACTGTGTAACATCATGCAAGAATACTGAAAGATGCTGTGACTTTCTCTACATTTTTAACCTAATCTACTTATGGAGAAAAAAAATTTACAAGGGGAAAGGAGTTGCACATCACATAAAAGTCACTCTGTTCATTCAGTTCTGGTCTTTTTTAGACTAAAACGTCCATTTTACTACGGCATGCAGCTCTCTAAACACATGATAACACCATGAGAAAAACACACTCTCCTAGCAAAGTTTTAGACATCTTTAGGCAGACCGACTGCATTTACTGCAGCATTTTGTTAATCTATGTTTGTGTTTCCTTAAACTTTAGATATCAAAGTATATTACTAGCAGAAAGTAAGACTGTACCGGCCAGAGTGAAAACCGTCGGGTTTTTGCAGACTGCCACACATTTGATGGAAGCCTTAGGGCTTTGAAACTAACCGCTCTAGGTTTGTATTGTACGTCTATTCAAATTTAAGCATCAGGCAAATAAATACAAGGAAAAGATGAATGTATCTATTGTATTAAGCTTGACTATTATTACTATTACCATTATTAAGCTTATATTATTATTACTAAAATGCCCATGTGTTTGAAATGCCCAGAGTAATGATAGCAGTCACGGCTTCATAAAAAGGCTTTTACCTTTAGTAACTCCTCATACTTCTTTACCACCTCCTTCATCTCATCACACTTCTTCTTTAGGATGCTGTGAGCCTGTCGCTCTTGCTCACACTCCTGAAAGACAGAAGAGTTTCAAACTTTAGTGCTAAAGGGGCCACTTTCCTTCACTTTTAATTTTTTTATAAGTTCGACTTGAAGCCACATGGGCTTAAGTGATTTTTTTGTTATGCATAATCAAATAAAATTTCTTAATATTCAGTAGAGATTCAATCAATAAATGATCAAAATTTGAAAGAATTAATACTGTCTGGTCAAAGTTTGTTTTGTGGCTCTTGCAAAGCTTTTTTTCCCCATAAAATAGCTCACCTTCCTTAACTCCTCATTCTGTTTTACCACCTCCTTCACCTCATCGCACTTCTCCATCAGGACTCTGGGAGCCTGTTGCTCTTGCTCACACTCCTGAAAGACAGCCATAGGTCAGAACATTTCTTAATGAGACCCAGTGATCAATAAATAACTGATCAAAACTTAATACTGTCTGCTCAGAGTTTGTATCGTCTCTCTTGGACCGTTTTTAGGCGCAGGTGAACATAACTTCCAGTGTGGAGATATTTTCTTTTCTCAGTTGTATTGGTACTCATATTAATTTGAGAAATATTGTTTAATGTGAGGATTTTCTCACTCACCTTGCTTTTCATCTCAGACTGTCTGTGAGCCTCACAGAGCAGTTTCTCCAGCTCCATCACTCTGTGCTCCAGGTTCAGCACATAGAGCTCCTGGCTGTTCAGCTGAACACCGGACACCTCATCCTTCTCCTTCTTCTCCTCCGCCTCGGCCACAGACCCCTGAAGGTTAAAAAATGTTGTCTTTCCTTTTACACACATGTTTAGACACTTCTGAGGACAAACATAAATTCTGGGGACATGTACAATGGACAAAGCATTGAAGAATGAACAAACACACATGTACAGACATACTGTGAGCATATAAGAATCCATAAGAACTATATTTACCTCTCGATATGTAATATGTAACGTACTGAATGCATTGTTTACAGGCGATCTATTCTTCACAGATTTACAAAGACAACTCCAGAAAGTTCGACCTAACACCCTTCTAGTTTAAACAGACAGCTCATATACATACCTAGTAGTAACTATGTACATATACAAACCAATTATAACCAACTTTGCATTAAAATTGACATGTTTTGACTAATAATGACCCAAAATCTTGTTAGATATTGCACAGAACTGTAATCCAGTACAAAATCTAAAGCCTAATAGCTAATTGCTGGCTGGTAAATGAATGTGATTGAGGTTTGAGGAGTACCTCAGGGGTGGCCTTGTCCATCTGCGTGTCCTTGTGTCCATCAGAAGAATGCAGAAAACCTGAAGAGGCTCTCTGCACTGGGTCTAAATGCAAACGCGAAAACATCATGTAAGCATGCATTCATCAGAGTTTAAATTAATTAAGGTACCTAATATGTATAATTTGAAGTTCACACAAGTCTGGTCAAAAGCAGTCAGCTCATACGGCACTGAAAAATCCTACTGAACTGAAATGTATTAATATTATTATTATTATTGTTATATATTATTATTATTATTATTATTATTATTGTTATAGGGGTAGAAAGTGACCTATGTAATTTCCTATGGATGCTGATTAGTATTTTGCTTCACCCTAGACTGCCAGCACAATAAAACACAATATTTGCTCTAACCTGGCCACCACAGTGTGGCCTAAAAGCTCTGGCTACATCCCTGATTGGAAAAACTACTTCTTTTAATCACATTTAACAATGCATGGCTACACCAGGACTGAGAAGCTCTCATGGAAATGGCCTACCTTCGTCGACAGGTGTGCCCTCGAAGGCCTCCGTACTCCGCTCCTCATCTCCACGCTTATGAACATAATAAACTCCAGCAGCCACAGCTCCAGCTCCAGCTGCACACACTGCAAATTTGACCAAACTCTTGAAAGACAGCATTCTCTCACCTTCACCTTAACACGTCTGATAAACAGCTTGGAAGTATGAAGTTCAGTGAAAGACTGAGCCTCTGCGCTCTTTTTGGAAACTTTTCACACCAGAGGCGCTGCTTGTTGATTGTGACGTCACAATGGCCTTTCTGGAGACGCGCGCGCTCCTGTAATGTTCAGTGCGCTGTTCAATTCAATCCCAACACGCAGCGCCACACTGAACATGGACATCAGACCACTGCCATGTTTCACTGACACATACATATACTGCACTGCTACTCATGCACTAGACACACTTACACATTCAACACATTCATAAATCACAGCGGATTAACAACTCATTAAACTCACAACTACAACAACAACAACAGCAGCAGCAGCATGTTCTTACCTTTAGAAGGTTTTCTTTCTTGTTTGCATTAAATTCCTTGAGAAGGATTGTAAAGTGCAATCTGTGCAGGATTTCATCTTCATTTCCCCCCCAATCGCTACCCGACTGATGATCACCAAATAATTGACCTTTCGAGGATGAAGACACCAGCCATGCTCTTGGTACAAACTCACCATTTTGTTTTGTGAAACAAACACATGCGTTTTGGAGAAGTGGCTCTCGTGCGTTTTGGAGATGTTTCTTTCCGATCCTGCAACATCCGCATCTTTATTTTGGCCTGAATCCGGGCTTCATCTGTTCATCTCTTTTCCCCTGCAGCCAGAAAACATTCCCTCAGCTTCGGTACAGTGGTGAAGAAATCCTGCTCCCGCTGTTCTTTGATGTGCTGAGCTTTGCGCTTTTGTGCTCCTCTCAAACTGTGTTCTCGCTCCAACATTTTGGTGGCTCTACACTCCACATGCAAACACGGCGCGTGCACTGCTGCACAGGACTGCCATCAAATCCACACAAACACACTGAACATTTGGGGGATAAAATGGCGTCTGTGCCCTGATAACATTTACCATCCTTTTCATTCTTTCCCGCAGAAAAAGTGCCAGAGCTGAACTGCTCATTTCCACATGCGTGCTTTATATATTTGACTCATCAGTCACTTGGACTCACTTGGCTAACAGTTAACATTAGTTGCATTTCAGCCAAACAAAAACCTCAAGTTCACATCATAACTAGACAAGATGAATGTTTCCTATTTCACATGAAACACATGGATATTGTGGAAGCTAGAAATTCACTAAGTGCTAAAGATGATACTAGGCTACAGAAAACTGTCCCCATTGAAGGAAATCCCATCCAGTGCAGCAAAATGTTTCTGTCTCTAGCTAGATATTAGGACAGATTTGACAGGAGGCACCTGAATCACTAGACACCACTTGCAGTTAAGCTGCTTTGCCAGGGTGTGAATTTGTCTTGACATGATTCCAGATCGGGTCACTAATATCTTTCCCCCTGAAAAGAGAGAGGAGGGGAAAAAGAAAGTCTCACTGCTGTGTTAGGCCAGCATTATGTCCTTACTGTCCATATGTAAAATGAACATTGCATGTGTTCTTCAAAAACACACAAAGGCAAATTTACATACAGCTATAGCTAATATGAATTAAAATGAATATTTTCATTATGCTCATTCTTAGCCTATAAATACCCCGAACATATAAAAGGCAAAATCAGTTAAATATTGATGCATAACTTAGGTTTTTAAGAGTGACTTTGCACTATTTCTTTCATGTAGCTCATTCTAATGCTCTATAGTGAGAGAAATCAGAGAGAATTGAAAATCTTTTCCTTTGTGAAGTCTTGCCTGATCGGCTAGAGTCCACCATGCGGAGAGCAGGATTTTACACCACCACCATCCTGCAAATGTGGTACAATGGATATATATATATATATATATACATATATATGTGTGTGTGTGTGTGTGTGTGTGTGTATGAACACACTACATACTGTGTAATCTTACACGAATGTGCAGAACATGTTTAAGGTCTCATTTTCAAATACAGACCACGCCCTCAAATAAATCACATAAGAAGTGATTGTGAAACTGTTAAAAATGACTAGAACGAACTCTGAGAACTTGAACTGGAATTCTGGGTGGCCTTTTCTTTGTGCTAAATAATCAGGTCCCAAAGAGCTCCAAGTTGAGCTTATGTATCTTGCGAGTCTCTTCCCAAACCCCACGTCCTGGTCTGCATGTAGCTGTCCTGATCAGGGTTGAGGTGGATCCAGAGTCTATCCTGGTAACACCGGGCACAAGGTGAGAGAATACCAGTCCATCACAGGGCACCGTACCCACACATTCACACCCAGGACCAGCTGCCATTTCCACACAAAACCAGAACTCATCATGTACAAGTGCAGAGAAATATAGAAACTACTTTATTTTGGGTCTGTTTTAAATTTTATTTTAGTTAGTTCTAGATGCAATATTTCTTTTAATTTAGCTGTTTCTTCCCAAATGTACAATTTACATTTTTTTATATTTTTGTTTTTACTATAATTCTGTAGATCATGAGCTCCTGAAACAGAAATAATGAAATGTATCTTATTTGGTCTCAGAATGAGCTAAAAGAGGAGCAGATGAAATCCCAGCAGAGGATCCAGGAGAAGCAGAAGAAGGTGCAGGAGCTGAAACAGACTGTGGACACTATAAAGATGAGGAGTGAACACATACACACACACACACACACACACATACACATACACAAAGGGAGAGTAATGCAACAGATAAGTGAGGTCAGGCACTGATGTTGGGTGAGGAGGTCTGGGCTGCAGTCGGTGTTCCAGTTCATTCCAAAGGTGTTCAGTGGGGTTGAGGTCAGGGCTCTGTGCAGGAGACTTGAGTTCTTCCACTCCAATCTTAACACACCATGTCTTCATGGAGCTCGCTTTGTGCACAGGGGCATTGTCATGCTGGAACTGGTTTGGGCCTCTTAGTTCCAGTGAAGAGAAATTGTAATGTTACAGCACACAAAGACATTCAATACAGTTTTGTGCTTCCAACTTTGTGACAACAGTTTGGGGAAGAACCACATATGGGTGTGATGGTCAGGTGTCCACATACTTTTGGTCATATAGTGTATAAAGCATGGAGGTGGATGGAACTGTTTTCCTACAGTGGTGTTGGTGAGCTTGTGTTCAGTGATGGCAGCAGTATAGAGAGGCATTTCAAATGCAAGGATTCTTCAGCAGTGGTGATCCAACGCATACCAGCCACCTTTTGAGCATCTATGGGATGCAATGGAGAAGAAATGAGCAGATTGTCAATGCTCTAGTGTGGATGAACTCAAAGTTCTGTGAAACAAAGGAGGAGAAACTAAATACCAAAACACTGTAACTGTGATCTTTAATGAAGCCTTCTTAGTTTATATATATATATATATATATATATATACATATATATATATATATATATATATATATATATATATATATATATATATATATATGTATGTATGTGTGTGTGTGTGTGTGTGTATATATATATATATATATAGATAGCCTTTAAGAATGCCTTTGACAAAAGAAGAATGTATTGAAATCATTCTCATGGCTGGATCGGGAGGCTGTGGCTGGATCGGGAAGATTTTCTGCAGTGTAGGTGTAAAACAGAAACACACACACATTCGTACACTGTGTGTTTGAGAAAAACACACATTTACTATCTCTAACACACACACACACACACACACACAATATTTCCTATAGAGCAGCATTAGGAGGACAGAAAAACAGACAGGTCTCTCACACACACTTATTATAAATCCTGTGATTAACATCTAACCTGTGGACATTTTATTGTTTTAGATTTCTGTTATCTGACTCTGGATCCCAAAACAGTACATTCTATAACATCGTCGACTCATTCTGTCTGAGGAGAACACAGTGGTGACACGCAGTAGCACAAAACAGCAATACCTTATTTGTGCTCATTTGTGATGGAATGTGAGAAATACTTTTTATTTTATAGACATCTTAATGAAGCATGGATGTCAGATGATCGACTAAAAATGCTGAATGAATTCAATACCTGGAGCTTTATTGTTTGATGTCTGGTTGTTTGCTTTCTCAAAATCTTTTACTTTTGGTACATTGTTTAAGTTTATATGTCATTAATCAGATTGTTGTAGGAGTTACTGTAAAAATAGTAATTGGTAATTTCTTAGTTTAGTCTGTTTTTGTGTGTAGGAGGCTTATCATCAATGTACGTCCTCTTAAAGCACTACAGGATACTTAGAGCAAACCTGATACTCCGTGTTCTCTCCTTTTCCCTCTCTCTCCAGGTTAGTATCCATTAGCTGACACTCTCAGGGCCTGCAAAAGACTGATATGGCTGTCAAGCTCTTTCTCTTTTTTGCTTTCTCTTATTTCCTCTTATTTAGTTCCCCTCATGGAGCTACTTCACAGTACTGTCTGTACTGACTCCCTTCTAAAGTTGCTTTAGGCGTTTTTGTATTATTTTTGTTATTTAATTCAAGTCAAATTCATTTTAAAAGCTTTTCTGACATGAATGTGTTCCTTTTTTCATATTATACTTTTAAATACCCAACAAAGATATTTGTAACATATCAGACTTCAATTAATCTGAATCTTTAAAACACAGAGAAACTCTTTATACCCAAACCTTGTGTAGCTACACTTGTCCTTTAAAGCCTAAACTCTCTCTCTCTTTAAAGCCACACCCACTCTCTCCATCACACTATAACACACACAGAACCAGGAAGCTCATTTCAGAGAAAACGAAACTCAGAAACTCTCTCTCTCTCTCTCTCGCAGTGTGTGCAGGAAAATGGCAGAGGCCAGTATTTCAGTAGATCAGGATCAGTTCATCTGTCCAGTGTGTCTGGATCTCCTGAGCGATCCTGTGACTACTCCTTGTGGACATTGTTTCTGTAAGGTGTGTATTAATGGCTGCTGGGATCAGGAGGATGTGAAGGGCGTCTACAGCTGCCCCCAGTGTAGAGAGACTTTCACTCCAAGGCCTGTTCTACGCAGGAACAACATGCTGGCTGAAGTGGTGGAGAAACTGAAGAAGACTGAACACCAAGCTGCTTCTCCTGCTCACTGTTACGCTGGACCTGGAGATGTGAAGTGTGATTTCTGCACCGGGAGAAAACACAAAGCTGTTAAGACCTGTCTGGTGTGTCAGGCCTCCTACTGTGAAGATCATCTTAAACCTCACTATCAGTCTCCTGCCTTTAAGAAGCACAAGTTGGTTGAAGCCTGTGCAGAGCTCCAAGAGAAGATCTGCTCTGAGCATAACAAACTGATTGAGATCTACTGTCGTACTGACCAAAGCTTCATCTGTTACTTGTGTACGATGGACAAACACAAAGGTCACAATACGCTTTCAACTAAAGCAGAAAGAACTGAAAAACAGGTGAGAACCGGAAACCACTGTATTTCTGGAGCAATTTTTTTACATAGTTGTTTTTAAGTTGCTTTAATCAGTTATAGGACATGAAATAACATTTCAACATTTGTATTATATTAATGTAAATATTGTGAAGTGAATTTTTCATAAGGCTCTGTTAAATAAATTTGTTCTATTCATAACTATAATCAGTAAACTTTTTATTACTGACTCCCATACAGTAGCATTTTACAGGTTAAATCAAATGAAAATTAAAATGCACACAGGATGGTATTATTATATTAATTAATTTTTAGTTTTATATTATTTTTAGTTTTCATTTAAAATTATTATTTTTTTTTTTGTGCCATGGAGAATGTAAAATGTGATTTTAAAGCATCATTTTTGTGCCTGATATTGAAAGAGTAATGTATGAATACATATTAAATTAAAAAAAGTGTAACATCACTGGAATTGCTTACAGGTAAAAAGTATGTTAATGTCATTTTTAAAGATTTTCTCCTAAACACTGTTGTAACTACGTGAGTAATAATGTCCAATAACCAGGGTGGAGTTTTCCTTAAATTCTTTAGCTGCAGTTACTATTGGCATGCTGATCTCCTGATACAGAAATAATGAAATGTATTTTATTTGATCTCAGAATGAGCTAAAAGAGGAGCAGATGAAATCCCAGCAGAGGATCCAGGAGAAGCAGAAGAAGGTGCAGGAGCTGAAACAGGCCTTGGACACTATTAAGGTGAGGAGTGAACACATACACACACACACACACACACACATACACAGTATGATGTATGATATATATGATTTATGATATATATATATATATATATATATATATATATATATATATATATATATATATATATATATATATCAAGAAGTATTAAGAAGTTTCTGATCATTAATTGTAGCTCCTTGTTTTGTGTTTGTGTGTGTCTCCTAACAGAAGCGTTCACAGGCAGCAGTAGATGACAGTGAGAAGATCTTTACTGAGCTGATCAGCTCCATGGAGAGAAAGCGCTCGGAGGTGAAGAAGCTGATCAGAGCTCAGGAGGAAGCTGAACTGAGTCGAGCTGAACGACTCCTGAAGCAACTGGAGCAGGAGATTGCTGATCATAAGAGGAGAGTCACTGAGCTGGAGCAGCTTTCACACACACACGATCACATCCACTTCCTCCAGGTAACACTCACTGTCTGATCTACAGAGGCCGCTGTTCCTCACAAAGTTTCCTCCTAAAAGCTCATTATAGCAACAATAAATGTTCCTGTCTGAGATCACAAGTGTGTCTTTGTGTCTTTCTAATTCAGTCTAAGATTGATTAACTCCTCTTTGTACAATTTTTCTCCTTCTCCATTATGTTTCCTTTCTGTAGAGTTTCCCGTCTCTCTGTGTTTCTCCTGGATGTGTGGAGACATCGAACTTCACTGTCAATCAACATCTCTCATTTGATGGAGTGAGGAAATCTCTCTCAGATCTGAAAACACAACTTGAGGAAATCTGTGAGGAGGAATTCCACAAAATTCATCCGCAAGGTTAGAGAAGCTGTCCTGCTGGATATATCAATTTGCTCTGCAGCTGGTATAGAAATAAGACTAAGCAGTGACAAGACTAACTTTACAACAACATAAGATGTTCACTAAAGCTAATGTGACATTAAAATTGTAAGTTACATCAGGGTAAACTTACTCAGTGGAACTTTATCACAAATCCACAAACTAACCTTACTGAACTTCACACATAATAAATAGTACAAACATTAGCTAAGAACTGAGGTTAAGTTTAAGAGAAGCTACACAGCAGTAAACACTGAAACCTGCGTGGCATCTAATTGTTTGTATTTATACTTAACCGTTTAAATTTTTACAGCATGTAATTTTTCCATCTCCATTTTTTCTCTATCTTCACAGCTGCAGCAGTTCGGGTGATTTTACCCTCAGAACTGAAAAGCAGAGAAGATTTTCTGCAGTGTAAGTGTAACACACACACACATATACATATACACACATTTTTAATAAGTAGACATAGAGACATAGATAGAGGAAAATGTAAGATAGATAAATGTGTCTGTATTGTAATCCTGTGATTAACATCTAACCTGTGGATATTTTATTGTTTTAGATTTCTGTTATCTGACTCTGAATCCCAACACAGCAAATCGTCAGCTCAGTCTGTCTGAGCAGAACAGACTGGTGACACGCAGTAGGACACAACAGCAATACTGTGATCATCCAGAGAGATTTGACTCCTGGACTCAGGTGTTGTGTAAGGAGAGTGTGTGTGGACGCTGTTACTGGGAGGTGGAGTGGAGCAGTGATGTGGACATATCAGTCTCATATAAAGAGATCAGCAGGAAAGGAGGCGGTAATAACTGTGTGTTTGGATGCAACAGTCAATCCTGGAGTCTGCGATGTTCTTCTTCCTCTGTCTCTTTCCGGCACAACGACATTAAGACTGAGCTCCGAGGTCCAGCGTCCTCCAGAATAGGAGTGTATGTGGATCACAGTGCAGGAACTCTGTCCTTCTACAGCGTCTCTGACACGATGAGGCTCCTCCACACAGTCCACACCACATTCACTCAGCCTCTGTACCCCGGGTTCTGGCTCCTTAATTTTAACTCAACTGTGAAGTTATTTAATCCAAAATGAAATGTTAGTAAAAGTGTTAAAATTAAAACTCAGGTATCCAAACACCTTCTGCAGGTTTGTACTTGGCACATAGGCTTCCATTGTTCTTAAATGGAAGATTTTTGAAACCACCAAGATTCTTAGAGCTGGAGCCAAAAGAGCAAACAGAGAGAAGGGCTTTAGTTAGTGAGGTGGCCAAGAACTTGAGGGTCACTTTGATGAAAGTTCATGTGTGGAGATGGGAGAACCTGACAGAAGAACAACCATCTCTGCAGGTTTTTATGTTACAGGAGGTCCTCCTCAGTTAAAAACACATGATGGCTCACTTGGAGATTCTCAAAAGCCACCTAAAGGATTCTTAGACTATGAGAAATGAAAAAAGAAGACTGCTCTTTTGATGTATTTTTGTGTTCCACTGTTAAAATGCCAAGCTCTTATGCAAAATGTGTAAGGTTGGCAAGTCTAAAACAGTCATTTAAATATTTATTTTTTAGTATTTTACATCTCATGTGTGCCCCTCCTGCAATTCTTTCACACCAAACTGGTTAAATACCTCTGGGCTAATGAAACCAAAATTCAACTCTTTGGTCTAAATGACCAGCATTACATCTGGAACAAACCAGTGCTCATCAGCTGGTCAATTTCATCTCCACTGTGAAGCTTGGTGGTGGTAGTATCATGTTCGGGGATGTTTTTCAGCCGCACATCCTGAGAAACTCATCAGGACTGAGGGAAACATGAACTGGTCAAAGTTCCTAGAGGACAAAAACTTACACAAAGGAGCTCAGGCTCTCAGATTGGAGTGAGATTTCACCTTTCAGTATGACAGTCACCCAAACACATCCAAAACAATGTGTTTGGAAAAGTGTGTGAATGTTCTTGAGAGGCCCAGCCAGAACCTGGTCATGAATCCAATTTAACATCTCCGGTGAGACCTAAAAATAAGTGTGTGTAAAAAAGAAAATACAGTATGTGTTTGTAAATAATACTAATACTACTATTCAAGTGTCTTCCTCTTATATATCTGTTCTAATCTGGGTGTATAGGATGGATGAGTATCTCAAGCCTTAAAATCGATATAGTTCAGTCCAGTCTGCCATTTTGTTACTGCCGAACTATAATGTGTTGTTGTAGTAATACGTCTATTAACAATAAAGACAAACACAGTGTGATATACATGCGATAGTAACTTTCAAAATACATGCAATAATAAAATCCATTTTATTATTGTATTGTACAGTACCAAGAAGAGTAATTTCACCCTGGCTCTTTCTTTTGCCTATTGTAAATCTAACACTGCATGAAAAGCTGTCAAGTAAAGACTACAGAAGAGAAAAGTCAGTCTCAGTACTGTGTCAGTTCTTTGAATATTTACACTCACGGTTCAAAATGACCAATTAAAGGAATTACCGCAGCCACTGTATATAGTATACCTGAAGTTAAAGCATTCATCCAGAAGCGATTACCCAATAAAATAGCAATGTTCACAGTAGAACTAATAATCCATTTTCTGCAGTGGATTGAGGAGGTATGTCTGGTACAAGTAGCCGTATGTTCAGACTCTTTATTCAGGACAGTCAAAAAGTAGACAAGAGCTTTCAAAATCTGTATAGGCTCAGACATCAAGCTATACACATTAGTTTCTTGTAGATTCCAGCACACGAAAGCGGAGGTAATTGACAAAATGCGGAAGTAATTGACAAAATGTGCTTAATTTCTTGAAATAATCTGGAATTTACTAATAAATGTGGCATTTTAAAGAAAGTCTGATTTCCTAATGTTGGCGTGCCATGCTCCAGTCCAATAGGTGGCGGTAAAGCATTTTAAGTGGTCAAAAACATCAAAGAAGGAGGAGACCTGCTTTGTTTCTTTCTCTCTCTCTCTCTCTCTCTCTCTCACTCACACACACACACTCTCTCTCACACACACAGACACAGAGTGTGTGCATGCAGGAAAATGGCAGAAGCCAGTATTTCAGTAGATCAGTTGTCAGTGGATCAGTTCAGCTGTCCAGTGTGTCTGGATCTCCTGAAGCATCCTGTAACTACTCCCTGTGGCCACAGTTTCTGTAAGGTGTGTATTAATCACTTCTGGGATGAGGAAGATCAGAAGAGGGTCTACAGCTGCCCCCAGTGTAGAGAGACTTTCACTCCAAGGCCTGTTCTACGCAGGAACAACATGCTGGCTGAAGTGGTGGAGAAACTGAAGAAGACTGAACACCAAGCTGCTTCTCCTGCTCACTGGTACACTGGACCTGGAGATGTGGAGTGTGATTTCTGCACTGGGAGAAAACGCAAAGCTCTCAAGACCTGTCTGGTGTGTCTGGCCTCCTACTGTGAAGATCATCTTCAACCTCACTATCAGTCTCCTGCCTTTAAGAAGCACAAGTTGGTTGAAGCCTGTGCAGAGCTCCAAGAGAAGATCTGCTCTGAGCACGACAAACTGATGGAGATCTACTGTCGTACTGACCAAAGCTTCATCTGCTATCTGTGTACGATGGATCAACACAAAGGCCATGATACGGTTTCAACTAAAGCCGAAAGAACTGAAAAACAGGTGAGAACTGCAACGCTTCAGTTGGTTATATAATACAAAATAACATTTCAATGTGTTGCATGCATGAAAAGACTGTGAAGAGAATTTTTATTAAAGAGGCTGCTGGTAAGGAAGTTTATACAAATATACAAATAATCTTTATGACTATAATCAATTAACTTTTCTAGCCAGCACCCATACAATAACTTTTTACAGATTATTAAATTGAACAGATGACAGTATTCTTATTTTGTATTATTATATTAATGTGTTTTATATTACTTTTAAGTATTTTATATATCAGATTTTATGTTCAGTTATGGGTTTTTTTTTGTTTTTTTTTTTTTGCTCTGGGCATTTTAAAAATTGATTTGTGTCTGATACTGAGAGCAATGTATGAATACACATTAAATATTGTGTATTCATTGGGATGGACTACAGTTAAAAAGTGAACTTTATCTGGCAGAAAGTGAGACGGTAAAACAGTTCCTGATGTATTTCAGTGCAATGAATTAGGGAAGCATCGATGCTGATACTGACATTATTTACTTGTATTCATAAAAGATACCCTAACAGAAACATCCAGTACCAGGTGATATGTGATGTAAGCCTAGTGTATGTGGCAAGTGGACTGGACATACACTATATGGGCAAAAGTATGTGGACACTTGACCATGACACCCATATGTCCAAGTTGAACATCCAATTCCAAATGCATGGCATTAATATGGAGTTGGACCCCCCTTTGCTGCTGTAACAGCCTACACCTTTCTGGGAAGGCTTTCCACTGGATTTTGGAGTGTGGCTGTGGGGATTTGTGATCATTCAGCCATTAGTGGGATCAGGCACTGATGTTGGATGAGGAGATCTGGGCTGCAGTCGGAGTTCCAATTCATCCCAAAGGTGTGCAGTGGGGTTGAGGTCAGGGCTCTGTGCAGGACACTTGAGTGTTTCCAAACCAACTTTGGCAAACGATGTCTTCATTGATCTCACTTTGTTCACAGAGGCATTATCATATAAAGGGTTTGAGCCCTTTAGTTCCAGCAAAGAGAAAGACATTCTTGACAATTGAGTTGCTAAGCTGGAGTCATATTTTTTACTTGAACTTGGTCTGAAAAATGGTATCGATGTATGCCTACAATGAATATTGATTAACTAAGTTAATATCACTTTTAAACTAAAAAACTCACTTATTTAACGCCAGTGTAACAGCACATAACAATGTCCTCCTGTGATGACAACACAGCACAGCAACTGCTAACTTCTCACAGAAATAATGAAAATACATCAACAACGAACAACCTAGCACCAGAATCGCTAAACACATCACAAATAGTTCACTGTATACGTATTCAGTGTATTTCAGGGTGGCGTTTTCCTTTAACTCTTTAGCTGCAGTTAATATTTACACACTGAGCTCCTGATGCAGAAATAATAAAATATAATTTATTTGGTCTCAGAATGAGGTAAAAGAGGAGCAGATGAAATCCCAGCAGAGGATCCAGGAGAAGCAGAAGAAGGTGCAGGAGCTGAAACACGCTGTAGACACTATTAAGGTGAGGATGGAACACACACACATACACACACACACACACACACACACACACACATACTCATATAGGGTCACTGTAAGATAAAGAGTTGCTCTTTAAACACACTTCCATCGTGTATGTGTGTGTGTGTGTGTGTGTGTGTGTGTGTGTGTATCCTAACAGAAGCGTTCACAGGCAGCAGTAGATGACAGTGAGAGGATCTTTACTGAGCTGATCAGCTCCATGGAGAAAAAGCGCTCGGAGGTGAAGAAGCTGATCAGAGCTCAGGAGGAAGCTGAACTGAGTCGAGCTGAACGACTCCTGAAGCAACTGGAGCAGGAGATTGCTGATCATAAGAGGAGAGTCACTGAGCTGGAGCAGCTTTCACACACACACGATCACATCCACTTCCTCCAGGTAACACTCACTGTCTGATCTACAGAGGCCGCTGTTCCTCACAAAGTTTCCTCCTAAAAGCTCATTACAGCAACAATAAATGTTCCTGTCTGAGATCACAAGTGTGTCTTTGTGTCTGATTCAGTCTGAGATTCATTCATTCCTCTTGAACACTTTTCTTCCTCTTTATTATGTGTTTCCTCTCTGTAGAGTTTCCCGTCTCTCTGTGTTCCTCCTGGATGTGAGGTCTCACCCAGCATCACTGTCAATCAACATCTCTCATTTGATGGAGTGAGGAAATCTCTCTCAGATCTGAAAAAACAATTTGAGGAAATCTGTGAGAAGGAATTTAACAAAATTCATCAGCAAGGTAAACAAGCAAACATTTGTTCTGCATGACATTAAAGAGAGCCATAAAATTCATATAACAGTAATAAGAAGTAAGCAGGAAGAAGACTGCATAAAATCACAAAATATTAGCATTAGCCTTGTAAATTACATCAAGGTAAATCTATCAAACAAACAAAATCAACAGAACTTAATCACAAATCCACAAACTAATCTTACAATAATAAGAAATTATTGTTGATGCATTAAGTTAAAAATCTGGACAGATGCCTCACTGAAAAGGTGATATTATAGATGCCTCTGTCTGAAACCAGATCTGTTTCCATGTCATTTTTTACATCTTCATTTTGTCTCTGTGTTCCCACAGCTGCAGCAGTTCAGATGATTTCACCCTCAGAACCAAAGAGCAGAGAAGATTTTCTGCAGTGTAGGTGTAAAACACACACACACACACACTATTTTAGCTGATCCATTTTTACCGAATGACTGATGTTGGGTAATAATTAAAATATTTCATATAGAGCATCATTAGGAAGATAGAAACACAAACAGGTGTCTCCTGTGATTAACATCTAACCTATGAACCTTTTATTGTTTTAGATTTCTGTTATCTGACTCTGGATCCCAATACAGCACATCGTCAACTCATTCTCTCTGAGGAGAACAAAGCGGTGACGCTTAGTAGTACACGACAACAATACTCTGATCATCCAGAGAGATTTGAATACAGGCCTCAGGTGTTGAGTAAGGAGAGTGTGTGTGGACGCTGTTACTGGGAGGTGGAGTGGAGTGGGGCTGTTGGTGTGACCATATCAGTCTCATATAAAGAGATCAGCAGGAAAGGACAGCGTTATGAGTGTGAATTTGGACTCAATAGTCTGTCCTGGAGTCTGGGGTGTTTTTTTCATTCTTTTTTTTTCCAGCACAATGAAACTAAAACTGAGCTCCGAGGTCCAGCATCCTCCAGAATAGGAGTGTATGTGGATCACAGTGCAGGAACTCTGTCTTTCTACAACATCTCTGACACGATGAGGCTCCTCCACAGAGTCCACACCACATTCACTCAGCCTCTATACGCTGGGTTCAGGATAGTTCATTATGACTCGATTATAAGGTTATGTGATCCAAAATGAAATGTTAGCAAAAATGTTCAGTGAAATTGCTTGTGTTGCTAGATCTTTGTGCAGGTTTTAATACCATAGATCATAGTATTTATCTGGACACTTTTATAAAATGTTGGAGATATGGGAACAGCTCCTTCCTGGATCATGTCTTGTAAAACTGATCGTTATCACTTTGTTAATGTAAATGTTGACTTCTCTATGTATGCAAATATACTATATACACTATGTGGTCAAAAGTATGCAGACACCTGACCATCATACTCGTATGTGCTTGTTGAATATCAGAGTGCTGCTATAACAGCCTCCACTCTTCTGGCAAGAAATTTGGAACATGGCTGTGGGAATTTAAACCACAGGAGCATTAGTGAGGTCAGGCCCTGATGTTGGTCAAGAAAGCCTGGTACATTGTTGGCATTCCAGTTCATCCCAAAGGTGTTCAGTGGGGTTGAGAACCTAGCTGCTTTGTGCAGGACACTCGAGGTCATCTGCACGAACCTTGGCAGACCATGTCTTGATTGAACTCTCTCGAAGGGGAAATCGTAACGTTCCAGGGTACAAAGACATTCTATACTATTGTGGACTTCCTAATTTGTGGGAACAGTTTGGGGAGGAACCAAATATGGGTGTGATGGTCAGGTGTCCACATACTTTTGGCCATATAGTGTATATGACACTGGAGACTCCTTCTGTAAATGTTAAATAAACTTCACACACTTTATAAATCTGTTTACGTTGAATGTTAACTTGCATCACAAGAAGACAGCACAGTATGATGGGAAGCATATTTTTCATTCTAAAGCACTGGAATTCACATACAATGGCAATGGTGACTGAACGAAGAGGAAAACAGTCAAAAATGTATTTGAACGTGACCAATAACTTTTGCCAAAAAAAAAAAAAAAAAAAAAACACCTTCAGCAAAAAATGGCCTCACTGCTATGTCCATGGCACAAATAGGTGTTTAAATGTAACTAATTAGTAATAAAAATGTCCATTGTTTGTGGTGATTTCCCATACAACATACATGTTCTGTACACTGTGCAAATGCTTTGATTTTTCAGCTGTAGTGCAAAAACATACTATCGCCTTCAAACCATGTCCATGTTCATTGTGTCCATTAGTGTGCAGTATTCAGGCTCTGTGTACATGCAGGAGTTTTCACTGAGCTTAAAACAGACGAGGCATTTCCTTTCGTCATGTCCTCTTGGCCTGCAGGTAGCTCTGTAGTTTACGCACAGTGGATTCATCCAGCGAGAAAAGGTCGAAGTCAAACGTAGTTTTGGTGACGTTGAAGTGTCCCGTCTTTTCAATAAGGTTTACTATCTAAAAAAAACAAATAAGTGTTAACTCTTATGTTTATTTTGCGTGAAGAAGCCACAGCAGAAAAAAAAAGATTGTTCATTGTTCATTGATTTCATATACTTGGGTCAGTTTGTCTTGAGATGATGTCCAGTTTATTTCAATTAAATACAAAGTAAGCCTTAAAAATGACTAGTGTTTGTTAATAAGTGTCAGTGAGTCAGTCTGTATATCAGCTGGTCTGTTAATCAGTCAGTGAGTCAGGCAGGCAGGCAATCAGTGAATAAAAGAGTCAATCGGTGAATAAATGAGTCAATCAGTGAATAAAAGAGTCAATCAGTGAACAAATGAGTCATTCAGTCAACTGGTCAGGGAGTGAGTCACTTAGTCAGTTAGTTAGAATTTCACTGAATCAGTGAGTCAATCAGTGATCAGTGAAACTGAGTCAAAATCAGTTAGTGAGTCAGTTAGTGAGTTAATCAGTAAATTAGTCAGTCAGCAAACCAGTCAGTGAGCCAGTCAGGCTGTGAAACACTGTAAGATGGGTAGTCACTCAATGAGTTAGTCAGTCAGTGATCCAGTGAGCCTCTTTGTCAGTGAGTCAGTCAGTGAGTCAGTGATTCAATAAGTGTCTCAGTCAGTATGTGAGTCCCTCTGCAATGAACAGTGTCATTCAATGAGTTTGTCAGTCAGCGAGCAAGTCTATCAGTGATTCAGTAAGTTACACAAGTAATAAGTCAGTGAGTGAGTCAGTCTGTGAGTCACTCTGTAAGTTAGTGTGTCACTCAGTGAGTCAGTTAGTAAGCAAGTGAATATGTTTTTCATTGAGTCAGTCCATGGTTCAGTAAGTTAGTAGGTTAATCAGTCAGTTAGTCCCTTAGTAAGCAAGTGAGTTGGTTAGTCACTAAATCACTCAGTGAGTTAGTCCATCAGTAAATGAGTGAGTCTGTTTGTCAGTGGGGCAGTCAGAGAGCCAGCCATTTAGCCAGTCAGTCAATAAGTCTGTCAATGAGGGAATCCACCAGTGAGTTAGTCAGTGAGTTACTCTGTAAGTCATTAAGTCATTTGAGTTATTGACTCACTGAGTCAAAATTGCTCAGCTTGGCAATTTAAATAAATAACATTAATGACTTTTATAATAGCAAAATTTACAGAGAAGGCCTGGGTCATTGGAACAGAATATATTCAGATTTTAGAAAACTCTCGTCTGGAAAAAGAATTAGAGATAAAGCTGGTTTCTGACCTGTTGTAAGACGTTCCTCTCTCTCAGAGCCATCAGTCTGCGATGGAGGTCCACCAGCTCCTCTGTGTAAGCCTTAGAGGACAAAAATCACATTGATACACCACATAGTCATGGTTCCAGTTACTGAAATATATCCTTCATTTATTAAATTTATTGAATGGTTCGGTTTATTTACGCTTCCTACCTTGTCCCCCTTGAGAACCTTTTCTCTTTTGCAGGAATCTGGGTTCTTCTTCTCCAGCATCTACAGACAAATACAAGAACTCTGTCAGTCCCAGTGAAGGAGGTGTGGCCTCTGTGTCTGTCAGTCTCAGTGAAAGACCTGTATATATAACTTACCTTAAGGTTCTTTGTACTGAGTTTGGGTATGGGTGACAGCACCTCCTGGCTGTGTGGATGAGACTCTTCAACATCATCACTGTCACTGTCCATGAACAAGCTGGAGGTGAACACAAGTAAAAACTGATACAGGCTTTCCACAAATATAATACAGCTTTAGGGTTCATGCTATGGAAACTCTTGGCAGCTTGTGGCTCAAAAGAATATTATAAACTGTGATAAAACCAGTGAGTGGAGGTTAGGGATCTGTTAATGTACAATAAGCTTAGAACAAATGCTATAAGAAGTCATCTTACAAAAATCAAACCAAACGTGGTGTGTACCATGAGTCCTGGACTGTGGGTGTGGCCTTCATGCCCGTCTCCACCTCTGAGCTTCTGTCATCATCAGAGCGCTCTGAAGGCAGATGTTCCACCATGGCGTGTAAAGGTCCTGCATACAATATTCTCATACTTTCAGTAATCTATTAGCATTGTCTATTAGCATAGTCTCTACCTAGCCCATGTTCTTTAAATCCCGCTTATGAAGAAACTCAAACTCCTAACCTGAGTCTTGTCTTCCCAGGGTCACCTGTTCCTGAGGCCAACGTTGCCAAAGTAACATGTTCTGAGAGTCCCCTGTTCCTGAGGTCATTTGTTCCTCACCGTCTTATATTCTCAGTCCTAGGTTCAAAAATTCCTCACTCCTCAAAGTCTCATGTTCACAAAAGCACTGGGTTCTCAAAGTCCCATGTTCTCAAAGAAATACACTATATAGCCAAAAGTTTGCGAACACCTGACCATCACACCCATATGTGGTTCTTCCCCAAACTGTTGCCACAAATTTGGAAGCACACAATTGTATAGAATGTCTTTGTAGGCTATAACATTACAATTTCCTTCACTGGAACTAAGGGGCACAAACCTGTTCCAGCATGACAAAGCCCCTGTGCACATTGTCATTATCACATGAAGTTCCAAGGTTGGAGTGGTAGAACTCGAGTGGCCTGTACAGAGCCCTGATCCCAACCCCACTGAACACCTGTGGGATGAACTGGAATGGTGACTGCCCCCCAGGCCTCCTCACCCAACATCAGTACCTGACCTCACTAATGCTCTTGTGGCTCAATGGGCAAGTCCCTACAGCCACGCTCCAAAATGTAGTGGAAAGCTTTCCCAGAGGAGTGGAGGATAATTGGAACTAAATCTGGAATGGGATGTTCAACAAGCACATGCTGTATGAATGTTATGGTCAGGTGTCCGCAAACTTTTGGCCAAACTTTTTAGTCTATGTTCTCAAAGCCCTCACTTCTCAAAGTCCTATATTCTCAAAGTCTCAGCTTTTCAAAGTCCCATGTTATCAAATTCCAATGTTCTCAACGTCTTCCCTAAGTCCTAGGTTGTAAAAGTCTTCTTAAAGTCAGAGGTTCTCAAAATCCCATGTTCTCAAAATCCTAGGTTCTCCAAGATGCATGTTCTCAAAGTAATAGATTCTCAAAGTTTTCTTTTTTTTTAAAGTGCTATGTTCTCTAAGTCCTATGTTCATAAATCTCTATCTTCTCAATATCATATTTTACCAAAACAGGGAAGGTTCTGAAGACAAGGCCCCCTTTAAGATCAGACTGACAAATTTCCCTCACAGTAGGTTATGGAAACAGTATTTAAATTAGATTTCTGAAACTGAAACCTAAGTGTAGTGCAGGCTAAAGGTGATGAGATAGTCATGCTAAATGACTTTTAGGCTGCAATAAATCACACTGCAGATGCTAACGCACAAACACACACACACACACACACACACCTTTAGTACATCAGGGCCTACATCCATTTAGTCTCTCTCAGCTCATACCTTGGCTTTGCATCTGCAAGGGCTCAAACTCGGAGTCAGAGCCAGAAGTGGAGCAGGAACTGGATGAAGTGGACTGGACTGACTGCTTCAGAGAAACACACAGTTACATGATCATCACAGTGTCATGTAGCTAATTTAATTCCCATCAAGGTATAACAAGCAATTTAGTTACAAAATACAAGTTTCAAAACAAGTTCAAATCTTTAAACAGCTAGCAAACACTGCTTAGAGTCATTAGCTTGCCTCACCACAGATCTAGACAAAGTCTCGTCTTCTGAATTACAATCTGAATCTGTCCGTCTCTTCACTACCAGAGTCTCATGTCTCCTTTTTACCCAGTGGCCTTTTTCTTTCGTCCCTTTCTTCTCCAGGTAGGTGGAGGGAGGCGCAGCAGAGGTTGAGGAGATCCGGGAGGAGATGGTGATGGAGCCTCCTTCTTTACATCCCTTCAAGCTTAAGGGGTAAACACACATCATCACAATGTTTTTAATAATGTAGTAGCAATTTAATAATCTTCATATTTTTCTGTTGGACGATTAACTAAGCTATTAAATATGAATAAATGTCTAGACAAGCACACTCTGACTGCTTAATCTGAAAAACACTGCTGCACTATCACTGACGTTAGATTACCGTATGATGGCTATAAGATAGGAGTTGATTATAACAAGATTATGAACAGATTAGAACAGATGTGCCATGAGCAGATTATGACAGACAATTAAAAATGTGAATAAAAGTAGATTTTAATGTATAATTATGAAGAGACTATGTGAAATATAAAATTACAGAAAAATTACACAATTATTAGCAGATTCTATACAATTATAAGTAGGTCACAATTTAATTATGGAAAAGATTATGACATATATAAATAAAATCATGAGCAGATTATAAAATATGTGAGAATACGAGTATATCATTAATAGACTACAAAATTTAGATAAAAGATGATAACAGATTATGACAAATATGAGATTATGAATAGATTAAAAGGTAATTAACAAATAATATAAAACTGTAAATAGGTTGTCATTTAAGATAATGGAAATATGATGGAAGATTATTAATAGATTATAAGATTATGACCTGCCTAACCTCTTCAGTTTTTTGGTGCTCAGATTCGACGACTTGGTAGTGGATGAAGGCCGTTTGGACTCTCTGGTGGTGTTTTTGGGTTCTTTAAAGGCCACTTTGGCCATGTTTTTGCCCTCGTCCTTCCCCCGGTTCTCTGTGCTTTTCCTCGAGGAGGAGGAAGATGACAGCTCCAGTGTGGACTTCCCTCCAACATGCTCTCTCTCTCTGGAAGTGGTCTTGCTCTCAGAGTTTTTGTGCTCTCTGTGCTCTCTGTTTGGTTTGTAGTGTTTGTGGCCTTTTCCCACCCCACCTGCTCTGTCTTTATTTGGCTCCTAAAGGTGAGAGTTTTGAGAGTATAAATGCTAAAAATGAGGAGAAAATATCAGTGTAATCTTCTGCACTGTGCTGATTTATTACTCAGAGCTCATGCTGACTGGTATGTTTAATGAATTGTTTACTGGGTTGCCAGAGAAGCTAATTGACAGGCTGCAGCTAACAGAACACACAAGAGACAACACGCAAGACTACACCAATCCTTACACTGGTCTCGTTTAGACTTTATCTTAAAGTTGTAAAGCACTGAATAGATTAGCACCATCATCTATTCTGGATTCTGTCCCTGTATATTCACTAAGATCTAGTACTGCAGGTTTGCTCAATGCAAAAGCAAATTGTATTCTTGTTTTATTTTTTATTTCATTTTATTCATGCTTTTCTTTTACAAACTTTAATTTTATGATTTCCTCCATTTTTATTTGCTCTTATTCTTATTTTTCCCATGTTGTTTCTTCTATGATTTTGTGGGGATTGTCTTCACGGAGCTCTGTTACACTGGAACAGTTTTGGGGCTCTTAGTTCCAGTGAAAGGAAACTGTAATGTTACAGCATACAAAGACATTCATTACGATTGTGCGTTTCATACTTTGTGGTAACAGCTTGGGAAAGAACCATGTATGGGTGTGATGGTCACCCGTACCACATCACCACATACTTTTGGCCATGTAATGTATATACTTGGTTGGTGTTATTACTATTCTAATAACCAACAATGTTAAATGTTATCATTTATATTATCAAAATTTAAGCAGGCACCAGATGTTAATATGATATGATATGATAAACTGAAAAAAGAACAACAAAAAAAAACAACAACAATCAAATAAAAGATTCCACAAGTAAACAATAAAATGTAAGCATTGCCAGGTCGTCCATGACTTTCTAATTTAGTTACAGAGGTGGAAATCACAAAGCACTATTATTAAAGTTAGTATATTTATTACTGAATTCTTATACTCAGTTAGCCTGTTTGACTGGTCACCTTTAAATGGGTTGAATCCAAATTTCACTAACTCCTATAGCCGATAAATAACATCTACTGGGACTTAATGTGTTCTCTCAGTGGACAGTTCATGAATAGAAAGCTCTATGGCTCAAATAATAAAGAAAAGTACAGTATAATTGTGCACATTTAGTAATGTTCTTCTAATAAATACGTGCTGACATGCTGACAGGGTCATTGGAATTTATTTTATAGTTAAAGGGGTCCCTGGCTACAAAGTGTTTGAGAACCCCTGAGAAAATTTTGACTAGTGCTGATCCATAACAAAATGTACTAACCTTCATAGCCTGGTGCGATTTGATCTTTTTGTGGTCTGAGACGGCAGATAATGCGGTCGTAGACAGCATGGAATAATCCACACCAGCTCTGGGCATCATTTCAGTTCCTTCAGGTACAACCATGACCTGAGAGGAGAAACGGAGCAACTGAGAAAGAAAGATCACAGGATTGGGAGCAATTAGAGAACCAGAGCAACTCGACTGAACTCACCCCTCCAGTTTTGACGACTTTGTGGTGGAACTTGTGTTTCTTGTTGTTAAACGTGAGCTTCTCATAGCGTAGGTGACTGACCGGTGGGTTGCTCTCCTGGTTCAGGAAAAGGTCGCAGTTAAAACAAACTTTCTTATGCTCCTCCTTTTGATAAGTAAGGGCAGAGTGATGGGGGCAAAAACATTTACTCACAGTAATAGAAGACATTTTCACAGAATTGTTGTGACACTATATGCATTTAATTATGATCAGATCTGGCATAATATGTTTTTATATAAATACATGTAGTCAGTAAACATGTTCTTAAGTAGTTAAAGGTTCTTAAAGAAAAAAAGTAATTCAGTTAACTGATTTTATAATCTCATCCACACTGATGAAGCATGCTAATCTGACACAAACTGCTGAAACACACACCCCTGACCCTAACAGCTGATAAAGAGCAGAGAGGATAATATTCAAAAATGTGCTCATGTCTTTGTTCTGAGCTTGCAATGAGACAGAGATATAGATCTGTATGCTGTAGAAATACTGTGTCCTGTAACGTAATTGATCACTGCATTGATAAAATATTGTTGCAGACTTTGTCTGAAGCTTTTGGCTTCATAAACACAAGTCCTTGTTGTTGATTTAAACATTTAGGAATTTGATTGCATGCTGAAAACCTTTTTACAGCTGGCAAAACACTGAAATCCAACAGCAAAGACATCCACAATGATAATAAAATGAGCTCAAACTGGCTGTAAAATTCAGCACTGGTTTATTTTACTGATTAAATTCATTCTTACCATCTGTGTCTTGGATCAGTTTTCTCTCTCTCTCTCTCTCTCTCTCTCTCTCTCACACACACACACACACACACCAGTAGTGTGTACAGTAAAAGCTCTTTTAAGCTGAGTCTGTGTGTGAAACCATTTTGTTGAGTCAGTCTGTCACCCCAGAGTGCAAACACTGCCGCATGGTGAAACACAGACCGGCCTGACCTTTGACCTTCACCTGGGTCCAACACGTCTACACGACTGTTTGATTGGTCTATTTTCCCCTGTGTAAAACTGACACGAATTAAAGTAAGAAATATAAAAATATTATGTATTTATGAGATTGATTTCAATATGTTCTTCTTTTGTCAAAGGCATTTTTAAAGGCTATCTGAAAAAAAAAAAAAAAAACTAAGCATGAAAAATCTTGGAAGACATTTTGCTAAAAAGTGTTAATTTCCCCTACGTATGGAGACTTTTGGGACACCCTGTATTGTGTATTAATAATAATATTACACAAGTAATAATACAAATTTTTAAACTGTGACGTTTGATCTCTCCTTCTTTTTCTTTTTCTTACTATTTTTGATTGGAATTGAAATTAATTTGTATTGAATAAAATCAAGAAAATTCATTTTTGAGACAAAGTAGTAAAAATCTATAAAAGGTAAGTATAGAACACAAAGTTCCCAGAGAAACAGGACATCAGACCCTCGTCAGCTGTGCAAGCAAAGTAGCTCTGAGGCTGTAGGAAGTTAATCAACCAGTCGAAATGATGCAATAACTGCAGTCAAAACATGACTTTCATTCTCTGGTGTAACAAAGTTCTGATAATGTCGATGAGCTCCTTATCTCTCTGTTTCCTCACTTCCGTTGCTCCCACAACAGCGGCTAACAATGCCAACAGAGATGTCATTAACGTTATGTGTATGGCTGCTGAAGTGTCTTGCCACTGCATTTCAAGAAGAAATCCATCATTCTGTTGGTACGAAGATGGTTCTCAACAAAAGCATCAGTCTTCAGATCTCTTGGTTTCTCCGTCTAGCTGATCACATCTCTTACAGAAAAGACAATAAAAGCTCCTGCACCGGTGAGGAGTGATGAAAATTTATCCTTAAATGCCAATGATTTCAGTGGCTGTTTTAATAAATTTACAAGTGGAACATCTAAGAAGGTTGCACGCAAGAGTGCCGCAGGTTCTATTAGCCTGATCATTTAACAGGAGAGCAGTCTTAGGATCAGCCTGAAGGAGTTTGAAGGGTTTTTTTTAAGTATAATTAAAGCCAATGTTTTATTAGTGGGATGATGAAGTAAGCACGAAAGGGATTCTCTCTGCCCTAGAGGTCAGTGCATCTGTTCCCTTAATAACGCTAACACCGTGGAACCATGGCACAATCCGTGGCTTCTTTAGGGAATCCACCGTTATAAAACCAATCACACATTCTGTCACTTTCTGGAGAAAGTCTTCATTCTCACTGTAAATTCATTGAAGTCACATTAGCTGAGAATAAGGTATGGAATTTTTGTAGTGCTTGGGATGTGAATAGTTAAAAGAATAGAAGTCCATGGATTTACAATGGATTGTAGTTTTCAGAGTGGAATATTTTGACATCAGATATACGTCTAAAAATGATACACTCAAGCCAGGGTGAGCAATAACAGGGTAACAGGGTCTAGAAAGAGGGATCACATTTCCCCCATACCGGCATCGCTTCACTGGCTTCCTGTTAAGTTTAGGGTTGAGTTTAAGATTCTTCTTTTTGTGTATAAAGCATTGTCTGGTCTTGCACCAAAACACATCAGTGACCTTCTTCACCCTTTCTCTCCAACCAGAGTGGTCAGATCTTCCAATCAGTTACTTCTGTCTGTCCCCCCTTGTTGATGTAAATCCAAGGGTCAAGCTTTTTCTGTGGTCAGACCCAAACTTTGGAATAGTCTCTCCATTCATGTGAGATATTATATTATGTTTAAATATGCTTTATAAATAAATGTTGATTGATCGAATACATCATGTATATTCCAGGGTCGGGTGAAATGTGGAGAAGGAGAAAATAAAAAGCTGGAGTTCCTCAACTGTGCAAATGGCAGTGGCAGAGATGTCATCAGTGTATCTAAGGAATACTGTGGGTTCATGTCCAAGTTCATGTTCATGTCCATTTCATCTTTTACATGGTTGACCTTCACCAGGTTTGCAATCTGCACAATTTCCCACAGTTAAATACACCTCACTGACAGTTGACTGAACTGAGAGCAAATTACAAAAAAAAAAAAAAAAAAAAAGCAACATCATGGAGTCATGGAGGTTTAAATTACAAATTTGTTTGTTTTGGTAAATAGATGCAGCTAAGTTCATTAGAAAATATCACAGGAATGTACACATATTTATAAACATACAATCATTGATATGCTAAAGTTTTCTGTAAGGAAACGTTTATTTAACCTTTATGGAAGGAGTCTCCAGTGTCATTTTGTAACAGTCAGAGGTAAAGCTGTATATACATATATATATATATATATATATATATATATATATATATATATATATATATATATATATATATATATACACACACACACACACTATATGGACAAAAGTATTGGGACACCTGACCATTACACCAACAGGGACTTTAATGACATCGCATTCTAAACACATAGAGATTAATATGGAGCTGGTCCACCCTTTGCAGCTATAACAGCTTCCACTCTTCTGGGCAGGCTTTCCACAAGATTTTGGAGTGTTTCTGTGTGAATTTTTGCCCATTCATCCAGTAGAGCATTTGTGAGGTCAGGCACTGATGTTGGATGAGGCTCGCAAATTCGGTTCCAGTTCATCCCAAAGGTGTTTGATGGGGTTGAAGTCAGGGCTCTGTGCAGGCCAGTCACCAAACTCATCCATCCATGTCTTTATGGACCTTGCTTTGTGCACTGGGGCACAGTCATGCTGGAATAGAAAAGGGCCTTTCCCAAGCTATTCTCACAAAGTTGGAAGCACAGCATTGTCCAAAATGTCTTGGTATGATGAAGCATTAACATTTCCCTTCACTGGAAGTAAGGGGCCTAGCCCAACCCTGAAAAACAGCCCCATACATTATCCCTCCTCCACCAAACTTTACATTTGGCACAATTCAGTCAGGCAGGTAACGTTCTCCTGGCATCCGCCAAACCCAGACTCGCCCATCAGACTGCCAAACAGAGCAGCGTGATTCATCACTCCACAGAACACGTTTCCACTGCTCCAGAGTCCGGTGGTGGCGTGCTTTACACCACTCCATCCGACGCTTGGCACTGTACTTGGTGATGTGAGGCTTGTATGCAGCTGCTCGGCTATGGAAACCCATTCCATGAAGCTCCTGCCACAGTTTTCATGCTGAAATTAATGCCAGTGGACGTTTGGAAATCTTCAGCTATGGAATCAGAAGAGAGTTGGTGACTTTTACGCACCATGCACCTCAGCACTCGGTGACCCCGCTCTGTGACTTTAAGTAGTCTTCTGCTTTGTGGCTGAGTTGCTGCTGTTCCTACACGTTTCCACTTTCCGGTAAAACCACTTACAGCTGACCATGGAATATCTAGCAGGGATGAAATTTCATGAACTGACGTATAGCAAATGTGCCAAAGGAACGCACTGAGCTCTTCAGAACGACCCATTTTTTTCAACAAATATTTGTAAATACAGACTGCATGGCTAGGTGCTTGATTTTATACACCTGTGGCAATGGATCTGATTGAAACACCTGAATTCAATAATTAAGAGGTGTGTCCTAATACTTTTGTCCATATATATATATATATATATATATATATATATATATATATATATGTATGTATGTATGTATGTATGTATGTATGTGTGTGTGTACAAGAATATGCACAAGAAGGTATCCAGGTGATTCCCACCTGCCCGCACTTTAGTTCCATATGTATCTAGGGTTTTGCTTGTACACGACCCTTTTGACCTTCAATATGCACCATTTGGCTGATTATTTTTCCACAAAAGAGGGTAAAAATAGCTGACAGGATCACTTGTGTTAGCTTAGTGGTTAATATGTCCTTCAGTAATGCTGACTCAGTCTCAAAACTGAGAATCTATAAAATCTCTCATATCATTTCCTGCAGTTATCTTCTGTGTATATACAAAAGTTGAAATTAAGAACCAAAATTACAGGAATTTACAGGTAAACATTAAATGTTATTTACTTTAATACTTACATCTGCTTTCTTGTAACTTCTTCATATTTTATTCTAATTAAAAATATTGAATAGCCTAGCTGTAAGACTTCTTTATGTCTATTTACTGTCAATACAATCATCTGTACAAACTCTAAAACTAGTCAGCTAGCTAAACTTTATCATTTCTAGCTATCAAATTGTAATTTTATACACAGCTAATATCACTAAGTGACATGCTTTTCACTTGCTTGTAAGCTAGTTAAGATTGCCCTTTGGGAAAAAGCTTTAATACATTTTTAATGATTGCACTGCAAGTTAAGTGGAAAAAAATGGAATGCTGTCTACCTATAAGGACAGTTTTAATGTTTATAATCAACAATACAATGCGAATTACAAAAACGCCTATGATTGAAACGCATTTGTGGAACTTTCTAGCGCAGTGTCACTTTTTAGGGCTAGATTTGAATCTTTGTTTCATAATTCTCATCTCAATTTATATATATATATATACACACACACACATTAGCAAGCCAGTGTCAGTCTTTTAAAAAATTTGCCCAAACACTGAGAAACAGAGAAACAGGGGAAGGGGGAATGAATGCAATGTCAGACCATTTAAATATTTTACTTTGCAAAAACAACATTGATGCACTTACATCTGTGTACAATCAAGTGCAAATAAGTTACAAGTCACTACTGAAGAAAATACAAACTGCTGTTGTATGCATTAAAATGAGCTACAAAAGTTATAAAAAAAAAAATTCACACTATAATTACAACCTAAAAGGAAAATGAAAATAAGTGGAACATTAAGTTGTTGGGATTCAGCTACAAAGCCATTACATCACTTTGTTGCTTGAAAATGTCAGTGTAGGTAATGCAGCATGTCATTTTCCACTCCGTTCACTTCATGCGAGCTACAAGAACCGTCCAATTCCGAAGTTTATCATCTGGTGTGAGTCTAAAGCTGGGTGTAATTCGTGTCCTCAGAGTTTGTTGAGGTTTTAATCAGGGATGAAGGTGAACCGATCGCTGCATCTATATATAAATAAATAAATAAAAAAGACACAAAACATATCATCCAGTCATCCAGTGCTATGCAGAAGTATTGAGTGATATTTATGTATTTAAAAAAAAAAAATAAAATAAAATAAAAAAAAAAATCACAATTCACAAACCACGGCCATGTTAGTGAAACTTCCTGGCTGTTTAGTAACCACAAAAATATTTAGTCTGGATCTCCTTTTTTTTTTTTTTTTTTCTTTCAGCTGAAAATAAAATGTTATCTTTGCCTTTTAGGTAACTGTCTTAAAACTAGAATTTTTTCACTTTATTATTAACTCTATTATCTGCCTTACATTTTATTATAAGTTACACTAACTTTTATTTATTTTTACACTTTTTATTATATATTTTTCTATTTTATATGCAGCACTTCATGAGAACTGAAAGGGGCGGGGCTTAAACCCACAGTTTTTCCAAACATGCATGCAAAAATTGTAAAGTACAAACACAAAGTGAGATGTCTCAAGTTAGAGCTTATAATGTAGACATATGATTATACTACTACTACTACTACTATTATTATTATTATTATTAACAACAACAACAACAACAACAACAATTACAATATATTTTAATTATATTCAATTTATATTTAACTATAATATATTTTAAGTCACAATATTTCCCCAAACCCATTTTAGGACGTAGTTGCTGTTTAGAGCAGGAAAATTGCCCAGCACTAATTAGTAGACATGAGAGCATCAGTGATACCCGTGTCATTAGTTTTGGCCCCCGGGCTCCTGTGCTGGCCCTCGATGTGTGCCGTCATCTCTTTACGCTCGGGAGTGCAGTGACCGCACTGAAGGCAACTGTAGCGCCCCCTGGTGTGCTCCCATAGGATCCGACTGTTAAAGGATTGACCTGAGAGAGACGGTTTACACAGACACACGGCTGAGACAACAGAATCAATCAATCCTTTATAGAACCCAAAAGCCTGAGTGTCTCAAAAATATCAACCCAATCAGTCTTTCAGCCAATAACTACACACTGTTTTACATTTATATAACTAAAGAACGATTCTGTACGTGTTTGAAAGCTATAAATGGTGGTGGTGAGGTCAGACTTTTGGATTCACAACAACGGTAGTGTCCAGGACACAGATTAAGCCTAAACACAGACTATGTAACACTGGTTAAAATGAAATATAGTTTTTCATCACCAGTTCTGATTTACTGGACTAGGCTTGATCTGCGCCTGCAGTATAAACGGCAAAATAAACCCAGCTAAAGCAAAAGCTCGCCCGAAAAAATGTGCACAATTTCACCCTGAACCTCAAATGCAGCCAATCAGCCCAAAACATGTTTTGTACTGAAGCAACAAAGCTAAAGTAGCTAACAAGTAAGTGAAGCTGACAGCTACAAGTTTATAAATTAGCAGAACAAGTCTGCATTTATAAAATGAAATGTAACTTGTAGCTCGAATTTTGGACACCAAACACATCTCGGGTGATCAAGTACATTTGAGATATAAGAATCATCTCATACATTTAATTTAACATTAATTTAACACCTAAAGTTTACTTTCACACTTGGCTTTTTTTTTTTCCCTCAGAAAAGTCACTGGCTGAAGCAACTTTGTGTGCGCTGATATAAAATCTCACGTTACACATCACATACCAGCCAACTAGCCAGTCTAGCTTTCTCACTAGATTAGATTTATTATTAACAATAATGCAGATATAAAGCAGTGTAACTCTGGTGATGAGGTTGACATTATGTATCTTTCTGGAAAAGTTAAAAGCGAATGCTTTCTGTGAGATTATATATGTAGGATTGAGAAGAAAAAAAATGCCAAAAGTGTGAAAGCAGCCAAAGACAGACTGAAATGATCACATGGGAGCAGGAATGTGAAAGCACTGTCAGCATCTCAGCACACGTCCATCGAGCCCAGAACTCAAGCTGCTGATTAGCCAGGGGAGGGTGGGGGGTTGAACCAGGGGGAGAGAACAGAATTGTGGGTAATAATCACTCTGTGATGTGCTATAATCTGTTAGTAATAATGAGATTAATCACACAGCCACATGGTCTGGGGGGGAAGCGCAGAAGCAGCAGCGGTGATGAGATCTTCAAAAGCAGATTGGATCATTTCCCCTTTAGCATCACTCGTGTGTGTGTGTGTGTGTGTGTGTGTGTGTGCGCGCGCGAGTGTGTGTACGCGCTTCTCCGTTCCTCACCTGGACTTCCTCTCTACTCAAAGCCTGAGGAGAGTTCCATCTGTGCAAAATGGGCGCGGGCAAGTCTGCTGGGGGCGACAGTGTGACACGACAAACACACAGTTCACTCAACAGCAACGACACAGTTTAACCCTTACGACTCATAAAGAGTGCAGAGGTGTGAGGTGATACTGTACGTGTAGTGAAGATCAGGTGACAAATTGAAAGGAAAAAAACAACAACAACAACAACAACAAAAAAACAACACAGATGCACAGGAACTAAGAAACTTTTAGATGATGATGAACGATAATGCACGGTTTAAACCGAGATGTTTTTGTATAATAGTAGCGAGTCGTGTGTAATAATCGTGAAGACGTTTCACCTCTCACTTCTAGAGCTTCATCAGTTCTAAATCATTCTTAATATTTACAACCTCGTCAGATTTAGCTTTAGATCATAAAATTGGGACCTGACTGGCTCTTATGTTTTATTTAAGGAATAGAACACTGCGTGTAGTGCTGTTATAGTAAATACTCAACAACGGGGTGGTGTGATGAAGTGGCGTTCCTGTGATCATTCTGAAGTTGATTATTTTCCTATAACAGTACGTCCCAGTGCTCTGTTCCTTTTATACGACAATAATTTGCCACCAATTACAATTTTTTTATTCATTAAAGAGCAACTATCCATTTATAGTTACATTTAAAGAATCAAGTTAGTTCCTGTTGTCACTTACGTCTTAGCAGCTACACACAGTTGTTCCCTCACCAGCCTCTCATCTTTACCTTTGACTGTTACAAAGCACTCACACTGGAGACTCCTTCCATAAACGTTAAATAAACGTCTCCTCACAGAAAACATCAGAATATCAATGTTTTGTAATCTGTTTATGTGGCGCGTCTGCCGTACACATCCCTGTGAATGAGCTGTTACTATAGAAACGATAACATATTAGAACAAGTGCATTACTATAAAACTGATTTACGGCTGCACTACAGTCAGAGCTACTGTTATAGAAAATTAATCAACACTTTCTGACCAATCACAATCCAGAATTCAACACGGCTGTGGTATAACATGTAATGACACTCACTCGCCTGGTTGGCTGAAAGCAACATGACCGTCATGCTCATTTGCATAAAGCTGAGCTTTGCTTTGTGATTAATTAGCGGCCTCTGATAGTAACAGTAGCACGCCCCAATGGTACGCAACAGCATCATATTCATGAATGTAACTTGTGCTATAAAACATGTAAAGATAAAATAAGCTGTGTTTTGATTTGTATGATTTTTCTGTGAAATGGCTGATATACAAGTTTATTGGTCCCCCCGTGAAACACATTGTATCCAGTTCTCAATATAATGCGATGCATTTTTATGTGTTAAATTGCTGATAAAGTATCGAGAACTGCATCGTAGCATCTCAGAAGGACAGATACACCTCAGTGACTCTCACGAGTGATAAAACGTCTTCAAGGTTATAACACGACTCCTGCAATCTTAACCTTTACTCCTAGCTGTAGATGTGTTTACCTTGGTTCTTCCTCCAGACGGCGTTAGATCCTGGTGGAGTGTGTGGTGGGGAGGTCACCATGCTGACCGGACCGACTCTGGGCGAGCGCTGTGGCTCGGGATCAGGGGCAGGAGACAGGCTGGGGGGAAACGGGCTGTAGGGAGCATCCAGCTGATTCTGGAGCTTCACAGCCTCAAAAGCAGCGGCGGCTTCTGCTGGAGGAGCTGACAACACTTGTTCTGATGAAGTCATGTGGAACGGAGCTTGAGGAGGCAGCGAGGGGTCAGACTCCATCTGCTGAGATTCATCTACAGCTGAGACAGAACCAGCAGGATCGGAATCAGCGCTGAGAAAAGCCGGATCGGGCATCGGACCTCCGTCCACTCTCGCCGCTTTGCTTTTGGCGACCTTGGCGCACGTCTGGAGGTGCTTGAGGAGGGTGCGGTAGGAGCGGAGCTTGGCCCTGCAGCTCTCACATCTGTAGATTAGAGTTAAACGTTTCTAGCATCAGCAATGTCAGACTTACTGTATTAAATCTGCAAAACACATCACAATATATTTTACTTCTACTGCTCCAAAAGACGCACAGGAAGAAATAATTTGGCTTGTGGTGATGCCTCATGTGATCCATCAGCTGCTGCATGCTGGAGAAAGATCCGTCACATCCTATCGTCGAGCACAGGAAGGACTTACCTGAAAGAAAAAAAATGCTGTACAATATAATTAACTGCTTCAACGGCATCCAAGGTTTATGTTTTAATGAAATTCTGAGCTGACTTTTTCAGTTCTTTGTCAAAAACTCGGCTGGTTAGGGATCTAATGGCGGCATTAGCACGAAAGTTGAAGCTTCAGAAGCTGATGTTTGAGCAGAGTGTACAGAAGAAGAGATGAGAAAGCTGGACTGACTAAAAGACTAAAGCGCCGCTGCATCGCTCTCTTTAGGTAGAGATGAAGCAAGGGTTAAATCTCACTGCATCCCTATTAGCAGGTGATCAAACTGCATTGTAGGTAGTGCATTTTTTCTTTAATGCTCAATATATATTATCAAATACTTCCTACGTACCAGGCAGGGACTGTGCAGGGGTCTTGTGATGATCCTTCAGGTGGGTGTCCAGAGCGTCTGGATGAGTGTAGGTCCGCTTACAGTTATAAAACGAACAGGATAAATGGCAGCCTAAACAAGACAGAATGAACACTGTGTATTAAAAATGACTCAATTTCTATGGGATTAGGTGCAGAATTAAAGGGTCCATACCCTCCATGGTGACTCAGGACTGCAGTGATGGACAGGATGCAGAATTGTACCTGCAGAAAAACCTCATGTTTAATATTTATAACAGTAGTACAAATTTATACAAGTTACTCTATTTGTTTCAATTAAATTATCTTATTAATAATAAACCATTAACAGATAGAATGGAAGCCTAACCGAGCTAACATTCACTGTAATCATTATAAATGTAAACAAGCGCTCAGTAATTTAAAAATAAAGCGCATTATTCATTATCTTAGCTTTCATTCATATTTATTTTAATTAAATTGCTGCTAAAAGAAATATTAGCAAGCTAACTACTGAATAAACAAAGCGACTTGCTAAACAAACCGAGCCGCCTGTTATCATTGTTATTAATATATTTAGCAAAAAAACATGAATTGAATATAACTTCTCTTACTAAATATGCTTTCTTAGTTGATAAAGCATTACAAAGCTTCACAAAGCTTCACAAATTTAAGATTTTCTGCTGTACGTGCACTACGACGCGTACAAAAATGGCTGCGCTGATACGTCAGACGCAGCTGGCCGATTCGACCAATAGAAAAACACGCTTTATATGAAACCCGGAAGTAAACTTCCAAAAGAATGAATGGAGTCCTGACAGTAAAAATTGCCATATATTTTATTTATTTTTATAAAGTATAAACTAGTGACGGGCGAAAAGAATCCTCATGAAACACCGAATCATTTGAAGCGATTGTTGCCGGAAATTGTTTCGAAGTTTCGAAACACCTTGACACGTCTCACTAGTGCCATCTTCTGGCCACACATATTAAAACACTACACACTAATATTCATACTACTGCTACTACTGCAGGTATTACTGCTGCTACTGCTAATATTACTACTACTGCTACTATTACTACTACTGCTAATATTACTACTACTGCTACTACTACTGCTGCTAATATTACTACTACTGCTGCTACCACAGCTGCTACTACTACTACTACTACTACTGATACTACTACTACTGCTAATATTACTACTACTGCTACTACTGCTGCTACCACAGCTGCTACTACTACTACTACTACTACTACTACTACTGCTAATATTACTACTACTGCTACCACAGCTGCTACTACTACTACTACTGCTAATATTACTACTACTGCTACTACTACTGCTACCACAGCTGCTACTACTACTACTACTGCTGCTAATATTACTACTACTGCTGCTACCACAGCTGCTACTACTACTACTACTGCTAATATTACTACTACTGCTGCTACTACTACTACTGCTAATATTACTACTACTGCTGCTACCACAGCTGCTACTACTACTACTGCTAATATTACTACTACTGCTAATATTACTACTACTGCTGCTACCACAGCTGCTACTACTACTACTACTACTACTACTGCTACCACAGCTGCTACTACTACTACTACTGCTAATATTACTACTACTGCTACTACTGCTGCTACCACAGCTGCTACTACTACTACTACTGCTAATATTACTACTACTGCTGCTACCACAGCTGCTACTACTACTACTACTACTACTACTACTACTACTACTGCTAATATTACTACTGCTGCTACTACTACTACTACTGCTAATATTACTACTACTACTACTGCTAATATTACTACTACTGCTACTACTACTACTGCTGTTGCTGCTACCACAGCTTCTATTACTACTACTACTACTACTGCTGCTGCTACTACTACTGCTACTACTGCTACTACTACTACTGCTAATATTACTACTACTGCTACTACTGCTACTACTACTACTACTGCTAATATTACTACTACTGCTACTACTACTGCTAATATTACTACTACTGCTACCACAGCTGCTACTACTACTACTACTACTACTGCTAATATTACTACTACTGCTACTACTAATGCTACTACTAATGCTAATATTACTACTACTGCTACTACTAATGCTACTACTAATGCTAATATTACTACTACTGCTACTACTGCTACTACTACTACTACTGCTAATATTACTACTACTGCTACTACTGCTAATATTACTACTACTGCTGCTACCACAGCTGCTACTACTACTGCTAATATTACTATTCAATTCAATTCATTTTTATTTGAACAGCGCTACTAGTTTATACTACTACTGCTGCTACCACAGCTGCTACTACTTCTACTACTGCTAATATTACTACCACTACTGCTGTTGCTGCTGCTATACTGTGATCATGGGTCTAGTCCCTGGGAAAATATGGTCCTGATTGTGTAGAGTGATAACTAGAGACTATAGGCTTTTTTTTTTTTTTTTTTTGTGCAGGATTAAAATTTGTATGTATTTATTTGTTTTTGTTTGTTTGTTTTCCTTCCTACCTACCTACCTATCTATTTAAAACTATTATTAGGGCTCCAAGCACTGATGGTGCTGGAATCCTATTGTAAGTGTTAGGATTTTTCTAAAGCACAAGTGTTTACATTTTGGTCCATATCTCATGAACCATGAGTCCTACAAACAAAATTCTTTTTTCCCCTACTGATTCCTTGGGTTTCCCCAAACAAAAAAGCCTCAAGAACCTTTTAGCTCTGCCCACGTAGATTTTTTTTCCTAATTTGCCTAATATGCAAAACCTACTTTTGCAAACTAGTCCTAGGATTTTTCACCAAGCTTCACAAATGTGGTGTTAAACTACTCAGCAGAGTGTGACCCTCAATAATTATCAAAAACATATTGCAGTTTGTAAAGAATATGGCTGCCAACTTGTCAATCAATACTAACGAGGAGGAGCCTTATTTACTCACACAGCTGTAACTCATTGCTTGCACTGATTCACAACAAACTTGCAAGTCATATACAGGAGGAGATTCTGAGGTCATTTGCAAAGTTTGGGGCATGGGCATACATAGGGGCGGAGCTAAGGTCATACATTTGGTATAGTGCATCTCTGCGCTAAGCTGTAAGTGGATTTTTGATGATGACCTAATTAATTAAAAAACATGGCCGTCATCAGCCAAGAAGGCATTTGACAGGATTAACACTGAGCTACTGTCATGAAACTTGAATGGTAAGTTCAGGTAGTGACCCACTGGTAACTGATGCAGTCTCACTCAAATTGGCCACTGGGGGTGCAATTCATATTTTTGCACACAAAGACAAGAATATCTCTTGGAAAATAAAGTGTAGAAAGAAATGTAGAGGCTGCACATGTCTACATAAAGTGCACAAGACAGTACAGTAACTACTAAAACAGGTCAACAGGCACAGTAAGAGACAGTGCAGTGCAGACCAGTACACAGTTCTAGTGTGAAAGTGTCAGATGTAACAGTAGTGCAAAAGAATAACAGTATAATCAAAATGCTGTGAATGTAAACATAACATACTATGACATAGTATTCAGCAGATAAGCTTATACCATATAAGGACCTATGTCCAGTTATTGGGGTAGCAGCCAGGTAGAGTACACAGTAATGACAAAAAATTAAATACAATGTTTTTATAAATACAGTAGCAAGATAACATAATTACAAAATTTATTTACAATAGAAACTTACAACAGAATGAATGGATGGACCTGTGTGATTAGCATAGGATGCAGATGGAGATCAGGTGAGAGCAGGGGGTAAAGGTCTCTTCCCCAAGGTACACCCCCACTATCTAACTCTCACACCCTACTTATGCACCTCTTTGAAATGAAATGGTAGAGAAACGATGTATTGTATGGGAGAGTGGACCCCCTGACATTTACGCTCACCCCAAGGTGTTACATGCTTATTCAGTTCCTGGGAATGAGTTTGTGAAACAATGGCAGAAGGTCCCCTGTGTAGACCAGGTGGCTCAAGTATGTATATGTGTGTGTGTGTGTGTGTGTGTGAGAAGGACAAGCACACATTTGCAAAATATAGATTAAACTGATATCAAACATGCCTTGAGGAATATTGTAGTTAAGTGTAGTTTAGATGACTGGATTTATTTACATTCCTGATCATTTTAATCTGACCAGTCCAGTCATCTTACTGACACAATTTAGAAATCTACTACAATACGGATTTGAACCAAACTGGACATACATGTTCAGTACAAGGTTCTGAGGACATCTGCAAAGGTTGAAGTGTGGTCAAACATTAGTGGGTGGGGTTTAGGTCCAAATAGCTGTTTCTCAAGAACCGTAAGGCCACTCAATCTCAACTTCAGTAGGGTGCATCTATGTACTCACCTGTAAGTGAATTTTTCATGATTGCTAATTACTGGAAAAACATAGCCACCATCGGCCAATCAGGTTTTAGCAGGCATTTGACAAGGTTCCTATTAAGCTATATCATGAAACTTGAATGATAGTTTTACGGAGGGACCTGCTAGTAGCTGACATCGTCTCACTCGAATGGGCCGCTATTCATATTTCTAGGGGTTGGAGTCAAGTTCTGCTAAACTGTAACTGGATTTTTCAATCATCACTGAATTAAATCAAAAACATGGCCACTTTCAGCCAATCAGCAATCAGCAGGCATTTTAAGCAACTAGCGCTGAGCTATCATCACAAAACTTGATCAGTATGCTTATGTTTGGTCTCTTTATAGTTCTATGTTGGGAAGAACTGGCCACTCGGGTGCTATTTATGAAGAGTGCTTGGGCCCTGCATATTTTGAAACTATTATTACTGTTAAAACTATTTGAAAAACAATAGAATAATTTCTGTTACAAAAAAAAGGTACATTTTGAGTGGAAATGTCATTGTGTATATATTTTGTGTGTGTGTGTGTGTGTATTAGATGAGATTATTTTTACTACACATACTGATACACTTCTAAATAATGCAAATGTTATTAAATATGCTACAGAAAATACTGAATTACAGATCAAACTCAGATCTTCAACACAATCCTTTATTATTATTAGTAGTAGTAGTAGTCTGTAGTCATCTAGTAACAGAGAATCTCTCCCTTCTACACTGAAATGCTCTTATATATTGTACATTATGGTAGAGAGTTAAAGCTTCAGCACAAGTTAAGAGAAGAACACTTTTAACGTTTCACAAAGTGTTTAACATGTTGCTTTTAATGTTCATTATTACTTCCACAAACTAAGTTTTATGCATTACAGACTAATTTATTCATTAGTTTATGCACAAAACTGTGCAGTTCCAGCAGTCTTCTACAATATTTACATGTCACGCAGTACAAGAATACGAATACTGTAACAGACTGTGCAATAACATGTGTTCTTCATGTCAGATTAAACAAGTTAGTGTGAAGATAGTTACTATGTTCTGCCATACTGGAATGATGGAAAGCATAAACATAGTTTCATGTAGTGATTACAGGAAATAAACTTGATGTAAAGAGCGTTTGCGTGCCAGTTAGCTGGCTACACACCCTGTAATCCATCTTCTGTTTCTTTCCATGTCGTGTCTGTTTTCGTCCTGTCCTGATACAAGTCTGATGAGACGTTATAGACACAATCTGTCTGCTGCCACAATTCAACAAACTGCTCTTCTTTTAAATCCTCATCTCTCATCTCTGTATTCTTTGCGAATTCCAATCCGTCCTTCCGTTTTTTACTGCTGATGAGTGGTTTGCAACTTATGTAATGGAATCGATATTTCTGCTCTCGAAGTCTTCTTCGCACGGTGGATTGTGATACTTGCACCCCTGCCCTGTGGAGGTTGTTGGTGATGTCACTGACTGTAGTTTGTGGGTTTTTCTTCACAGCTCGCACAATGTTTCTGTCATCGACTGCTGTTGTTTTCCTTGGCCGACCTGTTCGATGTCTGGTTGTTAGTACGCCGGTGGTTGCTTGCTTTTTCAGGACATTCCAAATCGTTGTATTGGCTATGCCCAATGTCTGTGCAATGGCTCTGATCGATTTTCCCTCTTTTTTCAGCTTCACAATGTCTTGCTTTTCTTCCATAGACAGCTCTCTGGTCTTCATATTGGTTTATCCTTTTTAATAACAAATGCAGTCTTTACAGGCAAAACCCAGGACTGAAACCAAGAATAGATGTTCAGAGCTATTAGAATTGTTTAAACAATCAATCAAACAGAGCACACCTGGGCAACAAGAAACACCTGTCAGTCATATGTTCCAATATTTGTGATCACTTGTAAAAAAATGGGTGGGTTCAAACAAAAGGAGCCCTGTTCTATGCTAACACATCTAGATATATATCAGGAAAGGAAAGCTGAAATTCTGATCTATTATCTCATATTCTCATATCTCATGTCTAGCGATCTACGAGACGACGTGCACAATGACGGTGACGGAGGCTGATCTATTTGAGCAGAGTGTACAGATAAAGAGATGAGAAAGCTGGACAGACTACAAGACTAACGCGCCGCTGCATCACACTCTTTACGTAAAGATGACGTGGGTAATTGTGGGTATTTCCTCTTTAATACTCATTACATTAAATACTTCCTACGTACCAGGCAGGGACTGTGCAGGGGTCTTGTGATGATCCTTCAGGTGGTTGTTCAGAGCCTCTGGATGAGTGTAGGTCCGCTTACAGTTATAAAATGGCAACCTAAACAAGACAGAATGAACACTGTGTAATAAATTTGACTGTGCATTTCTGTGGGATTAGATGTTGAATTAAATGGTACATACCCTCAGGACTGCAGTGATGGACAGGATGCAGAACTGAACCTGCACACAGACGGAAGTTTTAAATCTTTATCTTTTAATAGTACAGAAAATATGGAGGCCTAACCTAGCTCACATACATTCACTGTAATCATTATAAATGTATACAAGTGCTCTATAACTTAAAAATGTTAGCTGCTAAAAGACATTAGCTGCTAAAATAAACATTAGCTAGCTACTAAACTACTGACTACTAAACTACTGACTACTAAATAAACAAAGCAGCTAGCTAGCATACAACTCGATATCTAGCCGCCTGTTATTATTGTTATTAATATTTAGCAAAAAAATGAATTAAATATAACTTCTCTTACGAAATAAGCTTTCTTAGTTAACAAAGCATCATAAATCTTCACAAATTTTAGATTGTTTTCCTTCTCACAGCTCGCGACGCTAAGTACTTATACGTGCACTGCGTCAAATACAGAAATGGCTACGCTGTTACGTCAGACGCAGCTAACCGATTCGACCAATTGAAAAACACGCTTGATTCGACGTCACCCGGAACTAACGCCCACAGAGATAAAGGGAATTGTTTTCTCGACTGTATAACTACCCTAAGTACTGTATACTGTATATATCTGTCAGCCTTTGTGGTAAAAAATGGCTGCTTTCAATTTTCAAATGATTTTTGAAAATGTCAAAAAGTTTGAACCTAGTTAAAGCTTATATCTTAATATCTATAGTATTATTTGGAGAAAACCTTGTTACACACTTCATTTGTAACAATAAAAAATACCCTCTACATTTTGTTTATGATTATTATTATTATTCCTGGTGGGAGGCACAATGATGCAGCGTGGAAAGCTGCCAGCTCACAGCTCCAGTGTTCCCAGTTCAATCCCGAGCTGGTGACTGTCTGTGCTCTCCATGTTTGTGTGAGGTTTCTCTGGGTGATATGGTTTCCTCCCTCCCACAAAAACATGCTGGTGGGTGGACTGGCTACAGAAAATGCCCCTAGGTGTGAATGGATGTGTGAATGTGTGTGTGTGTGTGTGTGTGCCTTGTGATGGACTGACATCTTCTCCAGTGTATTTTCTTGCCTCACACCCATCTCTTTCTCCCAGGATAGGCTCTGGATCCCCTGCAGCCCTGACCAGGATAGCACAGTTGCTGAAGATTGTTCCTGGGGTCTTGTCACCTCTACGTTTGTCATTTTACAGTATTCTTTTTTTTTTTTTTTAATTTTTAAATCTGAGCTCTCTGTCTTGTATTGCGCATGGATATACTGTATTCTTACTGTAACACCACAATAAAGTTTTTATCTGTTTATTTTCAAATCCAGAATTATTGGCATCCTTTGTAAAAATGCCAACCTTAATAATAATAGTAATAATAATAATAATAATAATAATAATATAGGCTGTGTGGGATATTTTCATCTTAAAATTTTAGGTATCTATCTATCTATCTATCTATCTATGTATCTATCTATCTATCTATCTATCAGAGATGTAATCAGCTGTACATTGTAGAAACCAAGAGGAGACTGGCTGATTGTTCATATACACTCTCACTACAGGACCCCATGCAATAAATGTCGTGCTTCAAGGCCACCACCATCGTTCCCATGCCAAAGAAGTCTCCAGTGTCCTGCCTCAATGACTACCGTCCCGTTGCACTTACACCCATCATCATGAAGTGCTTCGAGAGGCTCGTCATGAGGCACATTAAGACCCTGCTGCCCCCCTCACTGGACCCCCTGCAATTCGCTTACTGTCCCAACCGCTCAACAGATGACGCCATCACCACCGCCCTCCATCTGGCCCTCACCCACCTGGACAATAAAGGGGGAGGTAAGAGAATGGATCCACTTAAGTTAACAAAAATAATAAGAGGGCAAGTAGGAGAAGTGAAATATGCAAGAATATTGGGAGATGGAATTCTACTTATAGGATGTAATAACGAGGGGCAGATGGAAAAGGCAAAGAAAATGAGGTGCATTGGAAAAATTAAAGTAGACAAAGTAATAAGAGTGAGAGAGAGAAGAGCGGGTGGTAGTAAGGGAGTGATATATGGAATTCCACTTACTGTAAATATGAAAGAACTAGTGGAGAACATGAGGGTACGAAACAGTTCAGTTAAAAGTGTCGTAAGAATGACAAGGGGAATTGAAAAAATAGAAACAGAATCTGCTTTGGTTGAGTTTGAGTCAAAGGATGTGCCAAAAGAGGTATATTATGGATTCATGAGATATAGTATAAGGGAATACATTCCTAAGCCAATGAGATGCTATAAATGCCAAGAATTTGGACATGTGGCTAAGGTGTGTAAAGGAAAAAGAAGGTGTGCCAGGTGCAGTGGGGATCATGATTATGGAAAGTGTGGGGAAGAAGTGAGGCCAAGATGTTGCAGTTGTGGAGGAAATCACAGTGTCGCATTTTGGGGATGTGAAGTGATGAAAAAAGAAGTGAAAGTGCAACAGATAAGAGTGAAGGAAAACATTTGTTATTCTGAGGCTGTTAAAAGATCTGAAAGAGAAAAGGAGAGTCAGAAGAGAGAATATATGAATAGGGGGACAAGAGAAGTTCAACAAGAGCAGAAGGAACAATGGGAGGAGAAGAAGAAATTAGTGACATTTATAGCAGGAGTGATAAATGCTACAGCTGAAATCAGATCTAAAACGGAAAGAATTCAGATTATTGTAAAAGCAGCAATACATACTGCTCCGGGTGTGTGTTCACGGTGTGTGTGTGTTCACTACTGTGTGTGTGCACTTGGATGGGTTAAATGCAGAGCACAAATTCCGAGTATGGGTCACCACACTTGGCCACAAGTCACTTCACTTCACACATCATCTAGGTATGGCAGGTTTGAAATGGGAAGAGGTGAGGGATGAACTAAGTGTACAGACGAGTCAAGAGACAACATGTGTGGGTTAATAATTTTAGTAATGTTAATCCTTCAATGGAATGCAAGAAGCCTGATTGCAAATGGACAAGATTTTAAGCAGTTTATTGCGAGTAGGAGAGAAAAGCCAGACTTGGTATGTGTTCAGGAATCCTGGCTAAAGCCTAATCTGGATTTTGTTATATATGGATATGTAGCAATAAAACAAGATCGGGTAAATGGTGGTGGAGGGGGTTGTGTTACATTTGTGAAACAGGGGATCCCACATAGGGTGTTAGGCATAGGGAGTGAACATGAATATGTAGTAGTGGAAGTATGGGGCGTGGGGAAGAAATTTGTAGTCATAAATTATTATAATCCATGTAGAAGACTGCAATTAAGCCAGCTTGAGGAAATAGAGGGACAAGATAGCAGTAATATTGTATGGTGTGGGGACTTTAATGCGCATAATGCATTGTGGGGAGGTGAAAAAGTGGATATTAATGGGCAAGTGATAGAAGAGCTATTAGAGGAGAAAAACTTAGTATGTCTAAATGATGGAACTAAAACAAGGATAGAGGTTAATACTGGAAGGGAGTCTGCACTTGATCTTACACTGCTGTCCAGTAGTATGGCAGCAATATGTAGTTGGAGTGTGTATAAAGAAGGAACAGTAGGAAGTGATCACTATCCAGTACTGTGTAAAATCAACATAAATGTATCTGAAATCAGTGAAGGAAGAGGGGGAAGATGGGTATTTGAGAAGGCTGATTGGGAAAAATTCCAGAAGGAAAGTGACAAATACCTGAGTCAGATTGAATATAGTTGTGATATAGAAATTCTGGAAACTAAAATAAGACAGGGTATAATAATAGCAGCGTTAAAATCTATTCCAAAAAGTCAAGGTAATAGAAAGAGAAAAGAAGTGCCATGGTGGGGTGATGAATGTAAAAAAGCAGTTAGAAACCGAAATAAAGCATTTAAAGTAATGAAAAGAATGCATCATTTCATGCATATGACTCAGTATAAATATGCACAAGCAACAGTAAGGAAAACAGTAAGACAAGCAAAAAGAATGTATTGGAGGAATTACTGCAGCTCAACTGGGAACACAACTCAGATAGAAGTGTGGACGATGATTAAAAAGATGGGTTGGGAGAGGAGAGATTGGAATTACCCGGTTTTGTGTAACGCGAGATCGCAGTGACAAATAAGGAAAAGGCTGAAATGTTGGTAAATAAATTTGTTAATGTACACAGTTCAAATAATTTATCTGAAGAAGGGAAGAGGGGCAGAGAGGAAACTAGATCTGAAAATTTGGAGGCGCTGAAGGTGATGGGAAATGAAGAAGGTGAACAAAATGTACCATTTAACATGGGAGAATTAAGCAAATAAAGCATGGGAGAGCATTAGCAAAAACTGGGAAGACTGCACCAGGGAAAGATGAAGTATGTTATAGCATGCTGAAGCAGTTACGTGAGGAGGGGAAGAGGAAGTTATTGATGCTATACAATAAAGTGTGGGAAGAAGGAAGAGTGCCAAAGAGCTAGAAGGAAGCAGTTATTGTTCCAATAAGAAAACCTGGGAAAGATGCTAGCAAGCCAACAAGTTATGGACCCATTGCTCTGACTTCTCATATCTGTAAGCTAATGGAAAGAATGGTAAATGAGAGATTAATGTATATTATGGAAAAGCAAGGTATGGTGACTGAATGCCAAAGTGGATTTAGGAGAGGAAGGGGTACTATGGATGCAGTGGTATGTTTGGAAGATGAAATAAGAAAAGCTCAAATAAATAAAGAGATAGAAGTAGCAGTATTTTGACATGCTATGGAGAGAGGGGTTGAAGATTAAGTTGTATAGAATGGGAGTTAGAGGAAGAATTTTTAACTGGGTTAAGGATTTCTTGAAAGGAAGAACAATACAGGTTAAAATAGGAGCAGATTTGTCAAGCAAGCATGTAGCAGAGAATGGAACGCCCCAGGGGAGTGTAATAAGTCCCACATTATTCTCAGTAATGATAAATGACATATATGTAAATGTACAAGCAGACATGGGAAGATCCCTATTTGCGGATGATGGAGCAATATAGAAGAGAGGAAGAAATGTAGAACATATAGTTAAGAAAGTGCAATATGGTGCACAGCAGGTTGAGAAGTGGGGAATAAAATGGGGTTTTAAATTTTCCGTTGAAAAAACTAAAGTAATGTTTTTTACAAGGAGGAAGATCAATGAAGGCTTTAATTTAAAACTATATGGAAGTAATTTGGAGAAAGTTAAATGTTGCTTTCTAGGAGTACATTTTGATTCAAGGTTGACATGGGTAGAACATATAAGGAACGTGGAGGATAAATGTAAAAAAGTAATAAATACAATGAGATGTTTATCAGGGTTAGAATGGGGAGCGGATTATCAATCACTGAAATATATATATATGTAAGTTTAACAAGGTCAAGGATAGATTATGGGAGTGTGGTGTATGGATCAGCAGCCAAATCTGTACTTGGCGAGACTTGATATAATACAGGCTAAAGCATTGAGACTATGCTTAGGAGCCGTAAAAACATCGCCAGTATGTGCACTACAAGTGGAAGCGGGAGAAATGCCACTGGACATTCGGCGTAAACAATTGCTGATAAATTATTGGATTAATCTAAAGGGACATAGAGAGGGTCATCCTACTAAGAGAGTGTTGCAAGCTAGCTGGGAAAAGAAAAGGGCACATAAGTTTAGTTTTGGATGGATAGGAGATGAGGCAGCTAGAGATTTGGGGGTGAGCGGAAAAGAGTTCTGCCCAACTGTTGTATGGCCGAACTTTCCAGTATGGAAGATTGAAAGCATGGAAGTTGATTTTGAATTACATCAAATTAAAACAATAAACAATAGTGCAGACCTTGTAGCTGAATTCTACAGATATGTGGATGATAAATACAGAGATTATATTCAGATTTATACAGATGGGTCGAAAGATCCTGAAACAGGAAGGACTGAGTTAATCAAGAAGGTGAGGAAAGCAAACGAACCACGAATGATCTGAATGTGTATACAGTTGAGTTATATGCTATCATGATGGCATTAGAATGGATTAGAAAGGAGGACAAAATAAGTAAAGTTTTAATTGGAAGTGATTCATTGTCAGCGCTGTACAGCCTCAGGACAGGTATGTCCAATAGCCGTCAGGACCTGTTATATGCAATATTGGCAACATATACAAGAGTAAAGGAAAAATGTAATGAGATTCAACTGATCTGGACCCCAGCTCATATAGGCATTCTGGGCAATGAGAGAGGGGATAAATTAGCTAAACAAGCAATTAAAAAAGAGAATATTGAAGTAAATATAAAGATGTCAAAATCTGAAGGGAAAAGTATAGTTTGGAAAGAAGCCGTGAGAGAATGGCAATGTCAGTGGGACAGGGAAGCTAAAGGAAGACATTTGTATGCCATTCAAAATAAAGTTGGTACAGTGAGGAACTGGGGAGGGGCTAGGAGAGAAGAAATAGTGATGACAAGATTAAGAATAGGACACAGTAATTTAAATAGTACATTACACATTATAGGGAAGCATCCTACAGGTTTTGTGAGTATTGTCAGACATTAGAAACCATAGAACATGTACATCTGGTTGCCTTATGTCCCAGGGTGCCCTCATGTCTGTGTTAGCTTCTGGCTCTCCCTTTTAGTTATGTTGTCATAGCTAGTCTTGCCAGAGTCCCTGCTTGCACTCTGCATGCAAAGTACATTGTGCTTAACCATTAGAGGACAAAAGCTTACCTAACAATCTCTTCCTTTCTCTCCATCTCTCTCTCTCCCTCACTCTCTGTCAAGCTACACATGCTACTTCTGAGATGCCAGAGATGCCAGTGATCCTGACCCCTTCTGCTCCTCCTCGCTGCCTGACCCATCCTGATGCCCTACTTCTGGTTGGAGTTCTCATCGGTTGAGTTCGCTCGCTGCTGCTGGGGCCCCATATGGACGGCCTGAAGAACTGTTTGGATTGCTGGGGATGGCGCCACCTGGGGGCTGTGGAGATGGCATGGGGATCACATATGGGGAGCTGTACTGTACTGTACTGTACTGTAATGGCTTGGGACTGCGATTGCTGTAGTGGCTTTGGGGCTGCAGTTGCCACGAGCAGCTTCGTACTCAGGACTCCATCAGTGGACAGTGGATAGATTTTAACCAGCCGGACTTCTTGCGAAAACTGTGATGAATTTATTGGTTGCACATTTGCACTGTTTGTCCATATAGTACACAATAATAGAAGGGATTTATTTATAATCGCACTATCCGTTGCACCCAGATGAGGAAGGATTCCCTTTTGAGCCTGGTTCCTCTCAAGGTTTCTTCCTCTTATCATCTCAGGGAGTTTTTCCTTGCCGTCGCCACTGGCTTGCTCATTAGGGATAAATTCACAGTGATAAATTCAAATATTTACAATATATTTTTGTGAATCCATTTATTTCTGTAAAGCTGCTTTGTGACAATGTCCATTGTTAAAAGCGCTATACAAATAAAATTGAATTGAATTGAATTGAATTAACATCGCAGGAGAATAATCCAGAAGATTGCAGTAATGCAACGCTCTTGGATGCAAGCTGCCGTTAAACCTCAAAGAAGAAGAAGACGAAGTATTGTACATTACGGTGAAAGGATTGAGGATTTGTTTCTGTACTGTCAGGAAATGGGGAAATCTTTTTTTTTTTTTTTTACCTTTATTAAGCAATTAGCCATGTACAAACAATGTGGCAATATCAGTACATTTTTACATTAGAATATACAGAACAGGTGCATGAAGAAATACAAATATATATACATATATATTTATTAAAAAAAAAAAAAAAAAAAAAAAAAAAAAAAAAAAACATATAAGGGGGGCTAGGGTTTTTCCTGTAAATCATATTCTTCTATAAAGCACAAAAGATTTATTGCATTTTTCTTTTTCATCACTTTGAGGGCTTTTGTATAAGAAATAAACTCATAATAAAATGCACAAAATGTTGGTTTAACTTTCAAGTACTTAGATTTGTGTATATAATATTTACCCAGCAGAAGTACATTATTAACAAGTAAGTCATCTTTGTTATTGTTCATTACAAGTCCAAAGATAATGTCCTTCACAGTGAAATTTTTAAGGTGAGGTACCTTTGGGTAAAGCCAGTCATGAATATCAGACCATAAAGCATCCGCATACATACAGTGAAAAAACAGATGTTCCGTGGTTTCAATATCATCACAAAATATACATTTATTAGAGTCAAATCCAAATCTTAGTCGTAAGAAATCACTGGATGGATATATCCCATTTAAAATTTTAAAATGCATTTCTTTAATTTTGGGAGATAAAGGAAATTTTAAATATTTAATTCGAAGTCTGTAAATGGTATCTTTTGGAAAATTATGTGAGATTACGTTTTTGTAAACTACTATAGGATAAGAAATGTTGTTAAATACATTTCTAATCATTTTATTTGAAAGTTGACTTTCTTTGAAATCACAACCTTCAGTTAAAAGCAGTGAGAGATTCGGGGTCATGGGGATAGAATAAGAGAGAATTTCCTTAATTAGATAGACAATAGATTTAGGGATGGCTTTAGTAATAGATTCAAATTTGGCCCGATTACAAATTAAATTATATTTAACACAAACATCTTCATATGAAATAATACCATTATTTCTATCAGTTAAATGGGACACTGACCAAATACCTCTCTCCATCCAGTCCTCTTCATACAGTGATTTATTCCTAACTGTAATATATCTATTATTCCATAATGGTGTATTGTGTGGTGTGAAGTTATGATTATATAAAATCTTCCAGTATAACATGACCTGCTGGTGAAACTGGGATAATTTAATTGGGAGACGTTGAACAGTGAAATCACATCTTAGTAAAAATTCTATTCCCCCTAATTTCTTAAATAATTCTCTGGGAATATGAAACCAAAAATTGTTGTTGTTTACAAAGGATTTCAACCATTTTATTTTTAGGGTTCCATTTATAGAATCAAGTCAATGGCTTGTAAACCTCCATCTTTAAAATCTTTTGTCATCTCTACTCTTTTCATGGAATGGGTTTTCTTTTTCCTTAACCAAAGTTAACCTGGTTGATTTTTTTATGGCTCTATTTGATATGGCTATTGTGTGTGCAGGACATATTAATCTTGAAATGCCTTCCATCTTAGTCAAAATACTCTACCTAATAAGCTCATATCACATAATAGCCAAGAGTTAAGTTTAATTTGACAATTATCTAATACTTTCAACCAGAGGCTTTAGAGAAGGTGTGAATTGTTTGTAATATTTTGGGGACCTCCGTTAGCTGCTTCATAAAGATGGTATCATCATCTGCAAACTGACTGACGATTATTGGCAAGCCAAATGCGTCTAATGGGGCTAGGTTTGAATTTTTAATGAAAACAGAAAGCATTTCTGTGGTTATAATAAAAAGAAATGGGGAAATAGGGCAACTCCGTTTAATGCCGCGATTGATGGGAAATCTGGGTGATGTACCTCCAGGTAAAGAAACCGAACTATTCAAATTTTCATAAAGAGATTTTATAATGTTTCGAAATTTATCTCCAAAACCAAACAATTTTAAACAATCAAAAATAAAGAGGTGTTCTATTGAATCAAATGCTTTATAGAAGTCCATGAAGAGAATAAAACCATCGTCTTCCATTAGATGTCCGTAATCCAGAAGATCAAACACTAAACGAATATTGTTGTGTATAGATCTCAGTGTTTAATAATGTGATTGGCCTAAAGTTATCCAAAATTTTGGGGTCCTTATCAGGTTTGGGAATTAAAGTTAATATACCTTGTTTCATAGTGGGAGGGAATGTCATAGTCTCAGTTGCTTCTTTTAACATAAGCAGAAACGGCTCCTTTAGTAAGGACCAAAAGTGTTTATAAAAATTGGCAGTAAGGCCATCACTCCCTGGAGATTTGTCTAGAAACAAACTACCTACTGCTTTACCCAACTCATCAGAAGTAATATCAGCATCACACAGCACTACAAATTCATCATCTATATGGGGAATCAGATCTTTAATATGATTGAAAAAGGATGTTGCATCATCCAAGGAAAAGGTTGAGGAATATAAGTTATTGTAAAAAGAGACAACTTCCTTTGTGATCAGAGCTGGATCTGTAATTAGCTGGCCCTGGATCAATAAGGCTTTGATTGAAAGTCTCTCTTGCCTTCTTTTCTCTAATCGACAGAAGTATGAGGTACTTCTTTCTCCCTCCTCAATCTCTTTAGCCCTGGACCTGAAAAAGCCCCTTCAGCTTTACGAAGATAAATTTGATCAAGTTTGTTTAGAAGATTTTGTAGTTTCTGTTTATCATTATCAGTAGGTGGTGTTTTATTATAATAGATATTTATTTCTTTAATAATATTAATTTCAGATAATCTATTACTTCTATTGAGCGTTTTTCCATAATGTATTGAAGGAACTCCCATTTAGAAATATAGGACATAATGGATTCATCAGACATCACCTTAGAGACCATGGCCCTAATCCCCTCATTGAATGACTGGCATTTTAATAAACTAGAATTGAATTTCCAGTACTCTTTATTCCGTCGGCTAACATCAGGAGGTTTAAAACTCAATTTAATAACAGCGTGATCTGTGAGACGAGCCGCTGACATAACAGTCACCAACAAAATTCATAACAGAGACTGAAATTAACCAAAAATCTATTTTGGACCTCACTACATTGTTGGGTTTAAACCAGGAATATTGTTTAGTGTTAGGATATTTAAATCGCCAGGGATCTAATAAATTGTGAGTACGACAAAAGTCTATTCACACAGGGTTGTAAGAACTGTGATAACACCTGGAAGGATATCTATCAAGCCATTCATCACTAACCATATTAAAATCACCACCCATAATTATAATTGCAGTTGGATAAATGAGTTTAAGGCTTCCGATGCCATTGGAAACATCTGAGATCAACTGACTGTTTTGAATTACATTATTAAAACCATAGACATTGACCAGAATATAGTACTGATCATCCATATTCAGGACACAAATTAGCCAGTGACCATTATTACTAAATCTAGATGTCACTAATTTACCAGGTGAGTTACAAAACAAGATAGCCACACCTGCTGATCTAGTGGACCCATGATCAAAAATAATTTTGTCTCCCCACTGGTTTACCCAAAATTTTTCATCTTCTTGTTCTGAGTGTGCTTCTTGCAACAAAATAAAATGTGCTTTTTCGCCTTTGCAAAACAAAAATAATGGTTTCCTCTTAGTGATCTCTCTTAAGCCCCTTGCATTAAGTGAAATACAAGAAAAAAAAGGATTCATAACAAACAAATTAGCAACTGCCAGCAAATATTACAAACAGTCCAACAGACTAAACTTTGAAGAGAATTAAGAAAAGAAAACCCAAACAGGCAATGTCTCTTCGATATGAACTTAATACAGATAAACCATCCAATCAGTTCTGATCAAATCAAGAGTCAAGAGGCTTTTATTGTCATTTCAACTATATATCGCTGACGCAGTACACAGTGAAATGAGACAACGTTTCTCCAGAACCTTGGTGCTACATAAAACAACATCGTCACCTCACACAACATAGAGTTACAAAACACAGAGCTGAGGACTAGACTAAGTTGTCCTAGTCACATAAAGTGCATCGTGTGCAACCTAGTGCAACAGTGCAAAACAAAACAGTGCAGAACAGACAACCTGAGACAGTGCAGGACAAGTACACAAACACCAAATAGCAGCAACCCGTAACCTACTGTATATATATATATATATCTATATACAGTGCAATGTGCAAATTTACACGTATTAAAGTGAAGGTATATGAATATACCTTCTACAAAATTAAAGTGGAAAAGGTCTTTTCAAACCTTAAACATCAAGGCCTTTGGCTTGAACATATACCTTGTATGCTTTTAAGTAATTTTCTGTCCATTCATGTATCCAGCACCATCTCTGTAGTACGCCCGTTTCCCAGCATCCCTTGCTTCTTTTACCTTGGGCCACAGTGCAGCTCGGGTCTCCCTGTCAGCTTTAGAGGTCTTCGGTGAAGCTGATATGAAGATCTTTGCAGATCGTGTGATTCTTGGTCATTCTCCACAGCGCATCACGGTGTATTCTCTGAGTGAACTGAACGATGACATGCCGTGTTTTGTGTTGTTTTGTGTTGTTTTGTTTTGTTTTCTTCACGTCGACCTATTCGATGAACTGAGTCCACGATGTGACTGATGCTCGAGGACCACGATGGGGAGATTTTCACCAGTAGTTCAGCAACTGCCTCACGTATGTCTTCACCTTCCTTTTCTTTCCATCCACCGGCGTTTGTATCGCTCAAGCTCTAAGACACGTCCCATTAACCCTGCGTTGTCTTTCTTTAAAGCCGATACTTCGCGAACAGAAGACTGAGTTTTGCAGTCTTTGATTTCTGTTGTGTTGAACTCGACTGCCTTGGCTATGTTAGTTAACATGATGGAGAGCTGCGTGTATCCACCTTATCAGTTAGCTGCTTAATTGCTTCCAAGACCGCATTCATACCTTCTTATCCTTTCCCTTCTGACCCTGTATCCTTCCTTTTAGCTGTTGGTGTGTTCTTTAACGGCGAGAAAGGGTCTTTTCTTTTACATTTCTCGGTGGAATCTTCCATCTTCGTCGCACAGTTATGACAGTCAGTAGCGTCGTTGCAGCGGGATAAAGCAGGATTCTTTTTAGTCGTCATGGTTCTCGTTCATTTTCGGTGTTTTACAATTGTCTGCTCATTGTCATTTCAAAAGGAGCAAATTTTGGTGATTGGATGGCGAATTATTGACAGAAAAATTCGCTACAAGCCTGGAGAGCTCAAAACATGTAATGCACCCGGTCCGCCATCTTGCCCACCGAAAGCCTGGAGAGCTGAGCTAATCATTTCTCTTTCCGGTTCAGACTGCACTGGTTAAGCTTATGTCAGGTAAGAGGTGAGGTGAGCTAATCAGGGACTAAAGATCCAGGTAAACAATGAATTCATGTTTTCTGTTTCTTATAGCATTATAGCGTTGTAGTTTTGTCTTGTTTTTAGTGTGATCAACGTTTGCGTAAGTAGTAGATGTGTTAGGGAAGTAACACGTCACATTTTAATTATATTTTGCTAGAATGAACGAAATGACTCGAAAAAAAGATGCGTTCACTTTGCTCAAAGGTCCGAGTCGGTAAAATGATCCGAAATGTTCGTAAGTTAAGAGAAGAATGACGCTTTAACGTGTTAGTGTTTCGTTATCCTGCTTTCGTGGTTTTCTTGTTATGATAACTAACTAAGGTTTATCCATTGCAGTCTACTTAAGTCTGCTTTGTTTATTAGTCTGTGTGCGAGATGTACAGGTTTTCTACAGGTGTGTCCTGGTTAGCTGGTGTTAGTGTGTGAACATCAGCAGCGAAGAGTTTTTGTTTAATTTGTTTCATCTAGCTATAGCTAAATTATTATTTTCAAGGTTTCGGGGGCTTTTGGGGCCCTTAACATACTCAAAAACTCATGAAATTTGAGCCCTGGCAAAGGGTAGCACATGGGCGTGTTGGGGGGCCCTGCAGCGTCCTCTTTACATAAACTTGGTGCATACACGGATCAGCCATAACATTAAAACCACTGACAGGTGAAGTGAACAAACATTTCCTCATTCCAGTGGCAGCTGTAAAGGGGTGGGATATATTAGGCAGCAAGTGAACAGTCAGTTCTCGAAGTTGACTGGACCATGGAGCAATGGAAGAAGGTGGCCTGGTCTGATGAATCACGTTTTCTTTTACATCATGTGGATAGCCGGGTGTGTGTCTGTCACTTACCTGGGGAAGAGATGGCACCAGGATGCACTATGAATGAAGAAGGCAAGCTGGTGGAGGCAGTGTGATGGTCTGGGCAACGTTCTGCTGGGAAACTTCGGATCCTGGCATTCATGTGGATGTTACTTTGACAAGTACCACCTACCTAAACATTGTTGCAGACCGGGTACACCCCTTCAGGGCAACGGTATTCCCTAATGGCAGTGGCCTCTTTCAGCAGGATAATGCGCCGCGCCACACTGCAAAAATTGTTCAGGAATGGTTTGAGGAACATGACAAAGAGTTCAAGCTGTTGACTTGGCCTCCAAATTCCCCAGATCTCAATCAGATCGAGCATCTGTAGGATGTACTGTACAAACAAGTCCGATCCATGAGGCCCCACCTTGAAATTTACAGGACTTAAAGGATCTGCTACTAACATCTTGGTGCCAGATACCATTTTTTTTTTTAATTGCAAGCTTTGAATTTTTAAATACTCCTCCAAGGGGATTCCTGTGATTCTCACCAAATATGGTCAACATTATGCCAAGACATTGAAGATGGTAAATTGTGAACAGATTTTTGATATCTCGAACGGTGTGGCCATGGCGAGGGATTAAATTAATGAGAAAAAAGGTAATCAGGAAGAGTCTCATATCTACTAAATGCATTATCTGATTTAGATCAAATTGGTGTTGTCAAATTGTGATGTCATATATCTTATACATGAGTACAGATGCTGAATAGACTTCCTATCAGCAAATACAGTATTTCTATTCCCATTCAACCGAGTATCATACAAGCTGACACAGTACCTGATCTAATCAGACCAAAAAATGATGTAAACAGCAGAAATCAATTCGAGTGACAAAGCCTCCTTCAGCCTAAACCAATCTCAGGCCAGCTATACAAATTGGATTTGTATATGACATCTATGCTTTTGCTTCACTGAGTCTCAGTCAGACTTTTTTTTTCATCCTAACTCTGGTTTGGAGCTTTCTGCTGCTCTGGATGGTCCCACATGGAAAAATGTACACTTCCCAAAAACAGTTTATACCCAGGTCTAACCCTTGCTTCAGTGTTTAATCTCGCCTGGATACTGGAGAACTGCTGCTTTAATCATGAAGACTGTTCTGAGCTCATCTCAGGACTCTCTTTTCACAATGGGCCATGTTCAGGACACTAAAGTCCAAAAGTCCAAAGTCACTTCTGTGTTTTCGCTGGGAAAGTTACACCAGTCACACTTCTGCTGAAGTCGATTTTCTGGGTGTGCCATTCAGATTACTAAAATCACCTGTGTGTAGTTCATGCCTCTGAGGTTGCCAGATTTTTCTTGCGTATAAATGCCCGAGTTAGCTTAAACAATAGCTTTAAGGTAAAAAATAAATCTGGGATAGAAAGGACTGAGTATTCAGAGATGAGTTATGTATGCATTTGTAGTAATTATCCCAAGATGTTCATTCCTTTTTGGAATTTATAAATCTCACTTGAGTGAAATTATACCACTCTATTTTTAAGTAAAATAAAAATATTTTAGGTTTTATTTGGGCTACTGTAGACCAGAGACAATCTTTACAATATAGCTTACAATAGAAATGGTTCAATGAATTCATTGTAGATAGACTGTGTGCACTTAAACATTCCCTTTGTTCGCCATAGCCTGTGTTTGTAGAAAATTTCATTCTGATATTGTTTGCTTTAAAACAAGATCTCAGAAACTGAAAAGTTAGCAAAACCAGTTCTCATTAATTATTTGGATTCAGATGAATATTCTGGACATAATCAGTAAGCTTTATAGCAGTCAGATGAGAAAAATAGCAAATTGGCCAAATACAAGAGGAACACAGAAGAAGGGTTACAAAGAAACCTTTCCTCTGTTTCAGTTGTGCCGATTGGTAAACATTTCAGCGTTTGCTTGAACAGTATACTGGAAGGACCAGAGCTGTGCAATGCTAATGAAGAAAGAACACTCAGGGATTAGTGGCTGTTGATAAATGGACAGCTCATTAGTTACGCTTTTGTTATGGTGATGTATAAAACCCTAGGACTGACAGAGAGACATTAGTGAAGCCTTGAGCAAGACATTTAACCCTTTACTGCCTGATACTGTATAAAGCAAAAGCAATCTGCTAAAAAATGCCTACTTCTTTACATTTACATTCAGTGGCTGTTTTGTGAAACTGTCATTTTTAAGAAAGAAATTCAGTGTTCATGGCTTTTAAAGCAAGTAGATCTAAACTGACTAAACTGTATCTTCTTTCTTTTATTTCTTCCAAAGTGAACGTGTTTTTTTACTACTTCTTTTTCAAATTTGTAATATTTATACCCTTACCCATATGCATTAAAAAGATATTTGTGTGACCATTGTATTTAAATTTGTATAATCATATTTGAAGGAAATCGCTGAATACCCGTTAAATAATGTGTAGTTCATAAGCGATAGAAGAATACAACTTGGGCAATATGAAGCTCAAAGAATTACAAAAATGAGAAGATAAACATGATAAAGTCTGTAAAACATCACAGGAATGATGATACTTAAAAAAAGAACCCAGTAGGGTTTACAGTGGTATCAGTCAATCATTATGTGCATAAAGAGTGCAAAAGTTTGTGTACCCTTAGGACAGAAGATGCTTATTTTAATTGACATTTTATTTTTAAAATGTTTTTGTATTGTTTCTGGAGATAAATGTAAAACATTGAGGTACCTTTCCTCTTAGTTTTAAACCAGAAATCTCTGTGGGGGTACAAACTTTTACATTTAATCATATTGCTCTGTCAGGTGAGCAAAGTCAGAAGGTCTTCACCCCTCCTTCACAGTGCCGTTGATGCAGTACTGTGTGGAATGAAGTGAAGTGACTTGTGGCCAAGTATGGTGACCCATACTCGGAATTTGTGCTCTGCATTTAACCCATCCAAGTGCACACACACACACAGTAGTGAACACACACACACACCGTGAACACACACCCGGAGCAGTGGGCAGCCTCTTTTGCTGCGGCGCCCGGGGAGCAGTTGGGGGTTCGGTGCCTTGCTCAGGGGTTTCACCTCAGTCATGGTATTGAGGGTGGGAGAGAGAACTGGTCATTCACTCCCCCACCTACAATCCCTGCCAGACCTGAGACTCGAACCCACAAACCTTCAGGTTCACCTTCGGGTTTCAAGTCCAACTCTCTATCCTAAATGATCTTTGCTCTTTCTTTCTAATCTCCAGAAACTCGTAGGAGAAACAAGATCCTTCAGAAATGAAGGAAGTCACGCCGCTTCTGTCAGATTCGAGCCCCGATATGGAGGCTCTGCGTTACTCCTGCTCCACTGGTCCGAGTCTGGAGAACCGGATCCTGACCCAGACCTCGTCATTTCTCCTCCAGCCTCCTTCGTGGGTGAACCCGACCTCGTCATGTCCAGCTCTCTGTCCGTCCAGCCTGTCCTCCACAGCCTCGTCCTCTCCTCTGCTGTCCACGTCGTCCAGCCTGCTGTCCTCCTCTCTGCTGTCCTCCTCTCTGCTGTCCTCCTCTCTGCTCAGCACTGAAAACACTCAGCTGAAGTATGATCCCCTCACCGTCTCCTCTCTCTGCTCTTCTCAACCTCTGAGCTCACTGATTAAAAGCACAGCACCACCCACTGGTGCTGAAGCTCATAAATGTCTGAGTGGGGAACAAGGAGAGATAAAAACAGAGGGAGATGAATCGTGCTCCCCCGACGAAATCCCATCGTACTCTGAGGAGATAATTCAGGTACGTGCTTTTCCTCATCAGCTTTAAAATTCCCCTAGGAGAACCTACTGGCTGGGGGTGGCTTGGGATGAAATATTGAAGAGCTTGTTACATGCTACCGTAACGCATGAGTACCATAAAGTTGTTCTGAAGTAATGATTGGTCTCTCAGTAGTATCAAGACATTGATTCAGAGTACCATTATGGAGTAATAACTTGCCCTGTAGTACCATTAATTTGCTCCAGAGTACCTTGAATTCACTCTGGAGCAATGAAGCCAGTCAGCAGTACCAATACATCCTTCCAGTGTACCTCTAAGACCCTCTGGAGTTATGATATGTTGCTCAGTAGTACCAATAAGTATTTCCAGAGTATCATTAAGTTGCTCCAGAGTAAAGATAATTCAATAACTCGCCCCAGAGCACCATTAAGTCACTCTGGAGTAATGATAATTTGCTCAGTAGTACCATTAAGTTGCTTCAGAGTTTCAAGTTCAAGTTTAAAGTTTCAAGTTTATTTGTCATAAGTACAAGTGTCAGTGACAATGTACATTGAAATGCTGTTTGTGAGGCTTAGGCAGTCTACAGCAGTACAGTAACAATAACAATAACAAAAACAAAAACAAAAACAAAAATACAAATAAGGTGCAGGTGCAGTACTGCACTACAGTGTGCACTACAGCAGTACAATAACAATAACAAGTAACAATAACAATAACACAAAAACAAAAATACAAATAAGGTTGAGGTGCCGGTTTTGCTTTTGAGGTAGTGTAATGTCGTTGTGCAAAGTATGCAAGGTTTTAGAGACAGTTTTTTACAGTTTATTAAGGGTTCTGATAGCCTGCAGGTAGAAGCTGTTTTTCAACCTGCTGGTTCTGGACTGAATGCTCCGGTATCGCCTGCCTGATGGCAGTTTGATAAACAGACTGTGTGCTGGGTGACTAGGGTCAGTTATGATTTTTCGGGCCTTCCTCAGACATCGCAGATGAAAGATGTCCTGAAGGGATGGAAGTTTGTTGCCGATGATGACTTCAGCTGTCCTCACAACTCTCTGAAGGGCCTTGCGATGGAGGAGTGAGCAGCTGCCGTACCATACAGTAAGGCACCCCGTCAGGATGCTCTCAATGGTACACCTGTAGAAGTTTGTAAGGATGTTGGGAGGGAGACCAAAGCTTTTGAGCTTCCGTAGGAAATAGAGCCACGGGCTTGCAGATTTAACTACTGATGTGGTGTGCAGAGACCAGGACAGGTCGTCGGAGAGGTGCACACCAAGGAACTTGATGTTCTTAACTCTTTCCACTGCAGACCCGTTGATGTATAAGGGGGCGTGGCTGACCTCCTGTGTCCTCCCGTAGTCCACAATCATCTCTTTGGTTTTGCTGACGTTGAGGCAGAGGTTGTTGTCATGGCACCACTGTGATAGTGCTCTCACCTCATCTCTGTAGGCCGTCTCATCTCCATTTGTGATGAGACCCAGGATTGATGTGTCATCAGCAAATTTAAAGATGATGTTGGAACTGTGTTTGCCAGCGCAGTCGTGTGTGAACAGAGAGTATAGGAGGGGGCTGAGAACACAGCCCTGTGGGGCTCCTGTGCTCAGGGTAAGTGTGGATGAGAAACGGTTACCAATTCTCACCACTTGGGGTCTGCAGGTCAGAAAGTCTATTATCCAGTTGCAGAGATGAGAGTTCAGTCCTAAATCTCTGAGCTTTGTGATGAGTTTTGATGGGATGATGGTGTTAAATCAATAGAGCTGTAGAGCTGTAATCAATAAACAGCGTCCGCACATAAGTGTTTTTCTTGTCCAAGTGTGTGAGGGCATTGTGAACGGTTAGAGCAATGGTGTCATCAGTCGATCTATTTTTCCTATATGCAAACTGGAGAGGGTCCATGGTGTCTGGCAAGAAGGAACAGATGTGGTCTTTAATGAGCCGCTCGAAACACTTCATGACGATAGAGGTCAGTGCCACAGGTCGGTAGTCATTCAGGCAGGTGACAACAGACTTCTTAGGGACAGGGACGATGGTGGTTTTCGTGAAGCAGGTGGGGATCACAGACAGTCTAAGGGAGAGATTGAAGATATCTGTAAGCACCTCCGCTAGCTGGTTGGCACACGATCTGAGGACACGGCCATGAACACCATCAGGACCAGGTGCTTTGCGTGGGTTGACTGCTTTAAGTGATCTGTATACGTCAGGCAAGGAGAAGGTAAGAGAACATTATCTGCTGGCAGTTTCACTGCAGGTAAGGTGTTGCTATCCTCAAACCGTGCGTAGAAGACATTCAACTCATCTGGCAGAGAGGCAGACAGATCCATGTTGTATGTTTTTCCATCCTTATCTCCGCTGTGGTCCGAGATTGAGTGTAAGCCATTCCACAGGAGCTTGAGATTAGATCCCTGAAAGTTTTCCACCATCTTGTCTTTATAGACTCTTTTTGCAGACCTGATAGCTTTCTGAAGCTCGTATCTGGCCCTTCTGTATGCCTCAGTGTCACCAGAGTTGTAGGCTGAAGTACGAGCTTTGAGTTTGGCCCTGACCTCAGCATTCATCCAGGGTTTCTGCTTTGGAAAGGTTTTAATGCAGGTTTTAGGGATAATGATCTCAGTGCACATATTGATGTAATCCGTGACAGAGCTTGTGTACTCCTCAATGTCTGTGCCCGCTGCATCCCGAAAGATCTGCCAATTTGTTGTATGAAAGCAGTCCTGAAGTGTGAAGATGGCTTCCTCACTCCATTGATGCAGTTCCTGATGTTGCGCTGGAACATAATCCGAGCATTCATAGAGCACTAGTTACTTACTCTGGAGTATTGGTAAGGCACTCCAGATTACCTATTAGTCACTCTATATGTATTACTTTCTTCTGAGTAATGATGCGTTGTATCAAAATGACTATAAGTCACTCCCGAGTAACTCCAGCTGCCTTCCCCTAAATTCTGTCCACTCAGAAAACGGAAAATGTTAATGAGTAAGAAGTCAAATGACAATATCTTCTATGACACATTCAAAATCAAATATTAAAACAGTTGCTAATAAAAAAAGGCCAAACATAGTGCATCTATCACAGGTTCAATGAGTAATTAAAAATGTGTGAATTAGATCTAATACAAATATACAGTCATATGACCTGTAATGATATACTGAGCAGCATCCTTGATGATAATATTGTGCCTGTTAAATACTGCATGTAGTTTATAATATAACTGATTACGAGAATGTGCATTACATGCGGTACGAGTGTGTAAAGTCTGTATATGTGCATTTAAAGTCCTCGGATCATGAGGAACAGATGGAGATTGACCGTGAGCCCCCAGCTGAGAGGCCTGTGCTGGATCTGAGGCTGACTGAGGAAGAGGAGAAGCAGACGCTTGACCTGGATGAAGGGTTTGGAGAGTTCGACTCAAGCTCAAAGGAACACGCAGAATTACTGAAGGAAAAGAAGGTGGTGTTAAACCTTTCAGTTTGTCTCAACTTTCAGCTGTAGAATGTTACAAAAAAGCTCTTTTGACTGTCATGACATTTTGCAAAACCCTCCACCGAGTTGAATTTTTTTCACCGACCTTTTAACCTATTTGATGCTCTACAATCTACCTCTCGGTGAAAATGTGACTAGCAACTGTTATTTGCCTTACAGAAAGCATTCAAACTGTTTCTTTTACTCTGTCTGTGTGTGTTTTCTTCCATCAGTATAAGCTGCTGAATTTGGTGTGCTGCTCCCTGGTGCAGAAGACCCATTCCCTTGGCCAGTTGGACTGGGATAACAGTGGAACTGTGTGGAACGTAATAAAACTCCTAGGCACCGACATCACCCTTAGTGACCCAGAGTTCCTGCTCAAGGTACGCTTGAGGTGGTGTGTATGGTGCCTATATAGGGCTGCAATGAGTATATATTCACTGAAATCCTTTTTCATTACCAGTTCTGTAATTTTACTGCACCAGGTGGCTGTTTACACCAGACAGGAACTGAACATCCGTGCCACAGCCAACTTCCTGCTCGCCCTCGCCGCTCACCTGCCCAACTCTAAACCGCACCTGAGGAGGTATTTCTGCTCTGCCGTGCAACTACCGTCCGATTGGCTGGAAGTGACGAGGGTGTACAGCACGGTATGCTGGGAGGTTTTCATTAGAACTGTACTACTTGATGATTTTTGTTTTCTCTGGCTGCTGTTAGCAGATTTTTACAGATTCTTTTTAGTAAAGTATAGTGTTTATATGGTAGTGGTTTAGTGGTATAGTATAGCATAGTATAGTATAGTGCAGTGGAGGATTGTGTAATGTGAAGTGAAGTGATGTGTGGCCAAGTAGGGTGACCCATACTCGGAATTTGTGCTCTGCATTTAACCCATCCAAGTGCGCACACACACACACAGTAGTGAACACACACACACACACATACACACACACAGCAGTGGGCAGCCTTTTTCAAGGGTCAAGGGTCTCACCTCAGTCGTGGTATTGAGGGTGGAGGAGAGCGCTGGTCGTTCACTCCCCCCCACCTACAATCCCTGTTGGACCTGATACTCGAACCCACAACCTTCAGGTTCACCTTTGGGTTTCAAGTCCGACTCTCTATCCATTAGGCCACGACTGCCCCCTTATGCATATAAGTGTAGTATAGCCTTCATGTAGCGGTGTTGTAGGATCAGTATAGTGTAGTGTATTTAAGTGTAATATTTATATAGTGGCAGTGTAGTGCAGTGGAATAGTATAGTACAGTATTTATATAGTAGCACTCCAGCATAGTACATGAAAGTATTCATGTAGTATACTTTATGTAAATTTTATAGTGTACATAAAGTATACTGTATATGAATATACTATATGAACAGTTTGTATACTTTATAGTATACAGTAATGTAGTATGGCACACTATACTACTATAGTATCCAGTATAGTAGTAGTATAGTGTCATAGTAATATAGTATGGTAAACTTTTTTACTATAAATTTTTATAGTATGGTATATTATACCATACTATACTGCTGTAGTGGCTACATAGTACAGTAATTACAGCGTATGAAACATTACAGTATAGCATTTATATAATTAGAATATAGTAGTATAGTATTCACAGTTGCAGTATAGTATTGTATAGTGCCTGTAAATTAATCACGTAGTATGAAATCAAATAGTATAGGATTCATATAGTTACAGTATAATATAGCAGGAGTATATAATTTATATAATAGCAGTATAGTATATAGTCTATTTACATCTATTATTCTATAGATATTATGGTGTAGTATAGCATACTGTACAGCTGACTACAGAAGTCACATAGTAGCAGTATAGTATATTATAGTAAAGTATTTGGATATTATGGTTATAGTATGGCATGTTATACTGCTGTAGAGCTCATATAGTAGTTGTAGTATAGTATAGTGTGGTAAAGTATTTGGATATTATGGTTATAGTATGGCATGTTATACTGCCACAGAACTCACATAATAGCAGTATAGTAATGCATTTGATTATTATGGTATAGCATGTTATACTGCTGTAGAACACATATAGTGGCAGTATAGTATAGTATAGTATATTATAATAATGCATTTTCAATATGTTGTAGTATATCATGGCATACTACTACAGAGCTTATATAGTATCAGTATAGTATAGTATAGTATATTATAGTAACGCATGTGGATATTATGTTGTATATCATGGCATACTACTACAGAGCTTATATAGTGTCAGTATAGTATAGTATAGTATATTATAGTAACGCATGTGGATATTGTGTTGTAGTATATCATGGCATACTACTACAGAGCTTATATAGTATCAGTATAGTATAGTATATTATAGTAACGCATGTGGATATTGTGTTGTTGTATATCATGGCATACTACTACAGAGCTTATATAGTGTCAGTATAGTATAGTATAGTATATTATAGTAACGCATGTGGATATTATGTTGTAGTATATCATGGCATACTACTACAGAGCTTATATAGTATCAGTATAGTATAGTATAGTATATTATAGTAACGCATGTGGATATTATGTTGTTGTATATCATGGCATACTACTACAGAGCTTATATAGTGTCAGTATAGTATAGTATAGTATATTATAGTAACGCATGTGGATATTATGTTGTTGTATATCATGGCATACTACTACAGAGCTTATATAGTGTCAGTATAGTATAGTATAGTATATTATAGTAACGCATGTGGATATTATGTTGTTGTATATCATGGCATACTACTACAGAGCTTATATAGTGTCAGTATAGTATAGTATAGTATATTATAGTAACGCATGTGGATATTATGTTGTAGTATATCATGGCATACTACTACAGAGCTTATATAGTATCAGTATAGTATAGTATAGTATATTATAGTAACGCATGTGGATATTATGTTGTTGTATATCATGGCATACTACTACAGAGCTTATATAGTGTCAGTATAGTATAGTATAGTATATTATAGTAACGCGTGTGGATATTATGTTGTATATCATGGCATACTACTACAGAGCTTATATAGTGTCAGTATAGTATAGTATAGTATATTATAGTAACGCGTGTGGATATTATGTTGTATATCATGGCATACTACTACAGAGCTTATATAGTGTCAGTATAGTATAGTATAGTATATTATAATAACGCATGTGGATATTATGTTGTAGTATATCATGGCATACTACTACAGAGCTTATATAGTGTCAGTATAGTATAGTATAGTATATTATAATAACGCATGTGGATATTATGTTGTTGTATATCATGGCATACTACTACAGAGCTTATATAGTGTCAGTATAGTATAGTATAGTATATTATAATAACGCATGTGGATATTATGTTGTAGTATATCATGGCATACTACTACAGAGCTTATATAGTATCAGTATAGTATAGTATAGTATATTATAGTAACGCATGTGGATATTATGTTGTAGTATATCATGGCATACTACTACAGAGCTTATATAGTATCAGTATAGTATAGTATAGTATATTATAGTAACGCATGTGGATATTATGTTGTAGTATATCATGGCATACTACTACAGAGCTTATATAGTATCAGTATAGTATAGTATAGTATATTATAGTAACGCATGTGGATATTATGTTGTTGTATATCATGGCATACTACTACAGAGCTTATATAGTGTCAGTATAGTATAGTATAGTATATTATAATAACGCATGTGGATATTATGTTGTAGTATATCATGGCATACTACTACAGAGCTTATATAGTATCAGTATAGTATAGTATAGTATATTATAGTAACGCATGTGGATATTATGTTGTAGTATATCATGGCATACTACTACAGAGCTTATATAGTATCAGTATAGTATAGTATAGTATATTATAGTAACGCATGTGGATATTATGTTGTAGTATATCATGGCATACTACTACAGAGCTTATATAGTATCAGTATAGTATAGTATATTATAGTAACGCATGTGGATATTGTGTTGTTGTATATCATGGCATACTACTACAGAGCTTATATAGTATCAGTATAGTATAGTATAGTATATTATAGTAACGCATGTGGATATTATGTTGTAGTATATCATGGCATACTACTACAGAGCTTATATAGTATCAGTATAGTATAGTATAGTATATTATAGTAACGCATGTGGATATTATGTTGTTGTATATCATGGCATACTACTACAGAGCTTATATAGTATCAGTATAGTATAGTATATTATAGTAACGCATGTGGATATTATGTTGTAGTATATCATGGCATACTACTACAGAGCTTATATAGTATCAGTATAGTATAGTATAGTATATTATAGTAACGCATGTGGATATTATGTTGTTGTATATCATGGCATACTACTACAGAGCTTATATAGTGTCAGTATAGTATAGTATATTATAGTAACGCATGTGGATATTGTGTTGTTGTATATCATGGCATACTACTACAGAGCTTATATAGTGTCAGTATAGTATAGTATATTATAGTAACGCATGTGGATATTATGTTGTAGTATATCATGGCATACTACTACAGAGCTTATATAGTGTCAGTATAGTATAGTATAGTATATTATAGTAACGCATGTGGATATTATGTTGTTGTATATCATGGCATACTACTACAGAGCTTATATAGTATCAGTATAGTATAGTATATTATAGTAACGCATGTGGATATTATGTTGTTGTATATCATGGCATACTACTACAGAGCTTATATAGTATCAGTATAGTATAGTATAGTATATTATAGTAACGCATGTGGATATTATGTTGTAGTATATCATGGCATACTACTACAGAGCTTATATAGTATCAGTATAGTATAGTATATTATAGTAACGCATGTGGATATTATGTTGTAGTATATCATGGCATACTACTACAGAGCTTATATAGTGTCAGTATAGTATAGTATAGTATATTATAATAACGCATGTGGATATTATGTTGTTGTATATCATGGCATACTACTACAGAGCTTATATAGTGTCAGTATAGTATAGTATAGTATATTATAGTAACGCATGTGGATATTATGTTGTAGTATATCATGGCATACTACTACAGAGCTTATATAGTGTCAGTATAGTATAGTATAGTATATTATAATAACGCATGTGGATATTATGTTGTTGTATATCATGGCATACTACTACAGAGCTTATATAGTGTCAGTATAGTATAGTATTAATATGATATAGTATAGCATGCTATACTGCTATAGAGCTCATAAAATCAGAATTCATAGGGAAGTATTCATATGGTAGACGTATAGTAAAATATGTGTAGTGAAGTGTAGTGTAAAATAAGTATATTATAGTATAGTGGCAGTATTTTATCTAGTTATGTTTCTTCTCTTGTGGTTTGTTGTGTCAGTGTTTCAGCAGGTCTCTGCCATCGGGTCTGAAAAAAGCTCTGGCTGACAAATTCAAGCAGTTCAGCGAGTATCAGCTGGCCAAGTATAACACACGCAAACACCGATGTAAACACAGCAAGAAAAAACGCCAAGCGAAGGTACACACACACACTCACACACACACACACACACATAGAGACAGACATTAATATTCATGTTTTGATCACTGCTTTATCAATGTTGAGTCCCACTGACACACTGTGTGTGTGTGTGTGTGTGTGTCTGTCTGTCTGTGTGTGTGTGTGCGCGTGCACAGGAGGTGTCCCCCGAGCAATGGAATGAATGGGCAAAGCTTGTTGCAGCAGAACCTCATGTTCTTCAGGGATATGTGAGTGTTTCCCTCACGTCCTCTTCAGATGTCTGCATGAAAGTTTGGTTCATTATGTTTTTCTTTTTCCTGATTGGCTGGTTAGAGTCTGCGGTTGTGTTCCAGTACTTCCTTACTGACTTCCCCTTGCTATGGAATCAAACTGACATCACTGCGTTCTTAGGAGTAGAACTTACTTGATGATAGAGAAAAGAAAGAAGAGACATATACCTGTATATCTGGGTTTTGTATTTGGCTTGGTGGCTGGATCTGATCTTTCTTTTTATAATTTTTAAAATAACATAAAATCTATTTTTGAAAATCGTAATAAATATACATTTTTGTTTTGTTGATTTTTTTTAAATATTAAAAGAAGATATAGAATATTACAGAGCAATAATAATTATATCTGGGTTTGTGTTTGGTATGTTGGTTGACCGTATGTGTGTGTGTGTGTGTGTATGTGTGTGTGGCTTTAGCTGCAGGGGAAGCAGCGATCAGTGGTGGATAAAAAACAAAATGAGTTCAACATGAAAAAGCTGATAAAACGACTCCACATCAAAGAGCCGGCCGAGTTCATCATGAGCATCCTTGGGAAAAGGTACGTACTGTAGTGCTGCCAGTAGTAAATGACAAGTACAGAACAGGAGATAAAATAAAGCAGTGCATGTTACAGGTGTGCAGAGTGTAGAGGCATGGCGCAAGTGCATTTGTCTGTGATCGCAGTAGTCAGGTTTAGTCAGAAGTGATGACACATAGAGCATACAAACAGGCCCAGAAGGGCACGATAACCCTTGCTGAGACTACGCAACAAGACATAGACACACCAGGGCATAAGCAGACAAACTAACTGAGGGCAAACACAAAACAGATGAGCATATTTGAGAGAGAACTCAATCAAATATAAAGAGATCACAGATGAATAGTGAATATAATTACAGAATAAAATACACAATACTTTACAGACACAAACGTGGAGCTTTAGTTGCGGTTGTGTTGCAAAAGTTTGTGACAAATCGCCTGGAATTTTAAACCCCAAACTACCTGTCACATAAATTAATATAAGGGAGGGAACCAACGGCAAAGTTATAAATAGGATCTGTGTAAATTCAAGCACTCAAATGATAGATGCAAAAAAAGGAACATATAATTCCATAAACAAGTCATATACAATATAAACCCAATATATGCATTCCCACATAAACCCACAAAAATCAGGTGTGAAAAACATATTCAATACCCTTGCACATAAAAAAAAAAAATAAATCAAAAATGTCTTATCTGATTAGTCCACGTAGATTGTCCTTGATGTTGTAGATGAATGAAGGTAAAAACTGTTGAAATGCGTGGAGCCGTTGTAGATAAGGTTAGTCCGTCACAATCCATCAAAAACCAAGGGTACAATCATCCATTAGTTCTAGAGCACCAACCAAAGAAAGGTCCCAAACAGGATAGGAGTATGAAGTCCTGAGGTTAAACCTTCTCTGGTAAATAACCCTCCTTAGGTAGCGATAGCAAAGACTAAAGAGTCCTTATTAACCGAGCAGAAAATCCTTTAAATTCTCAGTCGGGACTCCAAGAGTAGCACCAGGACACCATGAACCATGCTGCTTGCACCAAACAATCCGACTTCCTCTATCATTACATCGCTGTTACACTAAAGCCCCCAGCACCATACTGTGACAGACCAAGACTGTTATATAAAAGTTTTATAAAAGAAGCTGTCCAAAGTAGAAAAAAAAAACAACTTAAAAATTCAATAATGAATAGAGTCAGTGAGGCTCAGTGAATATAGTGGCTTTATTTACACCAGAACTGAGCTGGGTTTCAATATACAGGCAACTACACAGCTGAAAACATTGAAGAGTTATCCAGTCACAGCATGAGGGTGGAGACTAACACAGGAACTCAGGAAATGAATTGAAACGGAACAAAACCACATTGTTGCCACAGAAACTTTATGTACATGAGGAAGCAACTCTGTACGTGTGAAGTAAAGGACATTTATATATAAATGTGTGTGTGTGTGTGTGTATACAGGTACCCGAAGGATGTGAGGGCGTTCTGGCGCAGTGGGCTCAGTGGGGTGTGGCAGAGTGAAAGAGCCAATCAGAGGATGAGACTGAAGCAGGCGGAGACGTGGGAGACGCGACTGAGTCAGGAAGGAAATAAAGCCGCCACCTGGGAAAAACTCATAGGTCTAAATAATAATATCCCTCTGCCTGTCTTTCTTTTTGATTGATTACATTTTTTTATTTTAAGAACAACTCATCATACTTTCTATCTGTTTGTTGCCGAACGTTTTCCGAAACAAGACAGCATGTGATTGAGCTGTTACTATAGAAACGATAACAAACAGGCACATTAATATAAACCTGTCGTCTGCAGCTGCACTACTGTCAGAGCTGCTGTTATAGAAAATGAATCGACACCTTCTGACCAATCACAATCCAGAATTCAAGCTTGACTTGAAGTGTACTCTGTGTTTGTAGATAATAACTCCCTTCCCTTCATGGCGATGCTGAGGAACCTGAGGAACATGATCATGCAGGGCATCAGCCACAAACACCACGACAAGATCCTCAAACGACTCAGCTCAAAGGTGACTTTCTCTCTCTCTCTCTCTCTCTCTCACTCTCATTTTCTTGCTCTCTGACACACAATAATGAGGTGTGTGTGTGTGTGTGTGTGTGTGTGTGTGTGTGTGTGTGTGTGTGGGGCTTCAGTCGGCTGTGATCCAGAGCCGGCAGTTCCCCTTCCGCTTCCTGTCAGCTTATAAAGTCATTCTGGAGCTCAACAAGTTGGGTAAGAAGTACAGTCTCACCTTACAGGTAGTGTCTTGAAGTGCACTGAATGTAACACAGCCATATTGATGGTGATAATTCTGTTGTAATTCTGCTAATTTTGTGGAATGTCGTGATAAATGATGAAACAATGAACAATGCACTGTTTTAATCAAATCATCTTTGAATGGCTGTTTATCACTTAATTTTATTAAAAAATGCAGTATCTAAGTTAACTAACAAAAGCACAAACCCGGGTGTAATTATTATTCCTTAGTAATATTTTATACTATTTAATTTTAATATTTTTAAATTCACAAACTAAAAATATATATATATATAATAACTGCAATTAAAACATAGTTTAAAAAAAAAAAAAAAAATTATTATTATTTTTTTTTATTTTTAAAAAGTATCCAGGCTAATTGCTTTTTTTTTTTTTGTTGTTGTTGCTTTAACTCCTCATGCTCCTCCTGTGTTTTGCTCTTCTTCAGTCGATGGTGGTGTGAAGGAGAAGACCAGCAGTAAGGAAGTCCTGCGTGGGATTTTGCAGAAGATACCAAAGAGTAGAAAATACAGCCGCACTAACTGGTGGACAGTGAGCCGGCAGAGGCTCCGCATTACTCTCCGTGTTCCTTTCATCCGTTATTTATATTTCTCAAAACTCAAAGCGCTCCAGAAAGTCGGGTTTGTATATAGCAGTGATTGTTCACTAAAATGTTCCTGTCTTGACCTTTTTTTATTGCTGCTTGCTATGTGTTGTAGTCAAGAGGTTATGATTTCTGTTATACTGCTACAGGTTATTGGTATGAATGACCACCAGGGGCACTGTGGCCTCAGTAGAGAACCCCTAAGATTCATTTGACTGTTCATGTACAGTGTACTGTATGTTGTCAGCGCTTTATATGGAGAAAATTTCATGGCAGAAAAGAAGTCACTCTGGGGGAGATAAATGTGAAATGCAATACACAGGTGGTGCATTGAGGACAATGTGTCACACTGAAAAGCAAAACTTTCACTGCATTGCTCAACATCATCTCCTCAGTGAAACATAATCAGCAGGGTTAACTTTTTAAAGCATTACATGCTGACTTTCAGCACTTTTCAGTCAAATATGAATGTAATTTGAATGATTGCATTTCACTTTCATCAGTACATTGCAGTCATGCTACACTGAAATGCAATCACTGTCCAGTCACAGCCGTAAGCCGTAATCAGGGGCGTGGCTGAGATCAGAGGAGAGAAGGTCCTGAAATCGTCATTTTCCAGGTGGTGCCAGCATCTGTGTGTAAATCAGCACTCTTTATAGTTTTTATAGTTTCTTTATTCCTACTGTTAATCATCACGTTTTCCAGAATTACAAATAAAAAAGATAAAAGTGTAAAATAAATAAAAATACAAATGATAATGAAAATATATTTCTATACTTACACCATTAAAGCTTTTTTTTTTGCATTTTTTTATTGTGTTGGAGCGTCAACACCCTGTTCTTCATTTTCAGCTTATTATTATTACTCTATTAAAAAAAAAATCAGTTTGACAGGTTGCAGTTTTTGACGTAGAACCATGAAACTCAGCACAGATGTGTTTTTTCTTTTTTTTTCTGTAAGATAGTTTATTGGTCCTGCCTTCCACAGTTTGAAGCCATATTAATTCAGATATACTGCTGAAAATTAAAACTGCATGGCTCTGCCTGCTAACACCTCAGCATTGTCCTGGAACATGATAGTAACCTAGCAATGGCATAGCAACGAACTGACATTTCAACCCCCATAGCTAACTACATGTTTTAACCTTTTAGCCATTTAACCATTTCAGTTCCAGGTTGTGACTCTACGAAATGTGAAATAATGTGGAAAGGTTCTAGGAGGTGAATACTTCTGCACTGTATAAAGAGAATAGCAAATAGTTTCAGACACAGCAAACCAAGTGCATGGTGTATAATGAAAAAAATATAGTGCATTGTGCATGATTAAACATGAACGAGTAATCCCAAAGCTTCCTAAGAGACATCTTATCCCTCTCTCTCTCTCTCTCTCTCTCTCTCTCTCTCTGATGCTCAGACTGAGATGCTACACTACGGAGCTGCTGCAGCGTTACTGTCAGGCCCTGGAAAAAGCCGTAGAGATCTCCTGCAAGTACAACATCCCTCCTCTGTCAGGACACACACTCATCATCTTCATGAGCAATTTCCAGTCTGGTGGACTGAAAGGAGCTGATTTCTGCCTCCCTCTCGAGTCTTCAGACGGAAACATGGAGAACCCAAACCTCTCGGCTTCGGTGAGGAACAATAAGAAAGACAGTCCTATGAACATAGAATTAATGCCAAGAACTTCTTTCATTTCCAAAACACAAGCCATTCATAGCCTAAAAAAATTCAGAACACATAACATATTTATGTTATTATATAATACTGTGCAAAAGTCTAAAAAGGCATCCAGGTTTTTATAATTCAGCAGTTGAAGTGTTACTGTAAACCTCAAACATCAAAGTCAAACACACTTTAGCTTTCATTTTAGATGATGAGGAAGTCAGGGACAGAGGTCACATGACTCAGGTTGTCCTCTCGCTCTGTGTTTTAGACGAGGGAGGCGGCATTGCTCCTGGTCATGATGATCCGCTACTGCAGTGAGCACACACAGTTCCTCCTGGGAGACAGCGAAGGTTTACAGGAAGTCCAGGTCCAGTCTGGTGGGCTTTTACAGAACGTGAGGAGAGTGACCAAGCGGTTCTCGGTCAGTCATTATATTTCACATATTTGCATATATTTGCATCTGACATCTGTTTTTTTTTTTATTTTTTTTTTTACTGTAAACCAAAACAAATTGTTCAGTTAGTGTGTGTTGCAGTCTGGTATAAAAATCTGATTCGACTACCAAGAACCATTTTTTATTTTAGTAATTAATGATTAATTTTTAAAGACATATATATTGAATTGTGTTTAATATAATTTTATAACATTTCCTTATTTATATAAGGCTAATATTACTATAAGGATTCCAGGAAACACATAATTACATTAACACTGAGTCAAAAAAAGTCAGAAAAGTTCATGTTTGTGCCATTGTAGAAGATCGTGGAATGCTGAAATGTTTGTGTTCACGTTTGTTCTAACAACATTTGATGACTTTTGTTGTCTTCTCTCTGTCAGGAGTTTTCAGATTCGCCTCAGAAGATAGCGCACCATAACTTCTTCTCCAAGCTTCTTGAGGAGAAAACCAAGGTCTCCTCTTAAAGACGATATGAAGCCTAATATTTTTAATACTTTTAAATGAACTGTAATATAATATTTACATCAATGTTTTTGTGTTTTTTTGTCACTCAGGTGGATAACATTATCATGGTGGGTGAATATATGATTGATTGGACAACGACGCAGGCGGTTGAAAGATTTCAGAAACTCTCCATCAGCGAACCTTTAGTGGTGAACATTTTGCTTAGCCATTCGTAAGTTCCGTTCAGTTTAAGTTTCACAGAACAAATATAACAAGTTGAACATGTAGGGGGGCACAGTGGCTTAGTGGTTAGCGCTGTTGCCTCGCACCTCGGGGGTTGGGGATTCCCGTCTCCGCCCTGTGTGTGCGGAGTTTGCATTGTTTCCCTGTTCTTCAGGAGTTTCCTCCGGGAACTCCGGGTTCCTCCCCAGGCTGAGTGGCATTTCCAAATTGCCCGTAGTGTGTGAGTATGTGTGCGATTGTGCCCTGCGATGGGTTGGCACCCTGTCCAGGGTGTTCCCCCGCCTTGTGCTCCAAGTCCCCTGGGATAGGCTCCAGGCTCGCCGCGACCCTGTGTAGGGCAAGCGGAAGAGAAAATGGATGGATGGAAGTTGGAAATGTATTCCAATGTATGATATGTACTGGAATGCACTGACAAGCTTTAGCCAAATGTTTCATTTTTATTGTTCTTAATACCTAAAGAATATACTCGTTTTAATCTATGTTTGTAACACAATGCCATTATCTGTATGTGTACCTGTTGCCCGGTTTCATGTATAATGTCCACGTATTGCAGATATTTAGTGCAAATCAGACCACGTTTAAATTTTTGTGTGCATTTTTTGAGTTGTAGTTGGGGTGGGAATTTGGTAAAATCTGGCAACCGTCCCCACAATCCTCCGTGTGCCGTTCTTTAAAGCTCAACATTAAAGTAAAAACCTATTTTTTTTTCCAGGATCACAATGCACACGCCTAGTCTGATGTGTTCTGGAAAGCTTTCTTAAAACAACAACAACGGCAACAGACAAAAACAAACATACAAACAAAAAAACAAATTCTTTGCACATTTTTCGTATCTGTATTTGTTTATAGTTAGGAAGTATTATCTGTTCAATTCAACTGATGTATTTGTGTTCAGTTATACTCCTTTTTTTAATCATCTTTCTTGATTTTATTTTATTTTCAGTAATACTTACTCGCACGTAGATATAGCAGACGATCCTAAAACAGTGACCCTGTGTGGCTTCAGTGAGCAGATCCTCAGGTAACGTTTTACACATTTCTCCATAAAGTGCTCATCTGAGTCCATCTTTGGCTGGATAAATCTATATTTGTAACTATAGCATGCAATCAGTCATCAGTGTATGAGATCATTGATTGCATGCTATAGCTACAAATATAGATTTATCCAGCCAAAGATGGACTCAGATGAGAATCAAGAAGGTGCTACATTTAAATGTATTCAAGTATTAACTAGTTAAAAGCTGTTTTGTAATTTTTCAGGTAAATGTTTAGCAGGTGTTTATAAGTAATTCTCTCAATATTAAATCATACGTATGGTCCTGGTTTATTTCTGAAAACCTAATGGCCCTTGTTCACCAAAATTATGTGCAGTCTAACACGTATCTGTATGGTCAAACTCGGGTCTGATTGGAGTGAGTGCAAATTTAAGTGTAATTGCCTGAAAATGCTCAGTTATTCAATATCAATATTTATATCTAGTATAGTAAGTAGAGTTATATACTTAATAACAGTAAACTAGCAGATAGATTTAATAATCACAATTGCACATGCAGGGTAAATGTAGGTGATGGGGTTTGGCTCTAAATGTGAATCAGAGGTGCAGATGTGGCTATATTGTTGTATTGTGTAGTTGTGTATTGTCTTGTGTGTTGTGTTGTGTTGTGATCCTGTAGACTTGATATTTCAGCACTCTGTTTATATGTTCACTGGTGAGTTGATGATTAAAAATGTTTTTTTTTTTTTTTTTCCCCCGCAGGTTTATTTCAGAGCGCGGTTCCTCCAGACTTTTGGATCACGTGGAGCAAATCGACAAACTGCACAAGATTCCTCCTCCAACAGGTTCTACTGCAAAACCAGAGAGAACCGGCGACGTCGTGCCCCTGCCTGCGGTTCCCAAACTCAGGTACCTCCATACACAACATAATTAACAATATCTGAACACGTATGCTCTGTTCTGGAAAAAAAAAGATCACTTTTAAATACATTAGATTTGTGACAAAAAGTATTAAACTAAATATTTTTTTTCTAAGAAACTGGCCACATGAAAAAAGTGCCAAAATCAAGCTAAAAAAACTAAAACTAAAAATATCATGAAAAAGAAGACAGTAGTAAAGGAAATAAGTTAAAAAAAAAAAAAAAAAAAAAAGGAGTAAGTAGTAAAAAAAAATATCTAAGCCAAAAAAGAAAAAGGAAAGTGTAGTGAAGGGTAGTGTAGTGAAAGTGTAAGGCTCAAATTAAAAAAAAAAAAATCTTAGAAAAAAATTAGAAAACGGAAAGAGTAGTGTAGGAAATAAGACTCAAATAAATAAGAAGAAAAGATAAAAAATAAATCTGAAAAAGCAGATGTTAGTGATGGGAATAAGGAAAAAAACTTAAGTTAAGAAATAATGCTAAATATAAAAAGTCTGTAAGAAAGAAAGGGGAAAATATCTGAAAAAGGAGAGGGTAAGGAAATAACTCAAAAAAGATAAAAAAAATAACGACAGGGGGAAAGTAGTGTAGTGTAAATCTTTAAATTCTTTTTTTAAAAATTATTTATTACTTTATTACTTGATTTATTAACTGTTACTGCAACAATTAGATTTTGTTGTTTAATATTTTAATCATTTTTAATCATTCTCGGAGTTTTATTAATTACTTCTGGCAGAAAATCATCTCCATACATTTACAATTATATTTTAGAGAAATGACATAAAAGAAGATAAAGAGATAAGATATAATGAGTAATTATGAAGCTGATTTTATTTCATATAATAGTTTATATTTCTCTGAAAGTTAAAGAGAGTCTGGGGCAGTGAAACATTAACGCGTTCTGTTGTCAGGTGGCGTGGCGTGCGCGTCTTCATCTCCTCTACGTTCAGAGACATGCATGGCGAGCGAGACGTCCTGGTTCGCAGTGTTTTCCCGGAGTTACGGCGGCGAGCGGCTCCCCTCTGCCTCCACCTGCAGGAAGTGGACCTGCGCTGGGGCGTCACCGAGGACGAATCAGCACGCGCCACTGAGATCTGCCTCCAGGAGGTCTGTCGCTCCCAGGTGCTGCTGGGAATTCTGGGAGAGAGATACGGCCTGGTGCCGCCTCGGCCCTCGCTGCCTGACCTGCCCCACTACAGCTGGGTAGGAAGTGAAAGAGAAATCATTTATTAATTACTTTAATGAATTAATTACTAATTATTCATTCATGTTGTATTATATTAATTGCCGTGATATCCAGAAGGCTGGAATCTGCTCATAAAATCACATTTCTTAGTTCCGTATCTTTTTATACTTTATTACAAAATATTCAGTGCCATACTGGGTGTGAAGATTTGTAGATAAATACGCTACAGCTGTATAAATATTTTTTTGGCTTGATATTTTACCCTTCCTGCTGAATATGATGGTCCTTTTAAGTATAAAATAAATTTTCTTTTATTTAAAAAAAATTCTTTGATAAAAAAATTAACAGAATGAAAAACAGGAAGCAGAACTGATAAGAAATAAAGTATCTATAGTAGTCTTGCTTTTCTAACATTATAAAATATACAAACAGTAAAAAAAACAGCCTGCATAATTAAAAGTCCCCAGGCAGATGAGACGTAACTGTAGTGGTGGTGGTACACAAAAAATGTGTAATTACAAAAAAATATTTTTTTCCAACACATAGCCAAGAAAATGTTTTGTATTAATATCTGAAACGTCATCGTTTAACAGAAACAATACAACAAATTTATTTTTAACTTTTCACAGAATACCACAGAATACCATCACACAGATAAAACCATAAAATATGCATATATATATATATATATATATATAGTGTATATATATAAAGCTTTATATAAATTTTATATATATATAAATATATAATATATATAATATTATATATAAAGTTATTTTTGTATTTTTATTTTCTTCATGCTCTTTTTTAACCTTCAGTAATGCCTCATAAAGCACATTGAAAGTGTTTATATACAGAAATTACTGTTTATAATACAATATAACATGGCGTATAAATTGTAAAAATATTAAAGATATTTTATAGTTATTATTTAGAAAAGTAGTGCACAGACATTATGTTGAATGAATTGTTTTTGAATTATATTGCAGTTTTATGTGGCACAGTTAAAGATTATTTACAGAAAGCTTTATATTTCTGTCTGTCAGTTGAAGTCGGCTCCTGACGGTCTGTCGGTCACAGAGATGGAGATTCGTCAGTTTCAGGCCGTGTTTCCTGATTCCGCTCAGAGCCGCATGTTCTTCTACTTCAGATCTCCTCAGCTGCTCAGGTACGGACTCACCTTCTAACCTTCTGCTCTCAGAGCATGAGGACTGGATCACGACTGTGTAAAGACGAGCTTTTCTCTGAGCATACACAACACACTTTAATTCTTTATAGCTTTATATAAATGGTGAAATATCTGAAGTGCAGCATTATACTAGCTTTATTAAGTATTTGAATTTGGTGCAAAATAAAGCACTCTGTGTCATGCTTTTGTAGGAAAATAAACAAAAACAGGGTGCTGTGATGAAGTGGAGTTACTGTTAACATCCTGAAGTTATTTTCCTATAACAGCATATCCTGAAGAGTTTGCCATTTTTCAGCACATCCTGAAGAGTTTGCCACGATTGCAATTTTTACAATCATATTTTGTTTCTGTTTATAGTGCCATTTATTGTTGTGGAAAGTCCATGAGACAATTTAGTTCCTTTTAAATTTATAGTTACATTTATATGTTGTGAAATTTTGTACTGAATCTTTAAAATTGTAAAACAAAACTTTTTTTTTTCCTTTTTTTCCAGTGTTAAATTATTTATTTTTGCAGACATTGTGTTAAAGTGTCATTAAACAGCTTTTCACTTTTTTTAATGCATCATGACTGTTTTTCTGGAAGTTTCTTAGGAAACTATATCATGATACATGTCCTGTATTGTGGAAATGTCTTCATGAGAATCATGATAAACAGTGTATATTTTCGTCATACCTACTGTTCACCTCTTTGCTGTAATAGTTTACTGGTCAATTTTTATACAACGTATGTGTCTATGGTAGTTGATTTGAAAAGCATCCAGTTGCTCTTTTGTGAGTAAATTTATTCAAATTAATTATTTGTTTTTTTTTAGCTCTGTGCCTGAGGCTTGGAGAGACGACTTTGCAGCTGAATCTGGGGAAACTGCGGCTAAAATGGATGAACTGAAGGAGTGGATCAAGAGCAACAACTTCAGAGTGACGGAAAAGTAAATACTGGATCCGGATGATTTATTATATTCATTTTGTTTATTTTCATTCTCATCTGGTAAACTCAGAGAAAGACACATAATTAAAATAAGTAAAATTAGTAACTGTAGAAGACAGCTGTATTCATACAGGATGTTATTAATACAGCAAAAGTCAAAAAAGAGTTATGATTAGTACTGTATTCATGCTTTATGAGGCATTATTAGAGATGATTAACAGTGCTCTATAGACTGAATGATTAAAAGATATATGTTAGGAATGATGTTTTATGTAAATGAGCTTCATAGACAGTGTTACGTCGTTATGTACTGTGTGTTCTTCTCCCTGTATCTCTGTAGTTACCCGTGTGAGTGGGGTGGAGTCGTAGACGGAAAAGCGTATGTTAAAGCTCTGGAGGATTTTGCAAAGGCTGTGCTGGAGGATCTGTGGTCTGCGATACAGAAGCTTTTTGTGGAGGTCAGGCATAAAAAAAATACTTAAAGTATACATTTAAATCAGCCAATGATTCAATACAATACAGTTTAGAGGTAATTAATATAAGACAGTGTGATGTGGAGTAATTTAATTTTATACAAGCAGTTTAGTTTTAACCAATGCCTCCTTTACTGAAAGTGACAGACAGAGAGGCCACACCCCTTCACCAGACTGACAGACACAGAGGCCACACCTGCTTAACTGAAATTAACAAACACACTGACAGTCACAGAGGCCAAACTTTCTTGCTTGTGATTGACAGATACATAGGCCATGCCTCTTTCACTGTGACTGATAGACAGAGAGGCCACACCCTTTTTAATGGACTGACAGACACAGAGGCAATACCTGCTTAACTGAATTTAACAGACACAGAGGCCACACCTCCTTCACTGAGACTAACGGTCACAGAGGCCAAACTTTCTTGCTTGTGATTGACAGGTACATAGGCCACGCCTCCTTCACTGTGACTGACAGACAGAGAGGCCACACCCTTTTACCAGACTGACATGCACAAAGGCTAAGCCCCTTTCACTGTGAATAACAGCTGTATGATCAAGTGGCCACCATTTTCCCGTCCTCACTGTTCTCTTTTCCGCTTTTGACCTGATGCTCAGGAATCAGACGAGGCGGATCTGATGGCGGAGATTAAAGAACAGGAAGTGCACCAGGACGCCCAGCGCCGGCAGTTTTATGGCAGGGCGAAGCTGCTTTCAAAGGCAAAAGAGAAAATTGAAGAATGTCAGCAGAAAGGTGGAGTTCTGCTGGTGGAGGGCGGGGCCGGAGTCGGCAAAACAGCTTTCATGGTAACAGTTTATGTTTTATTTATTGCATATGGCAACTGACAGAAACAAGTGTCCCACATGTCACAGTCATGTCTCTTTCTCTTTCCCTGTCTCTCTCTTTCTCTCTGTCTCTCTCTTTCTCAGGCCGCATTGGCTCATGCACTCCAAACTCCAAACAAGATGAAGAAAGCGCCCATGTGTGATGTCATATCCTACTCTACAGCTGCTAGCCAGTCAGCTTCTGGGGTGGAGCCCCTCCTACGCTGCCTGGTCCAATGGCTGAGGAAGAGGAAGCAGCAGGAGGAGGAGCTTCCTTCCAACACACCTTACAGGTAATGGATGTTTACTCTTTTCAGTAGCAGTCTGTGTATATGTGCTAAACATTTTACCTTTTAGTAGAACGTATGAGGAGGATTTGGGGTTGCGTAGTGGTCATATTTCCCACCATGCAGAATCTGGTAAAAATTTGAGATGAAATTTAAAGGGTGAGGGTTCAACCCAGGCAACAAGGAAACCCAGAATTTCGTACTTTTTTTTGAGAATAAATTGATATGTAAAGGAAAAAGATTGGACTCTGTAATAGAACCCTGTGTAACTCAGTATACTATTTATAAAAACTGAGAATAAATGCAGTGTGTATTAACAGAGATCTGCTGTCAGAGTTACTCTCACATCTGAAGGAGGTGAAGAAAGGCCGATCTCTGGCTTTACTCGTCGATGGAGCAGATCTGGTGCATGATGCTAAAGGGCAAAGAATTTCTGAATGGATACCACGACACATTCCTGAGGTAACATATACACACATTAATAGAGTTTACAGACATCTAGGGAAATATTATGTAAGGAATAAATAAATACTCTGTGTCGTGCTGTTATAGAAAAATAGGGAACAACTGGGTGTGTGATGAACAGAGTTATCTTTAAGTTTATTCTTCTCCTATAACAGCATGTGCTCAAGTGTTTTATTCCTCTTAAACCACAGCAATTTGCCAACAATTAGAATTTTTATTAAAAATGACAGGGCATAATTTTTATCTGTTTATAGTTAGACGTTTCACAACCTAAAATCTGTGAGACAAGTTCTCACTTAAGTTATAGCAGCTTTAAACAGTCATTCCCTCACCAACATCTCTTTTTTTCTCTCGCTTGAAGTTAATAAGACAAAAAACAGCTTGTCATGTTACTGAGAATCCGCAAAGTAAACACCTCTGTCCTGAAGACAGCTTTCCCGCTGGCTGTTACAAAGCACTGACACTGGAGACTCCTTCCCTAAATGTTAAATATGAAGCTAGCAGATATTTTTACTTTTTTTTTTTTAATCAATTTAAAGGAATAGTGGACACCAACATGTCCTGGTTAATTGGCTAAACTGACAGTTCTATTCAGCATTAACCTCTATACTCTTCTTCCTCTCAGGGTGTGTGTCTGGTCCTGAGCGTCGCTACGGATTCAGATCTCTGCAGCATTATCAGCAAAAATAAAAGCTGCACGTTGTTTCCGCTGGGGCCGTTACTGCTGCCGGACCGAAGAGAGCTCGTCCAGAAGGAGCTGAGTGTGTACGGGAAGAAACTGAGTGATTCTGCCTTCAATAACCAGGTCTGATATTCTGTTACAAACTAATATGAATATGTGAAGAAAACTGGATAAGTGATAAGTGTATAACTGTACTGACGTGTGTGTACTGACGTGTTTATCCTCACGTGTTTGTACCTGCAGCTCCAGACGCTGCTGATGAAGAAGGGAGCTGTGAGTCCGCTGTATCTCCGCTTGGCCTGTGAGGAGCTCAGGAACTACGCTTCGTTTGAAAAGGTGATGCTGATGCTTGTTTCTGTTCTAGAAGAATTGTGCGCTTTTCCACCACACCATTTCGAACAGGTTGATAAATTGTAAGTTGATTGGTGTAAATATCTTATATAGCTTCTGAAGGGCAGTATTAAATAAAAAAAAAATAAGATCTTTAAGCAAAATAATAACAATTTACACTGATCACCCTGTTCAAATGTTTATATCCCCCTGGCACTTAATGTACAGCTCGTGTAGAAAATGGGCTAGCACAAACACAAATGTGAGGTAATGAGATTTCTCCATCACCGCTACTGTATTCGTAGCTATTCCATGAGTTTGGCATCATCCTATATTGTCCTCTTATTGGTGGATTGTAAATGAGCACCGTAGCAGCGCTCCCACTCTGAGATTTTATTCAGCAATTTCAGGAATTTGTTGTCAGCCATCATTGGTCGCAGTGGCGCTAAATGGGTCTCTGATGATGTGAGAATGTCACACAACCGATCTTAAGTCATGACCAAAGAATTCTTTAACGACAACAAATCCAGCGGAAACTCGTGCAGTGTAAATCAGGCTTAAACGACGTGTGATTTCCAGATGAAGGAGAACCTGCAGTGTCTCCCGGCATCTCTGTGTGAGCTGATTCAGCACGGTCTGATCAGACTGCAGTCTCAGTACAGAGGCACAGGACTCAACTGGACCCTGGCTGCTCTGACCGTCAGCTCCACCGGTATGACTGACATCATCACCTCTAATACCTAATAAACACAATGCTTTCACAGTTGTGGACAAGTATGGATTTGCTCGCTCTGTCTTTATGTTTCAGATGGACTCTGTGAACTTTAGGTTAAAATTCAATGTCACTTTGAATGAACAGATTTTGGTATCAGCCACTTATGAGTTATATTTGTACAGTAGACACATTGTCTTTAATAATTAATGGGTTGCTCGGTGACTAAACCTACGTTATAGCTTTTACAGCACACACTACTTCAGTGGTGTTAACATGTTTTGCTCGTCCCTGCACAGGTTTGAAAGACAGAGATCTGCACTTCCTTTTGAACCTGTGCACTGATCTGAGCTCCACACACACCCCGCTGAACTGGCAGGAAGTGATGAAACTCGCCAGGAACCCAAAAACCCGAGTGCCCATGGCCACATTCTCCCAGCTGGCTCGAAGTCTACAGAGGTAAACATCAAGCTGTGACAAGGTTATAAGTAAGGAATAAAACAGGGCATGCTCTTATAGTGCCGCTCGTCGAGAACCCTTAATGGTGCTTTGTTGAACCTTACAGCACTGTGTTTTCCTTTCAGAATAAGCTAAGACAAAACCTTTTTTATTATTATCCAATGAAACTTTTCTCTGCACAACTCTTCTAGGTAAATCCCTGAAAACAGAGTGTGTCCCAACCCTTTTAGGGTGCTAAGAACCCTTAATTATCCTGTATTCTTAGGAAATTTTGAACCTCTTTGGGCTCTTAAGTTGGCCCTCTTGGGAAACCCTTAACAGTTCTGTGTACAACCCTGAAAACAGATTGTTTCCCTATCTGAAAGAGTTCCACGTAAAACCCTTTTAGGATGCTAACAACACTTAATTACCCAGTGTACCTTTAAAGAACCCGTTTTTGAAGAGCCTAGCACTTAAAGTTGAAGTTGTTCTGTACTGTTCTGCTACAGTCTGATCGGGTCGTCTCTGTCTGTGGAACCGGATCCATCCTTGGTTTTCACCAATCCGGATGTGAAATTAGCATTTGAGCGACTTTACCTCTCTGATCCGGACGACAGAACCAGAGCGCACATGATTCTCGCAGGTACGACGACATTTTATATTAAAATATTCACAAAGCACAAAATAATAATAATAATAATAATAATAATAATAATGTGTGTATGTTTTTTCGTAGCTTTCCTGTGGGTGCGGTCAGATCCTCACGGACACGACACGTTCCTGCACTGTGACACGGACACACTCGCACTGCTTCCTGCTCATCTGGTCAGTGGCTCTTCCAACTGAATTACCCACTTCACCTTTCTCATGATTACACAAAATCTCACCATGTTTTTGTTTTCATCTCCAGGTGAAATGTGGTCAGTGGGAGCCAATGCACTTCCTGCTTTGTAATTACTACTTCCTGTATGCTAATGTGCGTCATGGACTCCTCCGCAGCCTCATGGAGGATTACGTTGTGTATGGTAGGGTTTTAAAACAATCCTACACTCCTAAGAGTTTTAAGAGTCCTGTGTCACTACACGTCTTCAACATGGAGCCAAAGAAAACTTAAATATTATGAATCACAGAACTAAAATGAATTTTCAGAGGCATCCACTTGACCCCACCTCTTTATCTCTTACACATGGCCCCACCCCCTCATTGATTTTTTTTTTTTTTACTCTTTTTTATTAGAAAAGAGGGATGAAGTGGACAAGCTACACGGTCCTGAGGCATCCGGTACGTTCATCCATCCTATTCATCTCAGCTGATGAGTCCAAGCAATTTAGCTTCAGTATTTCTTTCACACTGATGTTCACATGATCACATGTGATATATTAATAGATATCAGTAAGATATCAGTACATATTTATATCAGTGCATATTTATAATTTGATTTATTAAGCTATATATACTCACATATCAAACTGACAATTTAACACCCCGGCATAAACCTCTTCTTCTCCACAGACCGCTCAGACGAGCTCGCGGCTTGTCACTCGTTCCTGAAACGCCACGCCCCCCTGCTCTCTCATTGGCCAGCTCTGTTTGTGCAGCAAGCCCTGAACGAACCAGACGCCTCGGCTGCTCACGCCTGGGCTAAAAGCGCAGTGGAGGAGGGATACGTCCACGCTGTCAGATGGAGGAACAACTCCAGAGAATCCCAACAGGAAGCTGGGTAGGAATCTCTCTGAGCACTCTGATTTATTTATTATTATTTTATTTATTAAAAAATAAAGCACTTTTTTGTTTTAGAAATGCTGTAGTGTATTACAGGGTCCCACGTTCATCTCAGGGAGGTTTATATCAAATCAGCATCTTTAATAGTGACAAAAAAGTGTGACTTCTGTGAATTCGAATAAAATCGAGTAACTGTGGCTTTTTTCACGACAGTGTGACATCACATTATCTTTGTGTTGGGCTTTTTTTGCACTGCTTTTTTTTATAAAGTAATATTTTCCCCTGTGTATTTGCACTTTTGTCTGTTATTTGTGCGTTGATTTTGAGATTTGTAATGTACACATTTTAAATATTAAAAGAAAGTGATAAATATTTGTAGTGACATTTTTGTGATGTTTTTTATTCAGCATTAAAGGGCGTAGTTTTGACTCCTTATATCTAAGTGTGATATTATTATAGCAGTTTTCACTTTTTTGTGGCTCTAACTTTAGCTTTAAGAAAAAATAAGATTTTATACATTTTGTATTTAGTCTTTGTTGCATTTTACCTGAGTGTATTTTCATTGAGTGATGCTTTTGGCTGTTGCAGAAAACCTTTCTTTACTGTTAAGAAAACGTTACAGATGCTGTTTACTGTCTTTTTGTGTCGGCATGTGATGTGTGTAATTCAGTGTTTGTAATTGTGCAGTGAGCTGGTTTCCACCTTTCAGTGGACTCCATCCTGTGTGTGTCTGAGTCCTGCGGGAGTTCTCGTGGCGGTGGGAACAGAACAGGGTTCTCTCCACCTCTACCACACACACACCAACCAGGTCACAGCCACGTCTGCGTCCTCATCTCTTTTTCATGTTAGGTTTATAATTGTTGTAGAAGAAGAGATGTAACACAAGACTTTCTCTCATGTCGTTAAATGCTTTTGGGAAACCTGCTTGTTTTTATGTCCTGTGACAACAGGAAGTGAAGTCACTGGTCAGTAACTGTGATGGGATCTCTGGCTGTGTGTTTCTGGATGAGTGTGTTCTGTGGACGACCTCGTACGATGGCCAGGTGGAGGCGTGGGACGTTACTAGCGGCTGCAGGTCAGTGTTTTACAAAAAAATAGAAAAAAACACTGTCTGTCCGCCTGAACATCTGTCTATCTGGACTTTTATTTGATTATCTGTCTGTCTGAAAGTCTGTCTGCTGTCTTGATGTTTAAAGATCTGAAAATAATGAATCAGCGTGTTGAATGTCTCTGTGCTGTTTTCTGTAGGATGGCCCACCTGACCGCCCACTCCAACAGGATAACAGGATGTGATGTCAGCTCAGACAGGAAGCACTTCACTACTGTTTCCTTAGACTTCACACTGAAGGTCAGAATAATTCACAGTTAAAGTTTGTTGTATAGCATAAACATTTTATTTACTGTGTGTGTGTGTGTGTGTGTGTGTGTGTGTGTGTGTGTGTGTGTGTGTGTGTGTGTGTGTGTGTAGGTGTGGTCCTCCCAGAAGGGGAAGCAGGAGGCGTCTCTGGTGAACCCCTCCCCTCTGAACTGTGTGACCTTTGACCCTGAGGGGAGTCTGGTGGCAGTGGGCTGCTGGGATGGAGCAGTGCGGGTGTGGGACTGGATCAAACAGGAGAACTGCATGGTGAGGAGGAAACAGGAAGTGAACAGGGAATTATGGGTATTGGAGTCCTGATTATTAACCACATGTTAATCAAAGCTCTCTTTCCCCCTCTTCTCCAGACTCTGTCAGGCCATAAGTGTTCGGTACGCAGTGTGTCGTTCTCTCCATCCTCCTCAGTCTCTCTCCTCTGTTCGGGGGCGTTGGATGGAGAGATGAGGTTGTGGTCGGTTCCTGGCTCGTCCTGTGTGTGGCGCTCTCGTGCTCACCGCGGCTCCACCGAAGCTCTTCACTTCCTGCGTGATGGAGAGTCACTGCTCAGTGCTGGATACGACGGCATAGTGAGGGGACACACACACTCACACACACACTCACACACACTCACAGACACGCACACACACAGTAAAAGTGTGTATTACTGCTATACATTAAATTTGTGTGTGTGTGTGTGTTTCAGGTCCAGCTGTGGTCTGGAGGTCTCGGGCGCTCGGTTTCTGTGTTGGGGGAGGAAAAGGTACTTCACGTGTTAATGAGAGAAAATACTGAGTGTCCAGGAACAGGATGAGCTCTCTGTCTGTCTCTCTGTCTGTCTCTCTGTCTGTCTCTCTGTCTGTCTCTCTGTCTTTCTATCTATCTGTCTCTCTGTCTCTCTGTCTTTCTGTCTCTCTGTCTTTCTATCTGTCTGTCTGTCTGTCTGTCTGTCTGTCTCTGTCTCCTTGTTCCTGTCTGTCTGTGGATTATGACGATGATGGTGATGATGATGGTGATGATGATGATGAACTCCTCCATTACAGAAGCAGTTGAAATCCTCGGGGTCCAGACACGTGGTGGTGTCTGAAGATGCAGCTCTCTGTGTGGCTGTGAACGGTCCCTACGCCGCTGTGGGTTACCATGGAAACGGACTTAAACTCTACAATATACAGTCAGGTACAATTTAATTTCAACCATAAACTATTCTGGGTTTTACGTGAGTGATTTTTTTTTACACGTTAAAAATGTTGAAAAGCTAAACTATAACCTTTACACATATAAAGCGACAACGCTTTAGTTTGTTTACCAGATGAGTTTTAATTGATTTGATTCTGATTTTACATTTATTTAAGACACAGCAAAATTATAATTATTTATTTGACTTTTGCAAAGAGTCCACATTGTTTCTGGATTTTGAGTGGGTCAAAATCTATATGTTAATAAAAAATTAAATGTGCCAAAATTCACATTTTTAAACAAGCTGACTGTCATCAGCAGCACTATGACTTTTGCCTTTGTATTTACTTTCGTTTCATTTCATTTAGATTTAGATATGTAGGTTATGTGAGAAAGAGGGTCTTTATTTGCCTGTGTGTGTGTGTGTGTCGTAGGTGGCTGTGTGTGGTCCAGTGAGGACCTGCGTGTGTCCATGCTGTGTGTGCTCTGGCTGCAGGCTGCAGCAGACGATCTCCTGCTCTCTGGAGGTTTAGATCAGCGTCTGCGTCTGTGGAGGAAGCGGAGAGGACATGAGGACGCTCTGACACTTGCAGGAGTCTTTGGAGTCCAGAAGGGCGCTGTTCTCGCTCTGAATCAGAACTCCACTCACGTCGCCTCTGCGTCAGGTTAATACGACACGTCAACTCCAAACTCTGTAAACTTAGCAGTTGGTCAGTGTTCTGTAAAAATAATGATACTCTCAGAGAAACAAATCGTAGTATAACTTTCCCTACACCACAGCACTGTTAAATTCTGGATTTTGATTGATCAGAAGGTGTTGATTAATTTTCTGTAACAGCAGCTCTGACAGTAGTGCAGGTTTATATCAATGCGCTCGTTCTAACACATTATTGTTTCTATAGCAACAGCTCACTGGGACTTGTTTAGAGGATGCTCCAGATTACGGATTAAAAAATGTGTAATCATTGGTCTGTGAGGAGATGTTTTTTTTTTTATATTTATGGAAGGAGTCTTCAGTGTCAGTGCTTTGTAACAGTCAGAGGTAAAGCTGTAACTTTAAGATTTCAGACAACTTGGCATTTTCTCTGTAACATGACAAGCTGCGTGTTTTTGTCTAATTAACTTCAAGAGAGATAAAAAGGCTGGTAAGGGAACGATCGTTATAGCTGCTATAATGTAATTGAGAAAAGGAAAGTGTTTCGCTGATGTTTCACAACATTAAATGTAACTGTAAATGCTGTTTTAGGAAAATTCAACTTCAGGGTGGTCAGTAACTCTGTTTGATTACACCACTCTGTCGTTGATTATTTTCCCATAACAGCACGACACGGAGTGTTTCATTCCTTATATCATAACAGAATATTCTCACTTCAGCCACCTCTAAGGAAAAATGATCAGTGTTGAAGCTCACTGGTTTTCAATCCTGTGTTTGATCACACAGATGACTTCACGATCGCATTGTGGCTGAAGAGAGATTTGACCTCTGACCCCTGGGTTGAACCGAGAGCGGTGAGTGTTCTGAGGGGTCACAGTGGAGGCGTCACGTGTTTGGCCTTCAGTCCAAAAGGAGATCAGCTGCTGTCAGGAGGAAAAGACAAGGTACAGAAACATTTAAACACAATTCAGGACACACTGATTTTCTGTTCTCACACACACACACACACACACACACACACTTACATTAGGCTCTATTCCAAATGTGTTACCACCCAGAAGTTGATTATTTTCCTGTCCCCAGGTGTTTTATTCCTCTTATACCACACAATTTGCCAACAATAACCATTTTTTATTTATTAAAGAATGACATCATACTTTCTGTCTATTTGTTCATGTCAACACAAGTCAGTTTCTGATATTATTTATAGAGAAACCACAAAGTGTAAACTCCTCTGTCGTGAAGATGTCAGAAAACTTACAGCTTTACCTTTGACTGTTACAAAGTGCTGACCCTGGAGACTCCTTCCATAAATGTTAAATAACAGAAACCATCAGCATATCAGTGATTGCACACGTTTTTTAATACATTTATGTTCGTTCGTCCACTGTACAAGTTCCTGTAGAAACGATAACGTATTAGAACAAGCGCATTAATATAAACCTGTGATTTGCAGCTGCACTACTGTCAGCGCTGCTGTTATAGAAAATGAATCAACACCTTCTGACCAATCACAATCCAGAATCTAAGAGCACTGTGGTAGAGTTAATAAAAACAAGTTTCAAGTGGTAGCGTTTTTTTTTTTTTTTTCCTTTTTTTTTCCTTTTTTCTTTTTGCGTTGCACATCTCAACATGTATTTAACAATGATGTGCTTGTGTCAGGCTCTGATGGTGTGGAAGATAAACTCTTCTCCTCCGTCTGTCTCTCACTCTTTACCACACTGTCATGGTGACTGGATCACTGGATGCGCCTGGACTCCATCTGCTGTGGTGAGTGTGTGAAATTTTAAAACTCATTCCTGGGAAATTCAACACTTAAACTGTGCATTAAGCTCCAGAAGTATTGGCACCTTCCATAAAGTCACTTCATTTAAATTGTAAGGATATACTGAGTGCACTTTATTACTTATTATAACACCTTTATATAGCACATGTATAAACACTGAACAGTATATTTATAGAGTGATGTGTGTGTGTGTGTAAGCTTCAGAGGATAAATCATGTTAATTCAGTTTAATGTGTCTGTAGCTGAGCTGCTCTAATGACTGCAGACTGCGAATGTGGGACATACAGACAGGAAGTTGCATCAGAGAAGTCTCGACTGCATCCTCTGTGGCCACGCTGTGCTGCTGGGTGAGTCCAAAGGCGTGTCTCAAACAGTAATGTTTGAAAGAAGGCCACTGATCAACAGTTAGGTCTATAAGTGTTTGGACAGTGACACAATTTTATAATTTTGCCTCCGTACACCACCACAATGGATTTGAAATGAAGCAATCAAGATGTGTAGACTTTCAGCTTTTTAATTCAAGGGGTTTAACGAAAATCTTGCATTAACCGTTTAGGAATTACAGAGTCCCTCTATTTTCACAGGCTCAAAAGTAATTGGACAATTGACTGATAAGCAGTTTCATGGCCAGGCATGGCCTGTTTCCTCATTATTTCATGACACATTAAGGAGATAAAAGGTTGGGAGTTGATTCCAAGTGTTGAATTTGCATTTAGTAGTTGTTCATGGGAACTCTCACTATGCGGTCCAAAGAGGTGTTGATGCAAATGAGGGAGGCCATTATTAGGCTGAAAAAACAAAAGAGACCTATCAGAGATAGCAGAAACTTTAGGTGTGGCCAAATCAACAATTTGGTACATTCTTAAAAAGAAGGAATGCACTGGCACGCTCAGCAACACCAAAAGGCCTGGAAGACCACGGAAAACAACTAAAGTGGATGATCGCAGAATTCTATCCTTGTTGAAGAAAAACCCCTTCACAACATCTAGCCAAGTCTGGAACACTCTGGTGGAGGTAGGCATATCATTGTCAAAGTCTATAATCAAGAGACACCTTCATGAATGTAAATACAGATGGTTTACCGCAAGATGCAAACGGCTGGTAACGTTCAAGAAAAGAAAGGCCAGATTAGACTTTGCTAAAGGAAAAAAACTCCAAAAAAAAGCCTGAGCAGTTCTGATGCAAGATTAACTTGTACCAGAATGATGGGAAGAGAAGAGTATGGAGAAGGAAAGGAAGGGCTTATGATCCAAAGCATACCACATCATCTGTCGAACATGTGGAGACAGTGTTATGGCATGGGCATGTTTGGCTGCCAATGGAACTGGGTCACTGTCGTTTATTGATGATGTGACTGCTGATAGAAGTAGCAGGATGAATTCTGAAGTGTATAGAGCTATACTTTCTGCTCAGAGTCAGTCAAATGCTGTAAAACTGATAGGACGGATGAATAATGACAAAAAACGCACCGCGAAAGTAACCCAAGAGCTTCTTAAGGCAAAGAAATAAAATGTTCTTAAATGTTTGATGACCTCAACCCAATTGAGCTGCCAAAACTGAAGGCAGAAAGACCCACAAACAAGCAGAAACTGAAGGCAGCTGAGGTAAAGGCCTGGCAAAGTACCTCAAAAAAGGAAACTCAGCATTTGGTGATGTCCGTGGGTTCCAGACTTGAGGCAGTCATTGAGTGCAAATTATTTGCATCTAAGTAATAAAAATAATCCTAATATTTATGATTGTTAGTTTGTGAAAATGGAGGGACTCTGTAAAAATGGCTGCAATTCCTAAACTGTTAATGCAATATTTTTGCATCTTTAAACCCCTTGAATTAAAGCTGAAAGTCTACACTTCAATCAAAATTACAAAAAATTGTGTCACTGTCCATATACTTATAGACCTGACTGTATCTATCTGTCTATCAGTCTTGTGTCTGTTGTGTCTGTCTATCTGTTTGTCTTTCTGTATAACTCCCCATCTGTCTTAACCAACAAACAGATAAACATCCATCTTTTTATCTGTTTATCTATCTATCTATCTATCTATCTATCTATCTATCTTTGTCTGTCTTTTTGTCCATTTTTCTGTCCATCAGTCTGTTGTTTTGTCTACCTGTCTGTCTGTCTCTTTCAATCTGTCTATCTTTCTCTTTTCATCTATCTCTCCATCTGTATCTGTCTGCCTTTATATCTGTCTTTCTGTTTGTCTGACTTTCTGTTTAAATGTGTATCTATCTGCTGTTTTGTCTATCTTTGTCTTTCAAGCTGTATTTCTATTGGTCTGTCTTTCTATCTGTCTGTGTTTATATCTCCCTGTTTATCTGTCTCTGTCTTTCTATCTGTCTGTCTGTCTGTCTCTCTGTTTTTCTGTCCATCTATCTGACATGAGACAATATCTTCTACTCTTTGTCAACATTGTATTTTTATAGTATATAGATGTGCATAAATATATATATATTGTGTGTTTATGCGTGTGTTGGCTGCAGGAGGACTATGTGATGTTAGGTTGTGCTGACGGACAGCTGACAGTGTGGAAATCTGATTTAGGAGTGATTACAGAGATCAAGGCCCATCTTTCCCGCCTCCACCACACCACCATCATCTCTAAACCAGGTTTCACACACACACACACACACACACACACACACACACACAGTTAACACACAACAGACAGACTCAACAGGATGCTCTCGCTTTTCTGCAAGACACACGATATATATATCAGTTATTCACACACACACAGGTGTAGCAACTCATTCATTACCCGCTAATTCTCTGTGACACATGCTGCACCTTAAAAGATATCTGAAATTCCCACAAAATGATTATTTATTAGTTTCATGGCTGTATTTGCAGGACTGGTGAAGAATCCTGAGGACTTACTGATCGCTACAGCATCTGATGATGGATCTGTGAAGCTCTGGAAACCGCTGCAGGTAGAAACCATCTTTATATGCGACTCAGATACAATGACTAAACCTGGTCATGAAAAAAAAATCACTCACCTGTGCTGGAAACACAGGGTGATAGACAAGATCAATCTAAGGTTTATATTATTGCACTCATTCTAATGCGTTAATATTTCTGTAGTAACAGCTCATTCACAGGGACTTAACATAAATGGATTAAAACATGTGTAATCATTAATATAATCATTAACATGGTGAAGATTTCTGTAAGGAAACATTTATTTAACATCATTTTTATGGAAGGAGTTTGGCATGGTGACAGTAACCTTGCTTCTTCACACCCCACCCTGTCACTCAGTATTTTACTATCACTGCATAACACACAGTGGTTTATTCCTTACTTATGAGCTTTGCCGTTATCATATAATGCATCCATGACCTCTCTCTCTCTCTCTCTCTCTCTCTCTCTCTCTGTGTAGGTTGAGCACCGCAGCACTCTGGTAGGTCACAGTGGTGGTGTTCATGCTTTAGCGAGCAGCTCTGGTCCACACTTTCTCACTGTGTCTGAGGATCGCAGTCTCAGAGCCTGGAGCATTAATACAGGTCTGGAATCTCATCGTCATGTCTGTTATGTTCTGATATTCAGACACTGCATGTTGTACTCATTTCTACTTGAATAATTAAAAAAAAATAGCAACTTGCAGTCATTTTATGTAGCTTTCTTTAGTCCCCTTCTATATTAGTATTGTGTCTGTAGGGTGTTATCTTACTTTGTTCTTATCCCTTCTAAATATTAAAACATTTCCATACACATTTTTGTCTTGAACATGTCAGAATACATAAAGTTGCAGCTGTACCTCTGACTGTTACAAAGTGCTGACAGTGGAGTGTGTGTGTGTGTGTGTGTGTGTAGGTACGCCTCCCAGACAGATGGAGAGTGTGAGTGCCATGTGTTTCCTGGAGCTGCAGGATGTGCTGGTGTGTGGTTTCAGCTCAGGCAGACTGGAGATGTGGCAGCAGCTCAAACTCCTTTACTCCAATAAGGTGAATTTAACAATGTGCCATTTTCACAAATAACTTCACATCCCAAACCCCATGTGTCGCATCATCATTATGGGTCGTTTTCAGAGTCTGCTACTACTTTTCAGATGTCACATGGGGAAAGTTCCTCAGTATTCAGAGTTGGGTTAGACACCTGCTTAAGTGGATTTTCTGTCTGTTTTTTCACATTATTAAAATCACCTGTGTGTAGTTCATGCCTCTGAGCTTACCAGATTATTATCTTGACTATTTAAGTGTCTGAGAAGTTTTTTTTTTTTTTTTTTTCCCTTAAACTAGCGTCTAGATCGCTGCCTTTAAACACATTCACTTTATGCTTCAGGGGATAGAAAATGTGGACTGATGAAGCAGGCAGATAGACAGAATGAACTAAATAGACAGACAGATAGATAGACTGATCTAAAGAAACAAACATACAGATGGAGAGGTACCTAGATAGATACTATCTGTTTGTCTGTCTTTCTTTCTGTGTGTCTATCTACCTGTCTGTCTTTCAATTTATCTATTTTTCTATCTGCCGGTCTTTCTGATATGAGACAGTATCTTCACCTTTTTGTTAATATTGTCTTTTTATAGTATGTGGATATGTATAAAGAGGTCTCTTTCTGTGTGTGTGTGTGTGTGTGTGTGTAGCTGAGTGAAAGCTGTATCACTGCAGTAAGCAGTTTGCCGGACGAGCAGTTAGCTGTGGGCTGCAGTGACACTTCAGTGAGTGTGTGGAAGCTGGAGAGAGACTCACAGCAGTGTATCACAGGGTAATAACACACACACACACACACACACACACACACACACACACACACCAGCATAATAATAATACTAATAATAATACATTTTTATAGAGCATTTTTGGTACATGTTGTAGCTAAAAGTGCCGTTCAGTCAAATATAGGCGCGTAAAGAGCTAAAACTAAACAAATATAGTACAACAGAATGAAATGTACATAGAATAAAATAAAAAAATCAAAGAATTTTTAATGTAAGAGATATTAAATAAGTAACTAAAATAAATTGACACTATAAAAACCCAAACAGAGAAAGTATTTTTAATGAAATGACATATTTAAAAGATATGTTTAATAAATGCACTTATAAATTGACTATTTTTTTGACTTGTAAATTTTAGTATTTTACTTTTTTTCTTTTCATTTCAGTCTTTCTAAAGTTTCCTCGTTCACTCTGAAGAGCAGCGTGATGTTTCTGCACTACTGCACCACTCTGCTGGGAGTGTGTGTGGACTCCACCATCATCGATGTCTTTCCAACTGTACGTGGAAAACACAGAAAAGTTCAGGAGTAAGCAAGCATACACACGCATGCTCACACACACACACACACACACACACACACACATTTTGCACCATCAAGTAGGCTTAGCATCAGTTCCTATATAAATATGTGCAGTTAAAGAGATTTGACTTTAAGACTGTATTTACATTGTTACATCGTGGATCGTGACAGACAGTACCGATTTTCACACAGATCTGAGTTTCTGTTGTGTCTGTATTTATACAGTACCGTGCAAAAGTCTTAGGCACATGTAAAAGAAATGCTTTAAAGCCTTCAAAATTAATGAAATTAAACCTTTCTACACACAGAAAACAGCTATAAAGAGCAATGAAGAGTAATAAACTAAACTAAGTGAATGTTTGGTGAGAGGACACTTTGCTTTTTAAAAACGCATCAGCAGTCTCATGTACTTTATGCAGTTTTATAAGGAAGTTGGCTGAACGGTTGTTCTGAGCATCTTGGAGAATCTGCTGCAGTTCTTCTGGAGACTCTGACTTTCACACTCGCTTCTGTTTTTGCAGATAAATCTCAACAGACTTACTGTCTTTACTGATATACAGACATTTTTCTGTAACATTAAATTTTTTGTTGGAAAAGCATTGTTGGGAAATGTATGTTTTTTTTTTACTGACTCAGTATTGCATAAAATTAACATCTATAACAAAATTTTATGTGCAAAATGTATTGTGCCTAAGACTTTTGCACAATACTGTATATAAGGCCTGAACCATATCCGATTCCTGTGTTTACGCCAAAATGCACTCATCCATGATTGTAAAAAGGATGCGTGATTAATAGCTTCCCACTGTGATTATTGTGCTCTTTAGCCTCTTTGCATTTTGCCTCAAGGCCTAACGTCCTCATAGACAGCCCGGCTAAATAGTGGACCAAAAATGAACCTTGTGAGACGCCATATTGTACGCAGACAGGTTTCTTTTTCTCGTTTTTGAGAATGATGATTTCCTCACACTGAATTGTTGTCATCTCAGTTGGCAGCATATGCATGTGTTGGGAATTGACGGAAATGGTGAAAACGGCCTGTGGCTGTTGAGACAAGGACACGACATGATTAAACTGGCCTACCTGGTTAGTGAACACACACACCCACACACACACTCTCACTTGCTGACACTCTACACCAGTATGCTACACTAATACATATTTACTGCAGCTGAGTACAAAAGTTTGCACACCCCTTTAATAAGGTACCTCTAGTTTACACTTGAACAACAAAACAGATTTCCACGTTCGTTTGATGGTGTTTTACGACACACAGCCAAAATGTTACAGCAGCTGGGTGTCAGAAGTCATCTTTATCAGCAACCTTAAATGTTTTTTTATGTTTTTATTGTTTTTAACGTTATTAGAATTGTCAATTTGTGATCACTTTATTAAGTCTTATGTAAGGGGTGAAAAGCTCAAACTCTCAAAAGTATCGATAACAAAACAAACAGATCATGAGGTGAATGTGAAATAGAATACACACGCTTACACCACAGCACTGCTGAATTCTGGATTGTGATTGGTCAGAAAGTGTTGATTAATTTTCTATAACAGCAGCTCTGACAGTAGTACGGCTGCAAATCACAGGTTTATATTAATGCATTATATTAACGATATGTTATCGCTTCTATAGCAACAGCTCATTCACAGGGATGTGTACAGAGGACGCTCTGCGTAAATGAATTAAAAACCTGTGTAATTGTTGATGTGGTGAAGTTTCCTGTAAGGAGACGTTTATTCCGTGTTTATGGAAGGAGTCTCCAGTGTCAGCGCTTTGTAACAGTCAGAGGTAAAACTGTAACTAAGTTTTCTGACATTTTCAGGACAGAGGAGTTTACACTTTTGCGGTTTCTCTGAAACATGACAAGCTGCGTTCTCTGCGTTTTTGTCTTATTGAATCCGAAAGAGAGAAAAAGGAGAGGCTGGTGAGGGAACAACTGTTTATAGTGAGATCAGGAAATAACTTGTTTCCTTTAATGTAACTATAAACAGAAAAAAGTATAACATGCCATACTTTAACAAATTAAAAATATCTGCTGTTGTATAAGAGGAATAAAACACTACAGGACATGCTGTTAGAGGAAAATAACCAACTTTGGGGTGGTAACAGTAACACTTCCTTTATTACACCACTTGGTTGTTGATTATTTTACTATAAGAGCATGATGCAGAATGTTTTATTCCTTAGGTATTTCACTATTAATATAATAAAACACATTATAACGATAAAGGAACATCTGTGAAACCTAACACATGTTAAATGTCTTATTGGGTTCATCACTAGAAATAAGGGTGTACAGACTTTTGCACTTAACAGCATACATTCCTACCACATGTAAATACTAGGCTGATATGAAACGTTTAAACGATGATAATTGGCCAAAGTTTTACACGATTTAAAATTGTGAATGAACCTCTGCAGTGTCTCATTCAGGATTCAGAGTTATTTATCCTTTTGTTTGTAGCACACTCGTTACAGAGGAGGAGAAAGTGACAGAGGAGGAAGAAAAAGACAAAACAGAAAAGAAGGATCAGAAGGATGGCTGTGGTTGGACACAAACGCCAGCCTGAAGTCAGGTGTTGATCAGACACAGGAGGAGGAGGGGGAGGAAGACCATCATCATCAGGAGGAAGACCATCATCATCAGGAGGAAGAAACGGAGGAAGAATGCGAGAACAGGAAGTACAGCATCACGGCTGCTGCTTTACACGACGGTGTGTTTTTCATTTCACGCACGAAAGCATAGCCATGAGTGCTTATCATTATTTTCATCATAAATTTATTTAAATAATATTTAATAATGTAGTTGTGGTGAAACACAAACTGATTATTCATCAGTTCGTGATTTATTTGATAAGCTGCTGCATCAGCGTTTAAATTTAGTGTAAAATTAGTATGACTAGCACTAAACTAGTGACTCATTTTAATTTAGTAAAAATATACAAGTTGTGAAAATGTGCACGATTTTGTATAAATTTGCATCTCACATACAGCATCTTGTGAACATTTACATGTTGTTAGTAAAAAGAACTTGTCACTTTTTTAGTACATAAAATGGTACTTTATAAATCTAGTAAAAGAGAATTACATATCATTAGTAAAAGAATGTCATAATTTAAAATTGACATGTCATTAGTTTAGTGTAAAAAAAAAAAAAGGAATTGTATTAATTTAGTGAAAACATGCATGATATTTTCCTTGATATTGGGTTTTTCTTTTATCGTATATTTGATACAAAGTGTGATGTGCTTTCAGTAAATAGAAATTACGTGTTTACAAGTAAATTCTTAAGAGTTTTTTGGTATTGTGCCTCTGAGAGAACACTTGAAGGTTTTTACGGAGAGTCCTACAATGGAGTGTTTCTTTCTTAGTAAGGGTTCCAAGTAGAACCTGTTCAGAGGATAATAACCCTTAATTATCCTGTGAACTCTTACACAATGAGCTGCTGAATGTTAATCTCCTGACAGTTTCGAGGTGTTCAGCAGAAAATAATGAGCAATAATTTAGAGTTTGTTCTGCACACATGCAAAGTTAATATATACACTCTTAGAATAAAGGGCTCTTCAAGGGTTCATTGCATAATTAAGTGTTCTTAGTTACCAAAAAAGGGTTCTCCTTGGAACCTTTCTGATTATTTTATTAGATTAGAGCTTTTTTTTTTGTAAGAAAGTATGTTTATTATTGTTTATTGCAGATATGACAAAAACTCTATTGTGTTTCTCCATTTCTTTCAATTGCGAGTGTTCCAGATTCCTCTGGGGAAAAAAAAATTAATTTTAATTCCTTCACTTCAGTGAATACTGAATACTGTGAGTGAGTGCGTATTGGAGATTAGGGTTTGTGTTGCGCAGTGCCGGTCTTTATGCCACCGTGAACACACACTAACAGGACACATGCTGAGACATTCTCTGTTTTATTGTTTTATCCACAGGACTGATTGTATGTGGAGATTCAAAGGGTCACATGTGGTTTAATCAGATGCCGACCCTGAGCTCGTGGACCCCAAGGAAACCTGTGAGTCTGACTCTTGTCCATGTTGTGCAAATTTCTCATATTTTAGCTTTTCACTGAAGTTTTACTCAACAAACTGCATCATTAACTTTTAATTATTTAAACAGGCTCTTTGTTACTGTGCCTTTAAGACCTGCCTTGATTTGATTACCTATCCTCTGTGACTTACATATGTGTGTGTACATGGTAGTGATGTCATAACCCTAGAGGTGTGTTTTGTAACTTTACATAGTCAAATTTTTCAGTCTTACTTTAAAAAAGAGAGAAAATCCAGGAATTTTCCACAATATACAGTACGTAGGTCCATTACTGGATTGCAGACTGCTGATTTATGTTGTGCTGTTATAGGAAAATAATCAGCAACAGGGAAACTTAAAGCTACAGCTTTACTTCTGACTGTTATTGTCAGGACCAGAGTGGGATTCAAACCCAGGATCTCTAGGTACAGAGTAGGTTGAATAGTTTAATTGGGGAAGAGCAAAAAATGACAAGGAATGTCAGCAGGGTGACTTGTAGCAAAAGTCAAAAAATCCAAAAGGGAAAAAACCAGGCAAGCAAAAAACTCAAACAATGCAACACTCATAAGACATCAAAAATAAAACACAAAAAACAGGGCAAAAGATCCAAGGCAGGATTTTATCAGTCACAGTCCATAAAAAAACTAGCAAGGTAGTCATACATTTGAGGACTTTCAAAAGCAGAAAGCAGGGCAGAGACTTACACAGGGCCAAAACCAAGGCAGAGACTGAGCAAAGACTAACAAACAGGGCAACTTAAGTACACAGGAAAATGAGACACAGCTGAAACACATTAACTAGTCTGGAGCTCTAATAGAAAGTCCTCAGGGTCGCCATCAGGTGGCCAAAAAGCAGAATACAGTCTGAAACCTGATAGTTATAAAGCACTGACACTGGAGGCTCCTTCCAATGTAATATAAACCTGTGATTTGCACTACTGTCAGAGCTGCTGTTATAGAAAATAAATCAGCACCTTCTGACAGATCAGTGGACTGTGGTGTAAATATATAGAGTGGAGGAGTTTGAAGTTACTGAACCTACGCTGAAGTAAATGTGATGTGAATTCTGCAGGCGCACGGTGACAGGATCAGTGTGCTGCGTCTCACAGAGAGCATCATCATCTCAGCCTCGTACGACAAGACCATCAAACTGTGGGACAGAAACACAAAGAAACAGGTGTGTGTGTTTCTGTGGGTGTGTGTGTGTGTGTGTGTGTGTGTTGTGTTTAATTCGCTCGTCTCTCTCTCTCTCTCTCTCTCTCTCTCTCTCTATCAGTTGGGTTTGTTTGTGTGTGGCGCTCCGGTCGAGGTGCTGCAGGTGAACCCAAATGACCCGAGTCAGCTAGTGTGTGGAGACGCACTGGGGAAGATCTACTTCCTGTCCTGGAAAGGATGATTAACACCTCCACACTGCACATACATCAGTAGCAGCAGTTTAACTTTCAACACTCTGAGTTCTGAATTCATCACTTTACCACTTTGAGCAAGTGCAGTTTGGTGCAAATTTGTTTTAACACACTGAATGTTCACAAGTAACCACTACACAAGTGCACTGTAACACTATGTTCTTATTCACGTAGCCCTGAACATGTTATTTTAAACTTTTAACACAATCCTGAGAAACATGGCCTGGTAACATCTCTGTATTTTTACCTTCATTAATAATGCCAAATATGAATATGCATGATATGCAAATTAGACCCACTCCCATGTCCTCCTGCCTTCTCAGATCACTGGCTGTGTTTTGGCATGTTATATTAAGGTTATGGTCATAAATGCTTTAATTAAATATGCTTTATTGTTGCATGATGATTATAATATTGTCTAATGAGTTGATTTAAAGGTAAAAGGTGGAAATCTTAATGGGATACAGCAATTGATTTGCTGCACTTCAAGAATAAAGCTCTTCACCACGAGTGCCACAATGAAATTATACTTTATTTTAAAAGTAATTTTGCTCGATTTGTACTTTGATTTTTGGGATAAATTACTGAATAACACTTCAAGAAGGTGTGGTTAGAAAGTATGTAATAGCTGATTTATTCTGTCAAAAGCCTCAATAAAGAATAATAAAAACACTGTGTTTATAAATGTCTAAAAGTGAAGATATAATCATAAAGCACTATAATGCATCAGGATTTATGTCAGTTAGGAGGTCTGAAATCACACAGGATGAAATTGCTGGTCAATTACTATCAACAGATTTCTCTTGATAAAATATTTTTTAGGAAATATCATGCAAGATATGACATCTAAAATAAAAGACGCAGCAGTTTCAGTAAGTTTTATTATTTCTGAACAAATAGTCTTTGCCTAAGCCAAAACTTGAATTTTTGAGACATTGTAAATTTTTTTGTATATCGGTACAAAAAATCTCCTAATAGTGCATACAGTTACTGTCTGATAACCCTTTTTTCCTAGAAAAATCCTACATTCTGCATTGAGATTATTTATGTAATTTATTAATCTGTAGAGTAGATGTGGTTGAAAAAAAATATATAGTGTTACAGTTCGAAATGAAATCTGTCACCTCGGTTTTAATTTTACAAAAGCACTTTTACTAACATTTAATTTGGATCACATAACCTCATAGTAGAGTAAAAATAACAAATCTTGAACCCGGGGTACAGAGGCTTAGTGAATGTGGTGTGGACTGTGTGGAGGAGCCTCATCGTGTCAGAGACGCTGTAGAAGGACAGAGTTCCTGCACTGTGATCCACATACACTCCTATTCTGGAGGACGCTGGACCTTGGAGCTCAGTCTTTTTGTCGTTGTGCCAGAAACAGAGAGAGGAAGAATAACACTGCAGACTCCAGGACTGCTTGGTGTAACCAAACCCACATTCATTACTCTCTCCTTTCCTCCTGATATCTTTATATGAGACTGAAATGTCCACACCCATACCATTCCACTCCACCTCCCAGTAACAGCGTCCATACACACTCTCCTTACACAACACCTGAGAACACGAATCGAATCTCTCTGGATGATCAGAGGACAGCTTGTCTGTCTTAATGCGAGTCACCGCTCTGTTCTTCTCAGACAGAATGAGCTGATGATGTGCTGTGTTGGGATCCAGAGTCAGATTAATGAAATCTAAAAAAATAAAATGTCCACAAGTTAAATGTTAATCACAAGATTTATGAAACAGTGCCTAGCATCTTATTCAAGCCTTAAAATTCATGATTCATCTGGATTACAAATGACACAGATTGTTCCAGGCAGTATTTTTGTCAGCAGATCTTAAAAAAAAAAATGCTGCTTCCGACTAGTACTTCATAGAACCACCTTTTGCTGCAATAACAGCTTTAAGTCTGCTGTGGTTAGTTCCTACCAGCTTTGCACGTTTGCATGTTGAGTCAAAAAACATGCATTTTCAAATTAAATACTGACAGGAAGAGTATGTGTATTTATCATTTGTGTGAGAGACACCTGGCTGTGTTTCTGTCCTCTGAATGTTGCTTCATAAGAAATAATTTTTTAATATTACCCAATGTCAGTCATCATGTAAAAATTGATTAACAATACAGATATGTTCATGTGTCCTACACTTTCTCCCAAAGTCTCTACTTACTAAAAGTGTGTGTGTGTGTGTGTGTGTGTTTTACACATACACTGCAGAAAATCTTGTCTGCTCTTTGGTTCTGAGGGTAAAATCATCTGAACTGCTGCATCTGTGGAAACACAGAGACAAAATGGAGATGGAAAAATGATGTGGAAACAGTTTAAAGCATGAAAATGAAAAATTAGATTCCTCGCTGCCCTCAGACAGACAGCCCTCAGAGCCTCAACCAAATATTGGACAAAAATGTCTGAACATTAGGCAACATTTGAATATAAGAATCAGTGACTTTCAGTGACCTCAAAACTTTAAAACATGAGAACAAGCAATCACTTTTCCCAGGTTACGCTCTAATAATGTGTTTTTACTTTCTGATGGACTTCATGTAGGAATTAAGGCAGGATTCTAACTGCTGGTGAGGTGATTACAGTTTATCATTGTTTACTGCTGTTTATTTTCTGTTTAACTTGACCTCAGTTCTTAGCATATTTATAATAAGCATTTATGATATTCAGCAATATTAGTTTCTGGATTTGATTGAACTTATAAGGTCAATGTTAATCTATTGTTGTAAAGGTAGTCTTGTTCCTGCCTACTTCTTGTTCTCTAGTTCTTGTACTTCTCTAGTTCCTGTGACATGAATTCTTTACTGTGATGCCAAACAAATGTTTTCAGCAGGAAAAGTTCTCTTACCACGTGGATCGATTCTACTGAATTCCTCCTCACAGATTTCCTCGACTCGTTTTTTCAGATCTGAGAGAGATTTCCTCACTCCATCAAATGAGAGATGATGATTGACAGTGAATCTGGGTGAGACTTGACATCCAGGAGGAACACAGAGAGACGGGAAACTCTACAGAGAGGAAACACATAATAGAGATGGAGAAAAGTGTACAAGAGGAACGAATGAATCAGACACGACGACACACTTGTGATCTCAGACAAGAACATTTATTGTTGCTGTAATGAGCTTTTAGGAGGAAACTTTGTGAGGAACTGCAGCCTCTATAAATCAGACAGTTGTCACAGTGTGGGGATTGAACCCGGGTCTCTGGAGTGGTAGTCCAACACCGATCCACTAGGTTATTGGGGAATACAGACTCAAGTGCAGAGCAAAACAGGTAGTGTCCATAAGATTTATTAAAAGGTTCTAAACGCCAACACAGAAAAAACACCAAAAATAAGTCCAAACATGAATGCAAACAAATCCAAAGGGAAAATCCAAAACTCATTAACAGAGAGGCAGGCAGAAAATTCAGGAGACCAGGTAATCCAAACAAAAAGGCACAGAGTTTGCAACACAAAGGAAGACAAAGACTTAGCAAAGACATGGTCTTGAGACAGGGTTTAAATACACAAGCTAATAGATCACATGACAGGGAGACAATGAAGTACAGGTGAGCAAGGTAATTACAAGTCAACAACATAGAGAGTCATTTGACGACCTCTGGTGGTCAAAACTGTTCATTAGTGACAGGACCCCCCCCCTCTAAGAACGTCTCCTGAAGTTCCTAGGGGCAGTAGGATGATGAAGATGAAAGTCCTTTATAAGACACTTGTCTAGGATGTCCCGGGCATTCCTCAGGGCCATATCCCTCCCAGTCCACCAGATACTGGATCCCACCTCGAACCTGGCGAGAGTTCATCAGTCGGTGGCCTGTAAAGGCAGGTTGACCATCAATGATCTGGGGTGGAGGTGGGCTTTGGGGCGGGAGCCAGGGGGGAAGTGAGCACAGGTCGTAGCTGGGATACATGGAAGGCGGGGGTTGATCTTAAGGGAATGGGGCAGCTGGAGTCGATAGGTGATAGGGTTGACCTTGCGGATAACCTTGAAGGGGCCGACAAAACGGGGAGCAAGTTTGCGGGAGTCCACCCTCAAGGGGAGGTCTCTAGAAGATAGCCACACCCTCTGCCCAGGACGGAAACAACAGGATGGCCTGCGGCGATGGTTGGCTTGAGCCTGATTCCTCTTGGAAGTCCGCAGCAGGGCCTGCTGGGCCTTTTGCCAGGTCTTTTTGCAACGCCTGATGAGTGAAACGGAAGGCACACCGGCATCATCCTCTTGCTCAGGGAACTGGGGGGGCTGGAATCCAAACTGGCACTGAAAAGGTGACATCCCCGTAGCAGAGGACTGGAGAGTGTTGTGTGCATATTCCGCCCACAGAAGCTGAGAGCTCCAGGATGAAGGTTTGTCAGATTCCAGACTCCTAAGTGTGGTCTCCAGCTCCTGATTAATCCTTTCCGTCTGCCCATTAGATTGGGCATGGTAGCCAGAGGAGAGGCTGGCAGTGGCCCCAATAAGCTTGCAAAAGGCTCGCCATACACGGGAGGAGAACTGAGGACCTCGATCAGATACCATGTCCTGGGGAAGACCAAAAACTCGAAAAACATGCTCAATGACCAGTTCAGCTGTCTCAAATGCTGTAGGTAATTTAGGCAGAGGTATAAAACGGTAGGCCTTAGAGAACCTGTCCACAACAACTAAAATTACACTGTTACCTTTAGAGGTGGGCAGGCCTGTGATGAAGTCCAGCGAGAGATGGGACCAAGGGCGATTCGAGATGGGAAGAGGGTGCAGGAGACCTTGTGGTTGTTGTTGCTGATTCTTGCTCTGGACACACACGGAGCAGCTTGCCACAAACCCCTTCACATCGTTGGACATACCAGGCCACCAGAAATGTCTGTGGAGGAACTCATAAGTTCTTTGATACCCTGCAGGCCCTGCAGGACGAATAGGAGTCCTGCAGGGCCTGTTCCAGGATCTGAGTCAGTCTGAAGTGCCTGCTTGACCACTGCCTCAATTCCCCAGCAGATGTGTGCCACAATTCGGGATGGAGAGATGACTGGTTTGGTTTCACTCTCTTGACTGGAGTTATGTAACTGCCTTGAGAGAGCATCAGGCTTTTTGTTCTTCGTTCCGGGACAATATGAAATCAAAAGCGACTAAAAAATAGTCCCCATCTGGCCTGGCGGGGGTTCAGGCGCTTAGCTTGTTGGAGGTACTCCAGATTTTTATGATCCGTCCACACCAGGAATGGATGCTGGGCCCCTTCCAGCCAGTGTCTCCACTCTTCTAGGGCGAGCTTAACCGCCAACAACTCCCGATCTCCAACATCATATCGAGACTCAGTGGGAGTCAGGCGGTGAGAGAGGAAGGTACAAGGATGCAATTTGCCATCAGTAGAGCATTGGGAAAGAAAACAAACACCGCTGGGGCATTGGTCAATCCAAATGGCATTACTAGATACTCGTAATGGCGAGACGGGGTATTATAGGCCATTTTCCATTCATCCCCTTCATGGATTCTAACTAGATGGTACGCATTTTGTAGGTCTAATTTAGTAAAAATGGTGGCCCCCTGGAGTAAGTCAAATGCTGTGGACATCAGTGGCAAAGGATAACGATTACGGATGGTAATTTTATTAAGGCCCCTGTAATCAATACATGGTCGTAGACCGCCATCTTTCTTGCCGACACAGAAGAATCCAGACCCTGCTGGAGAAGTAGATGGACAAATGAACCCAGAAGCCAAGGCATCTCTTATATAAGTATCCATAGCCTTACGTTCAGGGAGCGAAAGTGAAAAGATCTGTCCCCGAGGAGGGCTGGTACCAGGTAAGAGTTCTATGGCACAGTCATAGGGTCTGTGGGGTGGGAGGGTGGATGCTCTTTTTTTTTTTACTAAAAACCTCCTTCAGGTCCAGATATTCAGCAGGAACATGGGTTAGCTCAGAGGGGTCTGGGGCTTTGGGCTTGAGGGAAGGACTAGCAAAAAGGCAGGTAGCATGGCAAGTGGGCCCCATTCTAAGATAGTGCCAGTGAGCCAGTCAATATGGGGGTTATGGTGGTTTAGCCAAGGGAACCCCAGGACCACAGGAAATTCAGGGGAATCAATAAGATGCAGGGATATTTCCGCCTGGTGATTCTCCACTTTAAGGCGTATCGGTGAAGTAGTGGAGGTCACAGTGCCTGAACCAAGAGGACGGCCATCCAACGCGGTGACAGACAGAGGGGTGTCAAGAACGACTCTCGGAATCTTGAGTTGTTCAGTAAGTCTGGCATCTATGAAGTTGCCTGCTGCACCAGAATCAACCAAGGCTTGACAAGAGTATACCTGTTCTCCCCAACTCCGGACAAGAGGCTCTGAAGTGACCAGGTTTGCCGCAGTAGATACAACACCTCTCTCTTCTGCAACAGTCCCTTTCAGCCTGAGATAGACAAGCTCGTCCAACTTGCATCAGTTCAGGTACCTCAGGAAGAGGTGTAGATGGGATCCCAGTCGAACCTGCAAGCTCATATGTCTTCTGGAGACTAGAACGGTCTCTGTGGTGTTCCCGAAGGTGGTTGTCCAGGTGTATGGCCTGAGAGATTAGGAGGTCTAGGTCATCAGGACAGTCCATAGAAGCTAAAGTGTCTTTCAAAACCTCGGACAGGCCGTTCAGAAAAGCAGAAATGAGTGCTGGCTCATTCCAGCCACTCTCCGCTGCAAGGGTGTGAAAGGAAATGGCATAATCCGCAACACTGTTCCTGCCCTGACGGAGCTGCAGCAGTTGCTTTGCTGTCTCCTGACCTGAGGAAGATTGGTCGAAAATCTTTTGAAATTTTTGATGTTGGCACATTCAGGACCTTGCTTTTTCCAAATAGCTGTTGCCCAGGCCAGGGCTTTGCCAGTTAGCAGTGTGATAATGTAGGCCATCTTGGACCTATCAGAGGAGTACGTCAAAGGTTGTAGTTCAAATGTCAGTTGACACTGGATTACAAATCCCTGGCATTTTCCCAGAGCTCCATCATACCTTTGGGGGGCTGGGAGGCGGGGCTCAGCCCCTAGAAGTTGCGCTGGAGCTGGGGGATCCTGTGGGACAGGCGTAGTAGGCAGCTGGTGGCGCCAAACTTCTCACAGTTTCAACTAGCTGTTTGGTCATGGCGTGCTAGTGTGTCCTGCTGGTTAGACAAGGCTTGGCAGTGTGAATCCATGGTGGAGCGAAAACTATTCGAGGCAGCCATGATATGCTCAAATTCTGCAGCTGACGCTCTGCCAGGGGGCATGGATGCTTCTGCTGAGTCTGCCATAGCTAAGTCTTTCTATCAAGGTGTGGGGATTGAACGCGGGTCGCTGGAGTGATAGTCCAACACCGATCCACTAGACTATTGGGGAATACAGACTCAAGTGCAGAGCAAAACAGGTAGTGTCCATAAGATTTATTAAAAGGTTCTAAAGGCCAACACAGAAAAAGCACCAAAAATAAGTCCAAACATGAAGGCAAACAAATCCAAAGGGAAAATCCAAAACTCATAACACAGAGGCAGGCAGAGGTTCAGGAGGTCAGGCAAATAAATCCAAAGAGAAAACCCAAAAATCATTAACAGAGAGGCAGGCAGAAAATTCAGGAGACCAGGTAATCCAAACAGTAACAAAAAGGCACAGAGTTTGCAACACAAAGGAAGACAAAGACTTAGCAAAGACATGCACTTGAGACGGGGTTTAAATACACAAGCTAATAGATCACATGACAGGGAGACGATGAGGTACAGGTGAGCAAGGTAATTACAAGTCAACAACATAGAGAGTCATTTGGCGACCTCTGGTGGTCAAAACTGTTCATTAGTGACAACAGTGAGTGTTACCTGGAGGAAGTGGATGTGATCGTGTGTGTGTGAAAGCTGCTCCAGCTCAGTGACTCTCCTCTTAAGATCAGCAATCTTCTGCTCCAGTTGCTTCAGGAGTCGTTCAGCTCGACTCAGTTCAGCTTCCTCCTGAGCTCTGATCAGCTTCTTCACCTCTAAGCGCTTTTTCTCCATGGTGCTGATCAGCTCAGTAAAGACCCTCTCACTGTCATCTACTGCTGCCTGTGAACGCATCTGTTAGAACACAGACAGACAGTCACACACACTCACACACAAAATAGTGTTATTTAAACAGCAAAGAGAGAGAGACAGCTGGTGTGTGTTTCTGTGTGTGTGTGTCTCTTTAAGGATCAACTCTTTCTCTTACAGCGACACCAAATTTTGTCCATAGTGTGTGTATGTGTATGTGTGTGTGTGTGTGTGTCTGTTTAGGAGAATATCTCTGCTCACTCCTCACCTTAATAGAGTCCATAGTCTGTTTCAGCTTCTGCACCTTTTTCCTCTTCTTCTGCATTGTCTGCTGGAATTTCATCTGCTTCTGCTTTAGCTCATTCTGAGACCAAATAAAACACATTTAATTATTTCTGCATCAGGAGCTCAGTGTGTCAATAATATCTGCAAATGCAAATATGACAAAAAAAAATGCAAATTCAAAGACTTAGTCAAAAACAGAGTAAACAAATCAGGCTAGGGTTAGACAACAACCAACAACCAGCACAAAACCAGCATAAAAAAACAGAGAACATTGAAGAGAACAAGAGTATCACTGGTGTATCATAGTTTAAAAAAAAAAAAAAAGAAATTCTCAACATGAATGAACTTGTGCACTTTTATGTACTGAGTTCTGGTTTTGTTTGAAAGTGGCGTCTGGGAGAAATAACAATGTTACTTCTGTTATAGATGTACATTACATTAAGGTATTCCAGAAATATTCACATAAATACACTGTGAATCCACTCGCATTCAGACAGATAAAATTCTTACTTTTTACCTGTAGACCATTCAGTGGAGTTATGAAATTACTGATGTTTGTGAGAAAGGCCGCGTCTGAAGCTGAGTTCTTCCTACATCGTCCTAATGAACTTGCTATAAAACTCTATCTCTCTCTCTCCACTAATGACAAGTTTCCGCATGACTAGGCTCTGCACCAACCACATCAAATGCAAACACTTATGTTCAATTGAAATTTGTAATATAAAAATGTCTAAAATAAAATGCATTAGAAACTACTACACAGAAAATAATATAAACAAGTAACACACCAATAAAACTGTTACAGAGCTTGAACACAGTCACGTGTACACGCTAGTTGTAAAATGCTGTTAAAAGGTTGTTGGGTGTTGGCTGTTCGAAGAACACTGACTAGTCTGACCTGTTTCACACTTCCTTACCAACAACCCACTGACTTCTAATAAAAATTCACTTCACAGTGAATAACAGCCATATAACCAAATCCAAGCAACTGAGTAGAAATTAAGACAGTACTAGAATTTGTATAAATATTTAATTGAAAAAAGTATAATGACATGCAGTTCTTACCTGTTTTTCAGTTCTTTCTGCTTTAGTTGAAACCGTATCGTGGCCTTTGTGTTCATCTATCATACACAAATAACAGATGAAGCTTTGGTCAGTACGACAGTAGATATCAATCAGTTTGTCGTGTTGAGAGCAGATCTTCTCTTGGAGCTCTGCACAGGCTTCCACTAATTTGTGCTTCTTAAAGGCAGGAGACTGATAGTGAGGTTGAAGATGATCTTCACAGTAGGAGGCCAGACACACCAGACAGGAATTAACAGCTTTGCGCTTTCTCCCAGTGCAGGAATCACACTCCACATCTCCAGGTCCAGCGTAACAGTGAGCAGGAGAAGCAGCTTGGTGTTCAGTCTTCTTCAGTTTTTCCACCACTTCAGCCAGCATGTTGTTACTGCGTAGAACAGGCCTTGGAGTGAAAGTCTTTCTACACTGGGGGCAGCTGTAGACGCCCTTCAGATCCTCCTGATCCCAGCGGCCATTAATACACACCTTACAGAAATTGTGGCCACAAGGAGTAGTCACTGGATCCTTCAGGAGAATAAGACACACTGGACAGTTAAACTGACCCTGATCCATTGAAATACTGGCCTCTGCCATTTTCTTGCACTCACACACAGAGAGAGAGAGAGGGAGAGAGAGAGAGAGAGAGGAATTTTGAGTTTCGTTTTCTCAAAAGAGAGCTTAGTGGTTCTGTGTGTGTAGGAGTGTAACAGAGAGAGCAGGCGTGGCCTTAAACTCACAGGAAGTTAATGCTTTAAAGGAAAGGTGTAGAGAATTTCTAAATTTAAATTAGCTTTTCTGTGATTTAAAGATTCATTAAAAATTCAAGATTTATTCATGACCACATATTACATTATTGAATGTGTTTTTGCATAATCTTTGGAATGTTTATGCATAAAAAGTAATTGACAGGACATCATTATTATGGTGCTGACTCAGTTATCAACAAAAATGGCACAAAAGTTTTTAAAATGTATCCTTGGAGCTGATCCGAGCATCATCAATACTGAAATTCCTCAGTATAGCACTTAAAACATTTTTTCATGCATGCTAACTTGCATGCTAACTTGCCTGATCTGGGGCAGTGTTAAAGTTGTGGGCTTGTTATTCAGATAAACCATCCTGTGAGAAATTATATTGTGTATTGTTGGAAGCAGGATGCAGCCTACCTAAACATGTATGGTTTTTTGAGTGTGTGTCTGCTACTGTAGCCATGCCTCTTTATCTAAAATTGCCTCTACCTAAGTTTTTTATGTGTAGTGCATGATTTTGGTCAAATTTGGAAGCACTGTAGCTTTTTCACTTTAGCTGACAAAGCCATCTTGCATGGACAGCTGATCTCTAATTTGGTAGATGTGATTCAGTTGTTCTAAGCTCACTGTATAAAATGTCGAGCTCACTCATCTGCCACAGACCTGGATTTCCTCGGCAATGCAAGAGCAAAAGCTGCGCACTAAATGTGTGGTTTGGATGCCAAAACAATAATTAGGTGCTTACTGAAAGACATGATTCCAAGACTGGAAGTCAGTTATGCATAGGTCCACATAATTTATATTATCAATTTTTTTTATCTGACTAAGATAATCAGGGAAATAATCCTAAAATGGCCAGAAGCACTTCCTATTGGACTCTGCTATGGCAGATCTAGATCCCACAGAACTACAGGTTTTTCCCATCAAGGTCCTGATAAGGAGACTGATGAACCTGTTATCTGCTGTTCCTCTCGCTAAGAAGAGACTGTTTTTACTGTGAGTGGAAGACAATATGTAATTTATATGAAATATTAAAATTTCTAGGATGCTTTTTATGATTTCTTACTCCTAATTGTTTGTTCTTTTGAATAGGAACTGGAAGGCTACATGAGATGCGCTACATGAACCATCTGAGAAACTATGTTATGAATTTAAACATGGTGATTCTGTGTTGATTAACACTCTGGAAGGCTCTGCTCTCACTCTTAGGTGGAGAGGCCTGTACCTAGTGGTCCTGACTACAGGAATGGGTGTTAAGGCTCAACGTAAACCAGAGTGGATCCACGGCTTGAAGTGTAGACCTGGTCAGTGGGACCTGTACAACCAGCGAGCGCAGAAGATCCCTGCTGACAATGCTCACCTTAGTGGAATTCTGGATTGTGATTGGTCAGAAAGTGTTGATTAATTTTCTATAACAGCAGCCCTGACAGTAGTACGGCTGCAAATCACAGGTTTATATTAATGCATTATATTAACGATACATTATCATTTCTATAGCAATAGCTTATTCACAGGGATGTGTACAGAGGACACTCTGCGTAAATGGATTAAAAACTTGTGTAATTGTTGATGTGGTGAAGTTTCCTCTAAGGAGACGTTTGTTCAATATTTATGGAAGGAGTCTCCAGTGTCAGCGCTGAATGTTAATCTCCTGACAAGTTCTAGGTGTTAAGCAGAAAATAATGAGCAATAATTTAGAGTTTGTTCTGCACACATGCAAAGTTAATATATACACTCTTAGAATAAAGGGCTCTTCAAGGGTTAAAGGGCTCTTTAAGTGTTCTTAGTTTCCAAAAAAGGGTTCTACTTGGAACCATTCTGATTATTTTATTAGATTAGACTCTTAAGGTATTTATTTATATATTGATTTATTTATTTTAGTAAGAAAGTATGTATATTGTATACAGCCTTAATTGTTTTGCATTGTTTATTGCAGATATGACAAAAACGCTATTGTGTTTCTCCATTTCTTTCAATTGCGAGTGTTCCAGATTCCTCTGGAAAAAAAATATTAAATTTTAATTCCTTCACTTCAGAGAGGTAAGTCAAAGTTAACTTTATTATCATACTGCATATTGAAATGAGGTAGAGAGCCCTTGCATTGCAACATTACACACTTAAAAACAAGAAAAATACATTTAGGTATGTAAGGAAGATGCAAACACAAGGCAGAAACCCAGAAACAGTGCGGAAATACATTAGATGCAATCATTAATGAATGAAATGAATACTGTGAGTGAGTGCGTATTGGAGATTAGGGTTTGTGTTGCGCAATGCCGGTCTTGATGCCACCATGAACACACACTAACAGGACACATGCTGAGACATTCTCTGTTTTATTGTTTTATCCACAGGACTGATTGTATGTGGAGATTCAAAGGGTCACATGTGGTTTAATCAGATGCCGACCCTGAGCTCGTGGACCCCAAGGAAACCTGTGAGTCTGACTCTTGTCCATGTTGTGCAAATTTCTCATATTTTAGCTTTTCGCTGAAGTTTTACTCAACAAACTGCATCATTAACTTTTAATTATTTAAACAGGCTCTTTGTTACTGTGCCTTTAAGACCTGCCTTGATTTGATTACCTATCCTCTGTGACTTACATATGTGTGTGTACATGGTAGTGATGTCATAACCCTAGAGGTGTGTTTTGTAACTTTACATAGTCCAATTTTTCAGTCTTACTTTAAAAAAGAGAGAAAATCCAGGAATTTTCCACAATATACAGTACGTAGGTCCATTACTGGATTGCAGACTGCTGATTTGTGTTGTGCTGTTATAGGAAAATAATCAGCAACAGGGAAACTTAAAGCTACAGCTTTACTTCTGACTGCTATTGTCAGGACCAGAGTGGGATTCAAACCCAGGATCTCTAGGTACAGAGTAGGTTGAATAGTTTAATTGGGGAAGAGCAAAAAATGACAAGGAATGTCAGCAGGGTGACTTGTAGCAAAAGTCAAAAAATCCAAAAGGGAAAAAACCAGGCAAGCAAAAAACTCAAACAATGCAACACTCATAAGACATCAAAAATAAAACACAAAAAACAGGGCAAAAGATCCAAGGCAGGATTTTATCAGTCACAGTCCATAAAAAAACTAGCAAGGTAGTCATACATTTGAGGACTTTCAAAAGCAGAAAGCAGGGCAGAGACTTACACAGGGCCAAAACCAAGGCAGAGACTGAGCAAAGACTAACAAACAGGGCAACTTAAGTACACAGGAAAATGAGACACAGCTCAAACACATTAACTAGTCTGGAGCTCTAATAGAAAGTCCTCAGGGTCGCCATCAGGTGGCCAAAAAGCAGAATACAGTCTGAAACCTGATAGTTATAAAGCAATGACACTGGAGGCTCCTTCCAATGTAATATAAACCTGTGATTTGCACTACTGTCAGAGCTGCTGTTATAGAAAATAAATCAGCACCTTCTGACAGATCAGTGGACTGTGGTGTAAATATATAGAGTGGAGGAGTTTGAAGTTACTGAACCTACGCTGAAGTAAATGTGATGTGAATTCTGCAGGCGCACGGTGACAGGATCAGTGTGCTGCGTCTCACAGAGAGCATCATCATCTCAGCCTCGTACGACAAGACCATCAAACTGTGGGACAGAAACACAAAGAAACAGGTGTGTGTGTTTCTGTGGGTGTGTGTGTGTGTGTGTGTGTTGTGTTTAATTCGCTCGTCTCTCTCTCTCTCTCTCTCTCTCTCTCTCTCTCTATCAGTTGGGTTTGTTTGTGTGTGGCGCTCCGGTCGAGGTGCTGCAGGTGAACCCAAATGACCCGAGTCAGATCGTGTGTGGAGACGCACTGGGGAAGATCTACTTCCTGTCCTGGAGAGGATGATTAACACCTCCACACTGCACATACATCAGTAGCAGCAGTTTAACATTCAACACTCTGAGTTCTGAATTCATCACTTTACCACTTTGAGCAAGTGCAGTTTGGTACAAATTTGTTTTAACACACTGAATGTTCACAAGTAACCACTACACAAGTGCACTGTAACACTATGTTCTTATTCACGTAGCCCTGAACATGTTATTTTAAACTTTTAACACAATCCTGAGAAACATGGCCTGGTAACATCTCTGTATTTTTACCTTCATTAATAATGCCAAATATGAATATGCATGATATGCAAATTAGACCCACTCCCATGTCCTCCTGCCTTCTCAGATCACTGGCTGTGTTTTGGCATGTTATATTAAGGTTATGGTCATAAATGCTTTAATTAAATATGCTTTATTGTTGCATGATGATTATAATATTGTCTAATGAGTTGACTTAAAGGTAAAAGGTGGAAATTTTAATGGGATACAGCAATTGATTTGCTGCACTTCAAGAATAAAGCTCTTCACCACGAGTGCCACAATGAAATTATACTTTATTTTAAAAGTAATTTTGCTCGATTTGTACTTTGATTTTTGGGATAAATTACTGAATAACACTTCAAGAAGGTGTGGTTAGAAAGTATGTAATAGCTGATTTATTCTGTTAAAAGCCTCAATAAAGAATAATAAAAACACTGTGTTTATAAATGTCTAAAAGTGAAGATATAATCATAAAGCACTATAATGCATCAGGATTTATGTCAGTTAGGAGGTCTGAAATCACACAGGATGAAATTGCTGGACAATTACTATCAACAGATTTCTCTTGATAAAATATTTTATAGTAAATAATTATACAGAAGCTTATCCAAGGAATTATCATGCAAGACACAACATCTAAAATAAAAGACGCAGCAGTTTCAGTAAGTTTTATTATTTCTGAACAAATAGTCTTTGCCCAAGCCAAAACTTGAATTTTTGAGACATTGTAAATTTTTTTATATATTAAAATTTCCTTATGGTGCTGTTTGATAACACTTTTTTTCATGGAAAAATCCTACATTCTGCATTGAGATTATTTATGTAATTTATTAATCTGTAGAGTAGATGTGGTTGAAAAAAAAAATATAGTGTTACAGTTCGAAATGAAATCTGTCACCTCGGTTTTAATTTTACAAAAGCACTTTTACTAACATTTAATTTGGATCACATAACCTCATAGTAGAGTAAAAATAACAAATCTTGAACCCGGGGTACAGAGGCTGAGTGAATGTGGTGTGGACTCTGTGGAGGAGCCTCATCGTGTCAGAGACGCTGTAGAAGGACAGAGTTCCTGCACTGTGATCCACATACACTCCTATTCTGGAGGACGCTGGACCTTGGAGCTCAGTCTTAATGTTGTTGTGCCAGAAACAGACAGAGAAAGAATAACACTGCAGACTCCAGGACTGCTTGGTGTAACCAAACCCACATTCATTACTCTCTCCTTTCCTCCTGATATCTTTATATGAGACTGAAATGTCCACACCCATACCGTTCCACTCCACCTCCCAGTAACAGCGTCCACACACAGTCTCCTTACACAACACCTGAGCCCACGAATCAAATCTCTCTGGATGATCAGAGGACAGCTTGTCTGTCTTACTGCGAGTCACCGCTCTGTTCTTCTCAGACAGAATGAGCTGATGATGTGCTGTGTTGGGATCCAGAGTCAGATTAATGAAATCTAAAAAAAATAAAATGTCCACAAGTTAGATGTTAATCACAAGATTTATGAAACAGTGCCTAGCATCTTATTCAAGCCTCTTAAAATTCATGAGATTCATCTGGATTACAAATGACATACAGATTGTTCCAGGCAGTATTTTTGTCAGCAGACCTTTAAAAAAAAAAAAAAATGCTGCTTGCATAAGTATTCAACCCCTTCAGACTAGTACTTCATAGAACCACCTTTTGCTGCAATAAGAGCTTTAAGTCTGCTGTGGTTAGTTCCTACCAGCTTTGCACATTGTTTGGGAGTGATTTTCGGCCATTATTCCTGTCAAATTTGCTTCATGCTCTTCAGGTTGGTTGGATGTTGTTTCAAATTTTAGTGCTCCTTAGTCTTCATTTTCACTCCTTTTCTTCAGACTGACAGTCTCTTCAATGACACTTCAACTGAGGTGTTTTTTGTTCAAAAAAATGGGAGCTGTTTTAATATTTCACAGGTGAAGGCCAATTATAAGTCAGTTGTGTTCTCGTTAAGACAATATCTTTCATCTAGAGCTTTGGGAAACTGGGGGGTTAAATACTTACGCAAGCAACATTTTTCACTTTTTGATTTTCTTTGAAATACTTGCTGAGCAATAATGAATTTTGAGTTAAAAAACATGTACTGTAAGAAAACATGCATTTTCAAATTAAATACTGACAGGAAGAGTATGTGTATTTATCATTTGTGTGAGAGACACCTGGCTGTGTTTCCGTCCTCTGAATGTTGCTTCATAAGAAATAATTTTTTAATATTACAGAACATCAGTCATCATGTAAAAATTGATTAGATTTAGATAAACAATACAGATATGTTCATGTATCCTACACTATCTCCCAAAGTCTCTACCTACTAAAAGTGTGTGTGTGTGTGTTTTACACCTACACTGCAGAAAATCCGCTCTGCTCTTTGTTTCTGAAGGTAAAATCATCTGAACTGCTGCATCTGTGGAAACACAGAGACAAAATGGAGATGGAAAAATGATGCAGAAACAGTTTAAAGCATGAAAATGAAAAAATAGATTCCTCGCTGCCCTCAGACAGACAGCCCTCAGAGCCTCAACCAAATATTGGACAAAAATGTCTGAACATTAGTTCTTTAAATATTAAGCATTTACGATATTCAGCAATATTAGTTTCTGGATTTGATGTAACTTACAAGGTCAATGTTAATCTATTGTCGTAAAGGTAGTCTTGTTCCTGTCTATTTCTTATTCCTGGTACATGAATTCTTCTTTACTGTGATGCCAAACAAATGTTTTCAGTAGGAAAAGTTCTCTTACCACGTGGATCGATTTTTCTGAATTCCTCCTCACAGATTTCCTCAACTTGTTTTTTCAGATCTGAGAGAAATTTCCTCACTCCGTCAAATGAGAGATTGACAGTGAATCTGCGTGAGACCTCACATCCAGGAGGAACACAGAGAGATGGGAAACTCTACAGAGAGGATACAATAAAGAAATAGAAAAGTGTAGGAGAGGAACGAATAAATCTGAGACTCAATCAGACACAAAGACACACTTGTGATCTCAGACAGGAACATTTATTGTTGCTGTAATGAGCTTTTAGGAGGAAACTTTGTGAGGAACAGCGCCCTCTGTAGATCAGACAGTGAGTGTTACCTGGAGGAAGTGGATGTGATCGTGTGTGTGTGAAAGCTGCTCCAGCTCAGTGACTCTCCTCTTAAGATCAGCAATCTCCTGCTTCAGTTGCTTCAGGAGTCGTTCAGCTCGACTCAGTTCAGCTTCCTCCTGAGCTCTGATCAGCTTCTTCACCTCCGAGCACTTTTTCTCCATGGTGCTGACCAGCTCAGTAAAGATCCTCTCACTGTCATCTACTGCTGCCTGTGAATGCTCCTGTTATAACACACACACACACACACACACACACAAAATGGAGCGTTATTTAAACAGCAAAGAGAGAGAGAGAGAGAGAGAGAGACAGAGGGTGTGTGTGTGTGTGGGGGGGGGGGGGGGGGGGGGGGGGGGATTTTTTAGGGCATTCTCTTTTCTTACCTTAATAGAGTCCATAGTCTGTTTCAGCTTCTGCACCTTTTTCCTCTTCTTCTGCATTATCTGCCGGAATTTCATCTGCTTCTGCTTTAGCTCATTCTGAGACCAAATAAAACACATTTAATTATTTCTGCATCAGGAGATCAGTGTGTCAATAATATCTGCAAATACAAACATGAAGTTCACTCATGTTATACAGATGTCAGGTGGCAGAGATGGCTGCAAGTACATGCAGGCTTTATTGCATCAGGTGAACAAATTCAAAGACTTAGTCAAAAACAGAGTAAACAAATCAGGCTAGGGTTAGACAACAACCAACAACCAGCACAAAACCAGCATAAAAAAACAGAGAACATTAAAGAGAATAAGAATATCACTGATATATTATAGTTTAAAAAATAAAATAAAATAAAAAAATGTCAGCATGAATGAAATTGTGCACTTTTATGTACTGAGTTCTGGTTTTGTTTGAAAGTGGCGTCTGGGAGAAATAACAATGTTACTTCTGTTATAGATGTACATTACATTAAGGTATTCCATAAATATTCACATAAATACACACTCCACATCTCCAGGTCCAGCGTAACAGTGAGCAGGAGAAGCAGCTTGGTGTTCAGTCTTCTTCAGTTTCTCCACCACTTCAGCCAGCATGTTGTTACTGCGTAGAACAGGCCTTGGAGTGAAAGTCTCTCTACAGTGGGGGCAGCTGTAGACGCCCTTCAGATCCTCCTCATCCCAGAAGCCATTAATACACACCTTACAGAAATTGTGGCCACAAGGAGTAGTCACAGGATCCTTCGGGAGAATAAGACACACTGGACAGTTAAACTGACCCTGATCCATTGAAATAGTGTCCTCTGCCATTTTCTTGCACTCACACATTGAGATATATATATATATATATATATATATATATATATATATATATATATAGAGAGAGAGAGAGAGAGAGAGAGTGAGAGAGAGAGAGACAGAGAGAGAGAGAGAGAGAGAGAGAGGCACTTTGAGTTTGCTGAGTTTCGTTTTCTCAAAAGAGAGCTTACTGGTTCTGTGTGTGTAGGAGTGTACCAGAGAGAGTAGGCGTGGCCTTAAACTCAAAGGAAGTTCATGCTTTAAAGAAAAGGTGTAGAGAATTTCTAAATTTAAATTAGCTTTCCTGTGATTTAAAGATTCATTAAAGATTCAAGATTCATTCATGACCACATATTACATTATTGAATGTGTTTTTGCATCACCGTTGGAATGTTTATGCATAAAAAGTAATTGACAGCACAACATTGTTATAATGCTGCAGTTAGCAACAAAAATGGCACATTTCACAAAAGTTTTTAAAATGTATCCTTGGAGCTGATCCAAGCATCATCAATACTGAAATTCTTCAGTATAGCACTTAAAACAGTGAAACTACTTAATCACTGAACTTGAATTTTTCCACTTTCAATGGGAGGAAAGTTAGTTAAAGCAAGGGGAATGTCCCTTGGTAATTCCCTGAAAGTCTCTTTGCATGCTAACTTGCCTGATCTGGTGCAGTGTTAAAGTTGGGGGCTTGTAATTCAGATAAACCATCCTGTGAGAAATTATATTGTGCAGCATGTGGCTTTACTAGGCAGAGATGTATAGAAATATTATATAGATCTATATAAACTCAATGCCTCTTGGCAACACAGCACATGTCTGCTCAGATACGTTACGGATATGAGGCGAACATTCTTTGTTCTCCTCATATTACTGTATCCTTATATTACTCAATCCTGATAATCTCTTCTGATTCTAATGGAGGTGACTCAATATTGCATGATTGTTGTGCTGTGGTAGATTAAGTCACTTGCATGTGGCCAGACTTAGCTCAAACACCTCTGGATCATCCAGATTTGATTTTTATGCTATTTTGACAGATCATGATGTTGATGATGTTGAAACCTATGCAACCACAAGGCATTTTGGCCTAAGTAGCCGAACTCTTTGCTCTCATGTGTGCATGCATTTGTGCATGCAAATATTAAAATTTGATGATTTTTATGATTTCCTACTCAATTGTTTGTTCTTTTGAATAGGAACTGGAAGGCTACATGAGATGCGCTGCCCGAACCATCTGAGAAACTATGTTATGAATTTAAACATGGTGATTCTGTGTTGATTAACACTGGAAGGCTCTGCTCTCACTCTTAGGTGGAGAGGCCTGTACCTAGTGGTCCTGACTACGGGAATGGGTGTTAAGGCTCAAAGTAAACCAGAGTGGATCCACGGCTTGAAGTGTAGACCTGGCCAGTGGACCTTGTACAACCAGCGAGAACAGCAGATCCCTGCTGACAATGCTCACCTTAGTTAACAAATGCTATAAAAATTTTTTGAGACATTAAATGCAGACATTACATCTTTAAGGCATGCATAACTGTCAAAGCTTTCACTGAGCCTGTTCTAGCCTACATTAAGTTGATTCAACTGGATAAAAAAATTGAAGTCATAAATGATATAAAGATTTTGTATGTCTTTGCATCACTGTTTCTTACCTACTATTTTTTTATGACCACACCTGGAGTTGGGGTCCATCTTCAGGTCAAGATCACCCAATATTTCTTTCCTTTCGTCTGAGCTATCTACTGCCTCTTTAACAATTTCTTGACTGGTTTGAATGATACTTTGTGATTGTTTGAATCTGAGGAAATTGAAACTGAAATGTAAAATGAGATGCCTCTATGCTCTCTATGATGTAGAAACTTGTGTATGCCCTTTCTATACAATTATGAATATTCATTATTTTGTAACCTATGAGAAATTGTTTACACCTCACTATGGAAGAAGGCTATTCCTTCTTTGATCATGGGCTCACTTCTCTGGTATAGCTGAAGTGATAACTCACTGCTGATGTACTGCTGTATCTCATTTTGATCTATAAGATTGTCTTCTGGTTTTATTTGGGGAATAGGGAAAATTCTCCCACACTGATTAAACAGCTACTGCTTTTCATACCTATGCACACCCGGTCTGTCAACAGTGCTCTCAAAATTTGTTTAGCCTATTTCTTTAATTGTGTGAATATATTATTGTCATTTTAGCAGTTTGCAGTTAAAGGAATCCTGAACATCGGGGGTACTGCAGCACCCGCAGACCCCTACTTTTTCTGTCTTTGAGCCCTTTCCATCTATAAAAGTTCACAGCCTTTCCGTCTCTTGCAGCCCATTACATCAGCTCTATCCTCTAAAGTATTGCAGATGCTCTCTGTCCTCATCTGAAGCATCACAGACATCCTCTCTTTCTTTCTGAAGCATTGAAATTGTGCTTTCTCCTTCTATCTGTCTGAGTGTTGGGAATTGACGGAAATGGTGAAAACGGCCTGTGGCTGTTGAGAGAAGGACACGACATGATTAAACTAGCTTACCTGGTTAGTGAACACACACACACACACACACACACACACACACAGACACACTCGCTGACACTCTACACCAGTATGCTAAACTAATACATATTTACTGCAGCTGAGTACAAAAGTTTGCACACCCCTTTAATAAGGTACCTCTAGTTTACACTTAAACAAAACAGATTTCCATGTTCGTTTGATTGGTATTTTACGACACACAGCCAAAAAGTTACAGCAGCTGGGTGTCAGAAGTCATCTTTATCAGCAACCTAAATTTTTTTTAATGTTTTTATTGTTTTTAACGTTATTAAGATTGTCAATTTGTGATCACTTTATTAAGTCTTATGTAAGGGGTGAAAAGCTCAAACTCTCAAAAGTATCGATAACAAAAACAGATCATGAGGTGAATGTGAAATAGAATACACACGCTTACACCACAGCACTGTTGATATTCTGGATTGTGATTGGTAAGAGTTTAGAATTTGGGTATTTGAGTTTTGAGTTTAGGTATTTAGAGTTTGTTCTGCACACATGCAAAGTTAATATATACACTCTTAGAATAAAGGGCTCTTCAAGGGTTCATTGCATAATTAAGTGTTCTTAGTTTCCAAAAAAGCGTTCTACTTGGAACCTTTCTGATTATTTTATTAGATTAGACTCTTAAAGTATTTATTTATTTATTTATTTTAGTAAGAAAGTACATTTATTGTATTCAGCCTTAATTTATTTTGCATTCTTTATTGCAGATATCACAAAAAGTGTATTGTGTTTCTCCATTTCTTTCAATTGCAAGCCAAAAAAATATTAAGTTTTAATTCCTTCACTTCAGAGATGTAAGTCAAAGTTAACTTTATTATCATACTGCATATTGAAATGAGGTAGAGAGCCCTTGCACTGCAACATTACACACTTAAAAACAAGAAAAATACACTTAGGTATGTAAGGAAGATGCAAACACATGTTACGTTAAATGCAATCATTAATGAATGAAATGAATACTGTGAGTGAGTGCGTATTGGAGATCAGGGTTTGTGTTGTGCAATGCCCGTCTTTATGCCACCATGAACACACGCTCATTAACAGGACACATGCTGAGTTATTCTCTGTTTTACTGTTTTATCCACAGGACTGATTGTATGTGGAGATTCAAAGGGTCACATGTGGTTTAATCAGATGCCGACCCTGAGCTCGTGGACCCCAAGGAAACCTGTGAGTCTGACTCTTGTCCATGTTGTGCAAATTTCTCATATTTTAGTTTTTTTTACTTAAGTTTTACTCAGCAATCTGCATCATTAACTTTTAATAATTTAAACAGGCTCTTTGTTACTGTGTCTTTAAGACCTGCCTTGATTTGATTGCCTATCCTCTGTGACTTACATATGCGTGTGTACATGGTAGTGATGTCATAACCCTAGAGGTGTGTTTTGTAACTTTACATAGTCCAAATTTTCAGTCTTATTTTAAAAGAGAGAGAAAATCATCTCTAGGTTACGCATGTAACCATGGTTCCCCGAGGGAACGAGACGCTGCGTCGAAACACTATGGGAATGCCTTCAGCGTGACCACACTCTGAATCACATGTGTAATCAGTCCAATGGATGGGCGAGACGTCACGGGCGGGGTGATGTAGCGACCAGGAAGCTTAAAAGTACGTGCGGTGGATACAGCGGCAGCTTCTGAGAAATGAAGCAAGCGCTCACAGGGATGCCGGAAGTATGGCACTGAGACGCAGCGTCTCGTTCCCTCGGGGAACCATGGTTACATGCGTAATCTAGAGACAGTTTCCTCTGTGAGGGTACTCTGGATTGAAGAATGGCCTCAACAACCTTGGTTGAGAGACTGGAAGCTACGAGTTGTGCCCCCTCAGAGGCCACACCCACAGCTTCCCCCACTCCGGGCGGGGGTGGACCCGCCTGTGAGAGGAGAGCCCTCCTGACAGGAATCTCCCATGTAGAGCCGTCGAGAAGGAAAATCAGGTCCGAGAGCCATACTCGGCCCGGCCAGAACGGGGCTACTAGCAACGGACCCCATCCCTGCGCACTCTCTCCAGAACTCCCGGGAGCATAGCGATCGGGGGAAAGGCGTACAGATGAAGCCTCGGCCACATCTGTACCATGGCATCCAGTCCGAGAGGAGCTGGATGAGTCAGAGAGAACCAGAGGGGACAGTGTGATGTCTCCTGAGATGCAAACAGATCCACCTGAGCCAGGCCAAACACTCTCCATATCTGCTTCACCACCTCAGGGGGAAGCCTCCATTCCCCGGGTCTCGGCCCCTGCCTCGACAGGATGTCTGCTCCCATATCGAGATGTCCAGGGATGTAAACTGCTCTCAGCGAGAGGAGTTTCCCCTGGGACCACACAAGGATCTGGTGTGCCAGCCTGTAAAGGGGGCACGAACGCAGACCTCCCTGGTGGTTGATGTAAGAGACCTCCGCTGTGTTGTTGGTGTGCACCAACACATGGCAATCTCTTAGGTCTGGGAGAAAGTGTTTCAATGCTAGAAACACGGCCATCATCTCCAGGCAGTTGATGTGCCATGAGAGATGGCGGCCGCTCCACAGTCCGCAGGCTGAACGGCCACTCGTGGCCGCTCATGGCTGCTCCCCAACCGGTGAGAGATGCGTCCGTTGCTAGCATTACACGGTGACAAGGAGCTCCCAGCACCGGGCCCTGAGACAAGAACCAAGGATCTCTCCACATGTCATAAGCATGTAGGCATCGCTGCGTGACCTTGATCATGTGAAGCGGGTTTACCCTCGGGAAGAACCCCATTGGTCTTGAGCCACCACTGTAGGGGTCTCATGTACAGCAGGCCAAAAGGTTGGACGCAGCTGCCATCAGACCCAGCAGTTTCTGGAACTGCTTTACAGTGAGTGACCGGGCTTCTCTCACTCTCGTGACTGCTGTGAGGATCGACTCGATCCGAGCAGGAGACAGACGTGCCTGCATTGTGGTCGAATCCCACACCATGCCCAGATAAGTGGTTCTCTGTACTGGAGTAAGCACACTTTTCTTGGCATTTAGTCTTAACCCCAGCTCTTTCATGTGGGCGAGAACGACATCTTGATGCCGAACTGCTGCCTGCTCCGATTGAGCTAATATCAACCAATCGTCGATATAATTCAGTATGCGGATGCCCCGGAGTCGCAGAGGAGCCAGAGCAGCACCCACACACTTTGTGAAAGTGCGGGGTGAAAGTGCCAGGCCCAAACGGAAGAACCCGATATTGGTAAGCTTCACCCCCGAAAGCAAACCTCAGGAACTTCCTGTATTGGGGAAGGACGGAGATATGGAAGTATGAGTCTTTTAGATTGATCGTGACAAACCAGTCCTCGGAGCTGATCTGAGACACGACTTGTTTGATTGTGAGCATCCTGAACTTCAGTCGCACGACTGAGCGGTTCAATTGACGCAGATCTAAAATGGGACGCAACCCTCCATCCTTCTTTGGAACGATGAAGTACCAGCTGTAGAACCCGGACTCTCTGTCGTGAGGAGGGACCACCTTGATGGCCTCCTTCCTCAAGAGAGGGTTTACTTCTTGTTCCATTACCAGAGCCTGCTCGGGGCCCACCAGAGTGGGAAGAACCCCACAAAAACGAGGCAGGGGAGAACCAAATTGGATTCGGTAGCCTCTCTCTACAGTATGCAGGACCCATTCAGACACATTTGGCAGAAGTTTCCACACTGCCAAATAGTCTACTAAGGGAACCAGTCTCATGAGACTGACCTCTGTTGTAATGAGAGCGGCTAGCTGCTCTGGAGACCTCCGAAGAGGTAGCGAGCCTCCCGGTACCGCTACGTTCCCGGGCGGAAACTGAGAGAAGTGCCCGCCGGAGACCGCTGCACCCGGAAGCACCATGGGTGGCAGGGCTTCGATACTGAGGAGACTGTATCCTGGTAGTTGTTGACCGATTCTCCAAAGCCTGTCGACTTCTTCCCTTAAAAGGCCTCTCTTCCACCTTGGAGACAGCGGAGCTCTTGTTTAACCATGTTTTCAGGAACTTCGTCCTCCCTGAAGATATTGTGACCGAGGTCCCCAGTTTATATCCAGGGTGTGGAGGGCCTTTTTCAATCTCTTAGGTGTGACCGTGAGCCTGTCCTCTGGCTACCATCCTCAGTGCAACAGCCAAACTGAGAGAAAGATCCAAGAAATCAGCCGCTTCCTGAGAACATTCTGCCACAGCCACCAGACCTCCTGGAGTCGGTTCCTCACTTGGGCCGAGTACGCACAGGACTCCCTCGGTCAACCTGCCACGGGCCTAACCCCATTTCAATGCGTACTTGACTTCCAACCCCCTCTTTTCCCATGGACTGGGGAGCCATCAGAGGTGCCAGCGGTTGACCATTGGTTCCAGGAGAGCGAGAGGGTCTGGGAAGCAGCTCATCACCACCTGCAACGGGCAGTGCACCATCAGAAGGTCCATGCTGATGCTCAGAGGATTGAAATGCCCAACTTCCAACCGGGGCAGAAGGTGTGGCTCTCCACTGGAGACTGCACCTGCCCTGCAAAAAGCTAAGTCCCAGATTCATTGGTCCCTTCCCCATAATGTAACACATTAACCCTGTTACATATCGGTTACAGCTCGGTTACAAAATACATCCTGCTTTCCATGTCTCTTTTCTCAAACCATATCACCCTCCTGTTTCTGATTCCTCCACAGAGCCTGATCCTGTGAACGATCCTCCTCTCCTGATGATCCTGGATGACCAGCCAGTATATGCCATCAGAGAAATACTGAGCTCCCGACGCCACAGAGGTCGCCTCGAATACCTCATAGACTGGGAAGGTTACGGGCCTGAAGAACAATCTTGGGTATCCAGGGAGGATATCCTAGACCCAGCCCTCCTGGCGGGGAATAGGATAAAAAACAAGGAATAGACCTCTTCTCTGTGAGTACCTGTGTTCATTTGAAGCTCCTCTACGTCTCCCTACGTTTTCTCCAGCGTTTCTCTTCCAAGACATGTGAGGTGTGTGCTCCTTTCCCTCAGTCATTTACCTAGTGTCTCTATCTGTGTTACCCACCAGCCTGCAGTATTTATCTTTGTGTTTACCCTGTCTTTGCATACCCATTGTTTGTCAAATCCTTTAATAAATTTGTGTTGGGTTCTCACCTTTGTCTCCGAGTCTGGTATATCCTGACATCAGGATTTATGTCAGTTAGGAGGTCTGAAATCACACAGGATTAAATTGCTGGACAATTACTATCAACAGATTTTTCTTGATAAAATATTTTATAGTAAATAATTAAACAGAAGCTTATCCAAGGAATTATCACGCAAGACACAACATCTAAAATAAAAGTGGCTTTTGCACACAGGAGGTGTTTCCACCAGTAGCAGCACAGAAAGAAACAGCAGTTTCAGTAAGTTTTATTATTTCTGAACAAATAGTCTTTGCCGAAGCCCAAACTTGAACTTTTGAGACATTGTAAATTTTTTTAAAATCGGTATAAAAAAATCTCCTAATAGTGCATACAGTTACTGTTTAACACTTTTTTCCCTAGAAAAATCGTACATTCTGCATTGAGATTATTTATGTAGTTTATTAATCTATATAATAGATGTGGTTGAAAAAATAGCATTACAGTTCGAAATGAAATCTGTCACCTCGGTTTTAATTTTACAAAAGCACTTTTACTAACATTTAATTTGGATCACATAACCTCATAGTAGAGTAAAAATAACAAATCTTGAACCCGGGGTACAGAGGCTGAGTGAATGTGGTGTGGACTCTGTGGAGGAGCCTCATCGTTTCAGAGACGCTGTAGAAGGACAGAGTTCCTGCACTGTGATCCACACACACTCCTATTCTGGAGGACGCTGGACCTTGGAGCTCAGTCTTAATGTTGTTGTGCCGGAAAGATACAGAGGAAGAAGAACACCGCAGACTCCAGGACTGACTGTTGCGTCCAAACACACACTTGATACTCCCTCCTTTCCTCCTGATATCTTTATATGAGACTGAAATGTCCACACCCACACCGTTCCACTCCACCTCCCAGTAACAGCGTCCACACACACTCTCCTTACACAACACCTGAGAACACGAATCAAATCTCTCTGGATTATCAGAGGACAGCTTGTCTGTCTTACTGCGAGTCACCGCTCTGTTCCTCTTAGACAGAATGAGCTGATGATGTGCTGTGTTGGGATCCAGAGTCAGATTAATGAAATCTAAAACAATAAAATGTCCACAAGTTAGATATTAATCAAAAGATTTATGAAACAGTGCCTAGCATCTTATTCAAGCCCCTTAAAATTCATGAGATTCACCTGGATTACAAATGACATACAGATTGTTCCAGGCAGTATTTTTGTCAGCAGATCTTTAAAAAGATGCTTACATAAGTATTCAACCCCTTCAGACTAGTACTTCATAGAACCACCTTTTGCTGCAATAAGAGCTTTAAGTCTGCTGTGGTTAGTTCCTACCAGCTTTGCACATTGTTTGGGAGTGATTTTCGGCCATTATTCCTGTCAAATTTGCTTCATGCTCTTCAGGTTGGTTGGATGTTGTTTCAAATTTTAGTGCTCCTTAGTCTTCATTTTCAATGACACTTCAACTGAGGTGTTTTTTGTTCAAAAAAATGGGAGCTGTTTTTAATATTTCACAGGTGAAGGCCAATTATAAGTCAGTTGTGTTCTCGTTAAGACAATATCTTTCATCTGGAGCTTTGGGAAACTGGGGGGTTAAATACTTACGCAAGCAACATTTTTCACTTTTTGATTTTCTTTGAAATACTTGCTGAGCAATAATGAATTTTGAGTTAAAAAACATGTACTGTAAGAAAACATGCATTTTCAAATTAAATACTGACAGGAAGAGTATGTGTATTTATCATTTGTGTGAGAGACACCTGGCTGTGTTTCCGTCCTCTGAATGTTGCTTCATAAGAAATAATTTTTTAACATTACAGAACATCAGTCATCATGTAAAAATTGATTAGATTTAGATAAACAATACAGATATGTTCATGTATCCTACACTATCTCCCAAAGTCTCTACCTACTAAAAGTGTGTGTGTGTGTGTGTGTGTTTTACACCTACACTGCAGAAAATCCGCTCTGCTCTTTGTTTCTGAAGGTAAAATCATCTGAACTGCTGCATCTGTGGAAACACAGAGACAAAATGGAGATGGAAAAATGATGCAGAAACAGTTTAAAGCATGAAAATGAAAAATTAGATTCCTCGCTGCCCTCAGACAGACAGCCCTCAGAGCCTCAACCAAATATTGGCCAAAAATGTCTGAACATTAGTTCTTTAAATATGTTTCATAACTTTAAAACATGAGAACAAGCAATCACTTTTCCCAGGTGACGCTCTAATAATGTGTTTTTACTTTCTGATGGACTTCATGTAGGAATTAAGGCAGGATTCTAACTGCTGGTGAGGTGATTACAGTTTATCATTGTTTACTGCTGATTATTTTCTGTTTAACTTGACCTCAGTTCTTAGCATATTTATAATAAGCATTTACGATATTCAGCAATATTAGTTTCTGGATTTGATGTAACTTACAAGGTCAATGTTAATCTATTGTCGTAAAGGTAGTCTTGTTCCTGTCTATTTCTTATTCCTGGTACATGAATTCTTCTTTACTGTGATGCCAAACAAATGTTTTCAGTAGGAAAAGTTCTCTTACCACGTGGATCGATTTTTCTGAATTCCTCCTCACAGATTTCCTCAACTTGTTTTTTCAGATCTGAGAGAAATTTCCTCACTCCGTCAAATGAGAGATTGACAGTGAATCTGCGTGAGACCTCACATCCAGGAGGAACACAGAGAGATGGGAAACTCTACAGAGAGGATACAATAAAGAAGGAGAAAAGTGTAGGAAAGGAACGAATGAATCTGAGACTCAATCAGACACAAAGACACACTTGTGATCTCAGACAGGAACATTTATTGTTGCTGTAATGAGCTTTTAGGAGGAAACTTTGTGAGGAACAGCGCCCTCTGTAGATCAGACAGTGAGTGTTACCTGGAGGAAGTGGATGTGATCGTGTGTGTGTGAAAGCTGCTCCAGCTCAGTGACTCTCCTCTTAAGATCAGCAATCTCCTGCTTCAGTTGCTTCAGGAGTCGTTCAACTCGACTTAGTTCAGCTTCCTCCTGAGCTCTGATCAGCTTCTTCACCTCCGAGCACTTTTTCTCCATGGTGCTGACCAGCTCAGTAAAGATCCTCTCACTGTCATCTACTGCTGCCTGTGAATGCTCCTGTTATAACACACACACACACACACACACACAAAATGGAGCGTTATTTAAACAGCAAAGAGAGAGAGAGAGAGAGAGAGACAGAGGGTGTGTGTGTGTGTGTGTGTGTGTGTGTGTGTGGGGGGGGGGGGGGGGGGATTTTTTAGGGCATTCTCTTTTCTTACCTTAATAGAGTCCATAGTCTGTTTCAGCTTCTGCACCTTTTTCCACTTCTTCTGCATTATCTGCCGGAATTTCATCTGCTTCTGCTTTAGCTCATTCTGAGACCAAATAAAACACATTTAATTATTTCTGCATCAGGAGCTCAGTGTGTCAATAATATCTGCAAATACAAACATGAAGTTCACTCATGTTATACAGATGTCAGGTGGCAGAGATGGCTGCAAGTACATGCAGGCTTTATTGCATCAGGTGAACAAATTCAAAGACTTAGTCAAAAACAGAGTAAACAAATCAGGCTAGTGTTAGACAACAACCAACAACCAGCACAAAACCAGCATAAAAAAACAGAGAACATTAAAGAGAACAAGAGTATCACTGGTATATTATAGTTTAAAAAATAAAATAAAAAAAAGAAATTCTCAACATGAATGAACTTGTGCACTTTTATGTACTGAGTTCTGGTTTTGTTTGAAAGTGGCGTCTGGGAGAAATAACAATGTTACTTCTGTTATAGATGTACATTACATTAAGGTATTCCAGAAATATTCACATAAATACACTGTGAATCCACTCGCATTCAGACAGATAAAATTCTTACTTTTTACCTGTAGACCATTCAGTGGAGTTATGAAATTACTGATGTTTGTGAGAAAGGCTGCGTCTGAAGCTGAGTTCTTCCTACATCGTCCTAATGAACTTGCTATAAAACTCTATCTCTCTTTCTCCACTAATGACAAGTTTCCGCATGACTAGGCTCTGCACCAACCACATCAAATGCAAACACATGTTCAATTGAAATTTGTAATATAAAAATGTCTAAAATAAAATGCATTAGAAACTACTACACAGAAAATAATATAAACAAGTAACACACCAGTAAAACTGTTACAGAGCTTTAACACAGTCACGTGTACACGCTAGTTACAAAATACTGTTAAAAGGTTGTTGGGTGTTGGCTGTTCGAAGAACACTGAATAGTCTGACCTGTTTCACACTTCCTTACCAACAACCCACTGACTTCTAATAAAAATTCACTTCACAGTGAATAACAGCCATATAACCAAATCCAAGCAACTGAATAGAAATTAAGATAGTACTAGAATTTGTATAAATATTTAATTGAAAAAAGTATAATGACATGCAGTTCTTACCTGTTTTTCAGTTCTTTCTGCTTTAGTTGAAACCGTATCGTGGCCTTTGTGTTCATCTATCATACACAAATAACAGATGAAGCTTTGGTCAGTACGACAGTAGATATCAATCAGTTTGTCGTGTTGAGAGCAGATCTTCTCTTGGAGCTCTGCACAGGCTTCCACTAATTTGTGCTTCTTAAAGGCAGGAGACTGATAGTGAGGTTGAAGATGATCTTCACAGTAGGAGGCCTGACACACCAGACAGGAATTAACAGCTTTGCGTTTTCTCCCAATGCAGGAATCACACTCCACATCTCCAGGTCCAGCGTAACAGTGAACAGTAGAAGCAGCTTGGTGTTCGGTCTTCATATTCTCCACCACTTCAGCCAGCACGTTGTTACTGCGTAGAACAGGCCTTGGAGTGAAAGTCTCTCTACAGTGGGGGCAGCTGTTGATGCCCTTCAGATCCTCCTCATCCCAGAAGCCATTAATACACTCCTTACAGAAATTGTGGCCACAAGGAGTAGTCACAGGATCCTTCAGGAGAATAAGACACACTGGACAGTTAAACTGACCCTGATCCATTGAAATACTGGCCTCTGCCATTTTCTTGCACTCACACAGAGAGAGAGAGAGAGAGAGAGAGAGAGAGGCACTTTGAGTTTGCTGAGTTTCGTTTTCTCAAAAGAGAGCTTACTGGTTCTGTGTGTGTAGGAGTGTGACAGAGAGAGTAGGCGTGGCCTTAAACTCAAAGGAAGTTCATGCTTTAAAGAAAAGGTGTAGAGAATTTTTTAATTTTTAAATTTCCTGTGATTTAAAGATTCATTAAAGATTTAAAATTCATTCATGACCACATATTACAATGTGTTTTTGCATCACCGTTGGAATGTTTGTGCATAAAAAGTAATTGACAGCACAACATTGTTATAATGCTGCAGTTAGCAACAAAAATGGCACATTTCACAAAGGTTTTTAAAATGTATCCTTGGAGCTGATCCAAGCATCATCAATACTGAAATTCATCAGTATAGCACTTAAAACAGTGAAATTACTTAATCATTGAACTTGAATTTTTCCACTTTCAATGGGAGGAAAGTTAGCTAAAGCAAGGGGAATGTCCCTTGGTAATTCCCTGAAAGTCTCTTTGCATGCTAACTTGCCTGATCTGGTGCAGTGTTAAAGTTGGGGGCTTGTAATTCAGATAAACCATCCTGTGAGAAATTATATTGTGCAGCATGTGGCTTTACTAGGCAGAGATGTATAGAAATATTATATAGATCTATATAAACTCAATGCCTCTTGGCAACACAGCACATGTCTGCTCAGATACGTTACGGATATGAGGCGAACATTCTTTGTTCTCCTCATATTACTGTATCCTTATATTACTCAATCCTGATAATCTCTTCTGATTCTAATGGAGGTGACTCAATATTGCATGATTGTTGTACTGTGGTAGATTAAGTCACTTGCATGTGGCCAGACTTAGCTCAAACACCTCTGGATAATCCAGATTTGATTTTTATGCTATTTTGACAGATCATGATGTTGATGATGTTGAAACCTATGCAACCACAAGGCATTTTGGCCTAAGCAGCTGAACTCTTTGCTCTCATGTGTGCATGCATTCTGGAAGAGAAAGACTGTTACACTTACTGGCTCTACCTATGTTTTTTTATGTCTAGTACATGATTTTGGTCAAATTTGGAAGCACTGTAGCTTTTTCACTTTAGCTGACAAAGCCATCTTGCATGGACAGCTGATCTCTAATTTGGTAGATGTGCCACATCTGCCACAGACCTGGTTTCCCTTTGCAATGCTAGAGCAAAAGCTGTGCACTAAATGTGTGGTTTGGATGCCAAAACAATAATTAGGTGCTTACTGAAAGACATGATTCCAAGACTGGAAGTCAGTTATGCATAGGTTCAACATAATTTATATTATCTAATTTTTTTTTATCTGACTAAGATAATTAGGGAAATAATCCTAAAATGGCCAGAAGCACTTCCTATTGCACTCTGCTATGGCAGATCTAGATCCCACAGAACTATCATCAAGGTCCTGATAAGGAGACTGATGAACCTGTTATCTGCTGTTCTTCTCACTAAGAAGAGACTGTTTTTACTGTGGGTGGAAGACAATATGTAATTTATATGAAATATTAAAATTTCTGTGAAGCTTTTTATGATTTCCTACTCAATTGTTTGTTCTTTTGAATAGAAACTGGAAGGGTACATGAGATGCGCTACCCGAACCATCTGAGAAACTATGTTATGAATTTACTATGTTATGGTGATTCTGTGTTGATTAACACTCTGGAAGGCTCTGCTCTCACTCTTAGGTGGAGAGGCCTGTACGTAGTGGTCCTGACTACGGGAATGGGTGTTAAGGCTCAACGTAAACCAGAGTGGATCCACGGCTTGAAGTGTAGACCTGGCCAGTGGACCTTGTACAACCAGCGAGCGCAGAAGATCCCTGCTGACAATGCTCACCTTAGTTAACAATTGCTATAAAAATTTTTGAGACATTAAATACAGACATTACATTTTTAAGGCATACATAACCTGTTCTAGCCTACATTGAGTTGATTCAACTGGATAAAAAATTTGAAGTCTTAAATGATATAAAGATTTTGTATGTCTTTGCATCACTGTTTCTTACCTACTATTTTTTTATGACCACACCTGGAGTTGGGGTCCGTCTTCAGGTCAAGATCAGCCATGAGGATTGGGGTTTATATGATCAGTTCTTGGAAGTGTTACATTTGTGTGCATGTACAATATGAATTTTACTTCTTATTTTGATTCTGATGACTCTGGTGAGGATCCTGCTTTTGATGTGCCCTATCCTGCCATTGGTGAACCACTGCATCCTTATGTGCAAGTAAGAAAAAGGCCTCAGTGTTATCTCTTTAATCACTGTTTTTATATGATGATAGTATCAAAGAGTGTTCCTCTGCAGATTAATTGCTTAAGGTTATAGGGAACCACCTTCTGAAGCCTAATAAGGAGATGTAGAAATGCCCTTTCTATACAATTATGAATATTCATTATTTTGTAACATATGAGAAATTGTTCTATTGTTTACACCTCACTATAGAAGAAGGCTATAGTGCCTAGAGAAGAAGACCACACTGATTAAACAGCTACTGCTTTTCGTATCTATGCAAACCCGGTCTGTCAACGTGTTCTCAAAATTTGTTTAGCCTATTTCTTTATTTGTGTGGATATATTATTGTCATTTTAGCAGTTTGCAATTAAAGGAATCCTGAACATCGGGGGTACTGCAGCACCCGCAGACCCCTACTTTTTCTGTCTTTGAGCCCTTTCCCTCTATAAAAGGTCACAGCCTTTCTGTCTCTTGTAGCCCATTACATCAGCTCTATCCTCTAAAATATTGCAGTTGCTCTCTGTCCTCATCTGAACCATCACAGACATCCTTTCTTTCTTTCTGAAGCATTGAAATTGTGCTTTCTCCCTCTCTTTTTCTGAAGGATCACAGGTGTTATCTCTTTCTGAAGCGTCAATGTGCTCTCTACCAAGGATCACAGACGCTCTCACTCAGCTCTTCTCTTCATTGCTTTCTAAACAGTGGCAGCATAATTGCCTTTCTCTATCCACTTCATTACAGACTTAAGATACAGGGTCTTAAATAAAAATTTCAAAATACAGCATGCATGACTTGCCATATTGACTTGTTATATCGGCTTGGAATTTGTAGGGTACATATGTAGGGTGGTCAAGGTCTGGGGTCATAGAAAATTCATAATGTCCATTTGGGGTCATTTGCCCCAAAACTTTGGGGATCTCTGATCTAGTGCAAAGTAGATGCTGCCCAGAACTTTCTGTTCTGAGAATTCTCCCCAATTTTACATTTCCACAATCACTCTTTATGTCATTTAGGTGTGGTCTGTACTCCCAAATTTGACCTTAAACAGGTTTTGCAAATTCCACTTATGTTACATATGTTAGTATGTAGCAAGTTTTCATATATACATATAAACATGAACTAAGAGAACTAAAACAAAATAGTTTTAAATGAAAACTGAAAATGGCAGTGGCTGAGATGAGCCAGTGTTCAAAGCAGCTTAATGACTGGGCTTAAATCAAGATATCCTCACTGAACTGGCATGCTGCGATGATTAAGCATCCCTCAACTCCCTCATTGACCTTTCCTTCTGCCTTGACCACCTGTTGAAGCACTGGAGGGGTAAACCACAGATAACTTCCATCATGGATATCCCAGCACCTGAACCCATGCAACTCTGACAAGCCAAGCTGACTGATGTGGAAAACCAAAGGCATCAGAAACCTATGTTGTGCTTCTCCTGCAGCAGCCCTCAGCATCAAGTAGATGTCCAGTCCGTTCCACAGAATGAGTGGATAAACCTTCTTGCTCCAACTCTTCAGACTTTTGCCATACTAGTTATGATAGGACATTCAGAAAGTTTCTCTACTGTTTCAGTGCTGATTGACTCCAGAATGGCTGGCAACTTCATTGAAAGCTCTCATCTCCTCTCACCCAGCCACTCCGCAATACCCTGCATGTACAAGCCCTAGCCAAAAATACCCTCCCACATACACCCCCAGCTCCTCTACACATTGAAAGACAGCCAGCCTACATTGTCAAGGATATCCTAGACTCTTGCAACGACTGGAAGGGCTGTGGACCTGAGGAGCAAACCAGATCCATACCCCAAGGGGGGACCCAGGAAGAACGCTGCTCCTGGAGTGAGCTCTTTGGGGGGTGGGGGGTGGGTGAGGGGATCAGTCACATCAGTGCTGGAAACAGCAATGCCTTCCACATCAAGTAACACAGAGTGGTCTACAAACATAGCTGTTGAGGACTACAGCACACAGCAACCAGAGAGACTGTCACATTCGTGTTCACTGGCTTACTGATCACACACTCAATCACGCTATCACAGTCACACGATATATAAGGACTCTCACACCACCCATTCAGTGCCAAGTATATGCTCAGTGTCCTGTGCCTGTCGATGCCAAGCCTTTTGTTTATATGCTAGAATATTTATGGTTACAACTAAATTTCTAGTTTCTGGTTCATGTCTTTTTCTCTTTATATCGCCTGACTTCTGCATGTTTATTGATCTTGCCTCGGGTTATCTTTTTGAACTTATTTGCCTTTGGAAAAATAAAAAAAAAAATCTGTAACTGTCACCGTGTCCACCGCCTGACAACCTGTATGTGCGTAATTTTATTCATTGAACAAACAACTATCAAGTATACTTTACACAAAACACAATAATATATGCAGTTTTGTAAGGAAATTGGCTGGCAAATTTTTCTTCTTGGAGAATCTGCCACAGTTCTTCTGGAGATTATGAAAGCTGCTCTTGCTCCAGACCCTTTATTCAGTACCTTAAGTCATGTTAGGTCTGATTCTACATGTTTGGCACATCTTCTTCCATTTTTTTCTCTGTAGAACCTTTCAATCTCTGTCAGGTTGGATGGGGAGCGTTGCTGTACCACTGTTGTCAGATCTCACCAGAAATGTTACATTGGATTCATGTCCAGGCCCTGGCAGGGCCACTCAAGAACATTCACAGATTTGTCCCAACACATTGTCTTGTATGTGCTTTGGGTTATTGTGATGTTGGACACTGCTTCATCCCGACAGCATGACACTACCACCATCAACCTTCACTGTAGAGATGGAATTGGCCAGCTGATGAGTGCCGCCTATATTGTTTCAGATGTAATGCTTGGCATTTAGGCCAAAGTGTTGAATTTTGGTTTCTTCAGATCATAGAATCAAGGTTCTCCTGGTCTAAGAATCCTTTAGGTAGCTTTTAAATTCTTAGTAAGCCATTATATATCTTTGAGGAGGGGCTTCTGTGCAATAAAAGCCTGCAGAAATTATTGTCATTCAGTCAGGGTCTCTGAAATTCCATCAGACTGACCTTCAGGTTCTTCCCTGACTGAAGACCATCTCCCCATTGGCTCCAGCTCGAGGAAGACTCTTGGTGGTTTCAAATATATTACATTTTTCTGAGTAATGGAAGCCAGTATGTTCTTCAGGACCAAAAAGCTTTAGAAATCTTTCAGTTCTCTTCCCCAGACAGTTACCTTTTCTCTGAAATGCAACTTCATGTATGGGGCTTTACACAGACAGTGGTGTTTCCTCCCAAATCATGTCCTCTCAAAAAGCACCAATACATTTACATTTACATTTATGGTGTTGGGCAGATGCCCTTATCCAGAGCGACTTACAGAAGTGCTTTGAAGTCTCTATCAAAAAATGCATCCTGATACTGGTTCAGTAGGAAACAGATTAAGAATACTATCAGTCTAAAAAACTCTGTTAGGGAGGTAAAATAAGTAAAATAGTAAAATAAGCACACAGACGATACAATTAAAAAAAAAAATTAAGTTCTAATTTAAGTAAGTAATTTAAGTTTCATGAAGACCTAGGTCTTTTAAAGACTGCCAGTGACTCAGCTGTTCGGAGGTCTCTGTTCAAAGATGGCTACTGCATTCAAAGACAAGGTACAGTCTCATTCACCATTTGCCACCATCTTCCTCATGCTTATATACAAACAAAGGCTGAAACAGGAAGGAGGGAGTTCATGCACTGGATGGACCAATCTGTGGCCTCTTTGCAGCACGGTCTAGATGTCGCAGACTGGGATATGTTCAGCTGCAGTTCTGATGACATCAATGTGTTTATGGAAGTGGTTGTTGGATTTATTGGAAAACTGACGAATGATACAGTCCACAAAACCATCATCAGAACCAGAAACCGTGGGTGGATAAAATCATCCACGATGCTCTCAGATCTCGCACCACTGCCTATAATGCAGGGCTTGCCACCGGGAACATGGACGAGTACAAGGCTGCATCTTATGACGTGTGCAGAGTGGTGAAGGAGGCGAAGCGGCACTATGGGAGGAAACTAGAGTCACAGTTCCAACAGTATGGATCTAGGAGACTGTGCCAGGGACTGAGAACAATAACCGACTATAAAACACCATCTTCCAGAATGGTGAATACGGATGCATCTCTGGCGGACGAGCTGAATACTTTTTATGCTCGCTTCAAGGCTGCAGCTAACAGTACTAACAGTGCTAGGGGTGATGACAGTGCTAACAGTGCTCACAGCGCTAATATTGCTAATGGCAGCATGCATGCAGAGTGTGTCAGAGAGGGAAATGCTTTCATCATCTCGGAGCATGACATGAGGAAGACTTTCAGATGAGTGAACACCAGGAAGGCAGCAGGACCAGACGGCATCTCAGGTTGGGTCCTTAGAGCCTGTGCTGACCAGCTAGCAGACCAACCTCTCCCTGGCACAGCTGATAATCTCCACATGCTTTAAACAGTATGTTATCATTCCTGTCCCAAAGAAAAACCCCAGCCTGCCTGCCTTAATGACTATCGCCCAATAGCCCTGACCTCAGTTGTGATGAAGTGCTTTGAAAGGCTGGTCAGAGACTTCATCTGACACCCTGGACCCAATACAGTTTGCATACCATCCCAATTGCTCAACTGAGCCCTGAGCCATTTGGATGCCAGGAAGGGAAATGATGTTAAAATGCCGTTTACTGAACTTGGTGGTCGGAGGACCTGGGACTTAGCCGTCCCTGTGTCAGTGGATCTCCAACTTTCTGACATGCAGGCCACAAGCAGTATGGGTGGGCAGACATGTCTCACTCTTCTTCACCCTCAGCACTTTAGCCCCCCAGGGTTTTGTCTTGTGACCCCTCCTGTACTCATTGTACACTCATGACTGTGTGGCCACTTCCAACTCTACCACCATTGTCAAGTTTTCTGAGAACACTGCTGTGGGCCTGATCTCTGATAATGGCAAGAAGGCCTACTTGGAGGAGATTAAAAGCCTGGAGAACTGGTGCCTGGAGAACAGCCTCCTCCTGAACATCAACAAGACAAAGAAGTTGCTAGTGGACTTCAGGATGAAGCACATGAGGAGCTATCACACCCCAAATGTAAACGGGGCCCCAGTGAATAGAGTATTGTTCACATCATGCAGGACCATGACATGGTGGTCCTGTCACATTAACACCCTGGTGAAGAAGGCCTTTCAGCATCTTTACCAGCCTAGATTCTTAAGGGACTTTAAGGTTCCTAAGCCCTCTAAGGTGCACCTGAACCATCGAGAGCATCATGATGGGAAACATAACAGCTTGGTTTGGGAACAGCACCAAGCAGGATAGACAGGCTCTCGAGAGGGTGGTGTGATCAGCTGAGAGCACCATCCGCACTGAGACCCTTGACCTGCAGTCTATCTAGGGTAAGCGGTGCTGGACCAAGGCCAGGATGATAGTGAAGGACCTCAGCCATCCAAACAATGGACTCTTCCCTCTGTTGCAGTCAGGGAAGCTCCCTGAAGGCCAACATAAAGAGAATGAGGAGGAGCTTCTTTCCAAAGGCCATTTGGGCCCTCAAACTCCTAGGACTAGACCTTTGACTTGTTTGCACAACACCCACACCCCCTACATTCCTGTTAATATACATGTATTACCCCATATTTATAAATATTTATTATACAGTATATGTTGGCAATGTCACCAAGGCTACCTCAGCCTGATGTTGCACAGCACTGTACTGCACATCCAACTGCACATATCTGCACATGCACTTTATTCCAAATTTATTTATCTTTTATATCCCTTATATTATATTGTTATATTTTTCCTTTTCTACTTGTATGCAAGAAAATTCTGGTTTATGTAAATTCTATTTTTCTGCATTTCACTGCACACTGTACTGTGTATGGCTGTGTGTGTGAGACCAATAAAATTTGAATTTGAAAGGTTGAATACAAGTCATGTAACTGCATGAATCCTTCTCATGACATAAAGGAGAAGTCGGCATGAGCATGTCAGATTAGCAATGTAAGAGGAAAAGGACAGTTGATTGTCCATGGGTACCCCAAGGTTACATGCAGTGTCCAAAGGTGAGATCTGAGAGTTGTCCAGTGAGATCACAAGATCCTGACATGGGGATGAATCACCTGGTATGAACAGCAGTTCAGTTTTGTTGGGATTAAGTTTCAGCTGATGAGCTGTTAACCATGATGAGATGTCTGCCAGACATGCTGAGATCTTAGCGGAAAACATGAGTGTCTGAGGGAAGGAAGGAGAGGATGAGTTGAGTGTCAACCACATAGCAGTAGTATGAAAACCTATGTGAGGATATGACCTCACCAAGAGATCGATTATAAGGGAGAAGAGAAGAGTACAATGTACTGAGCCTTGTGGGACACCAGTGGAAAGTTTGCGTGGAGCAGATGTGTATTCCCTCCATTTCACCTGATATGACCAACCCTCTGAGTAGGAAACAAACCATTGCCATGCTGTGCCATGAATTCCAAGACTCATGAGGATGGACAAGAGAGTCTTGTGGTTGACTGTGTCAAATGCTGCTGAAAGGTTGAGGAGGATGAGGACTGATGACAGTTTGGCTGATCTAGTGGCATGGAGCTTCTTATTGCCAACCAAAAGGGCCGTTTCTGTGGAGTGTGCCACTTTGAAGCCAGACTGGTTAGGATCTTGAAGGTTGTTCTGTGAGAGATAGAGAGACAGTAGTTGATTCCAATACAGTTCCATTCCAACTCCCAGTAACAGCATCCACACACACTAGAGTATTGCTGTTCTGTCCCACTGCGTGTCACTACTCTGTTTTTCTCAGACAGAATCAGCTGATGATGTACTGTGACACACTGTACAGCTGAACTGATCCTGATCTAGTGAAATACTGGCCTCTGCCATTTTCCTGCACTGATACACTGAAAGAAAGAGAGAGAATGTGGCACTCCATATTTTCTCTGAAATGAACTTCCTGGTTCTCTGCGTTATAGTGTGACAGTGAAAACGGGTGTGGCTCAGGTTTAAAGGAAAATTCTAGCTATGCAAGATGAGAGAGAGAGAGAGTTTTATTGTTAAGGAGCTTCTTTTTGATTTAAAGAGTCAGATTTTTTGAAGCCTGATTTGTCCCAAATATCATCATTGTGTATTTATACAATTTTATAAAATCATTAATGAATGAAATGAATACCGTGGGTGTGTAATAGAGCTCAGTGTTTATGTTGCACACTGCCCGTCTTTATTCCACCATGAACACACACTCATTAAAAGTACACATGCTGAGATGTTCTCTGTGTTTTATCATTTTTTTCAGCAGGACTGATTGTATGTGGAGGTTCAGAGGATGATTAACACTTTTACACTGCACTGCACTCCCTTTTGATTAAAACACAAGTTTAATTCAACACTCTGTGCTCTGAGTTTGTCACTTTACAAGTGCAAGTGCAGTTTGGTACAAATTGGCTGAATGTTCACAAGTACACACAACACAAGTGCACTTTAACACTTTGTTCCTATTCCAGCAGCCCTGAATGTGCCATTTTAAACCTTTAACATAATTCTTAGAAACATGGCCTGAGAATATGTCTGTACGTTTACTGTAATATTGGACTCTGCTCCACCAGAGGGAGCCCTCCCCTGAGTTTTGAACCCCTTCTTCTACTACTCTTATTTCCTGTTCCCTGTTTGTGCTTAAAAAAGCACATGGACCTTAAAATACATTGCAAAGTCCTGCAGTTTGCTTGTCATCTATGTGAGTTCTGAGCCTTGGATTGAATGCCTGTGGTTCAGCCTTGAAACTGATCTCTGACATTCATTCATTCATTCATTCATTCATTCATTTATTCATACATACGTTCATACATACATACATTGGCCTGTTTATCACCTCTCTGATTTTGGATTGTGTGTTTGGATGTATTCATTGGTATGATTGATCATTCTGGTAAAGACCCTGCCTATCTTGACTCTGCCTTTTGTAAGTAGACATTATGCAAATGGATCCTCACTCTGTGTCTCTGAGTCCTCCAGTATATTTTCCTTCATTAATAAGGAAGGAATGCAAGGAAATATGAATATACATAATATACAGATTAGACACTCCTGTCTTCCCAAATATCTGCCTTTTGTTTAAAATGCTCTATTACCGTTATGGTCATAAATACTTTAATTAAAGTTACTTTTCTTTGTTGCAGTAGTCATGGGGATTATAATATTGTCTAATAAGTTAACTTAAGGAGTGGATTTTCTGATTAAAAGCAATAAGACGTGGGAATTTTAAAGGGATTCAGTAAATGGTTTGATGCATAAGGTTTCCAGAATAATTGTAGTAAAATTATAAGCGAAGGAGAACTTTGAAGCTCCCTGCTGTGTACCACTATAAAATTACACTTTTTAACAGTAGTGCTATTTGATTTAAAAAAAAAAAAAAAAAATCTTATTTAGGTTTTGTGCATGAATTATTGAATAAAATATTTTAATATGTATTCTTTATTGAAAGGCTCAATAAACATTGATATAAACAGTTTATGTTTATAAATGGGCAGTGGCATAAATGAGAAATATAAGTTGCTCTGGATAACGGCATCTTCCAAATTCTGTAAATGTAAATGTCTTAGAGGGAAGATGTAATCCTAAAACACTATCATGCATCAGGAATTAAGTCAATTAAGATGTCTGAAATCCCAGGTGTCAAGAAATATCAATTAATAACACAGGATTAAATTGTTGGACAATTATCATCAACAGATTTTCCTTAAAGGTTTTTGTAAATAATTACATAGGTGATGTAGCTTGTTCAACAAATGCTCATGCAAAATACTATGCTAAAATCATCTCACACTAATGGCAACAGCCTTTAATTTAGCAATCATTCAATCAATAAATATCTGTATAAGGCTCGATTCCAAAACTAGCTAAATGAGTCTGTATTTAAGCCATATTTTAAATTTTAAACATATTATTTTTGCAGATTAATTAGGAAAGGAATACCTTCAGAGTGCACTGTATATTAATATGGACCTGAAAATTAAAGATATAAAATAGAAAGTCTTTGCACAAAGTAGGTTGTGTTTCCACCACCAGCAACACAGAACGACACAGCAGTTTCAGTAAGTTTTATTATTTCTGAAGAAACAGTCTTTGCTAAAACCAAAACTGAATTTATGAGACATTGTAGATCTTTCATATCAGTATAATAAATCTGCAGTTAAACACTCTGTTTGATAACATTTTTTTCTAGAAACATACTACATATATAATGTGTGTGTGTGAATAGATTCATTTAGAAAATAATAAATAATTAGCATTACAGTTTCTGCATACAAAATTGCCATTCTAACTAGAGATTAAATCTGACACCTCAGTTATAATTTTACTAAACACTTTTACCAACATTTCATTTTGGATCGCATAACCTCACAGTTGAGTCGTAACTCCATATATAAAACCCAGCGTATAGAGGATGAGTGAATGTTGTTTGGACTCTGTGTAGCAGCGTCATTGTGTCAGAGACGCTGTAGAAGGACAGAGTTCCTGCACTGTGATCCACATACACTCCTATTCTGGAGGACACTGAACCTCGGACCACAGTCTTAATGTCATTGTGCCAGAAGGAGACAGAAGAGGGAGAACACTCCAGACTCCAAGACTGACTGTTGCGTCCAAACCCACACTCATTACCCTTTTCTTTCCTGCTGAGCTCTTTATATGAGACTGATATGTACACCCATTTCTTACTGCTCCACTCCACCTCCCAGTAACAGCGTCCACACACACTCTCCTTACACAACACCTGTTCCCAGAAATTAAATCTCTCTGGATGATCACAGTATTGCTGTTCTGCCCCACTGCATGTCACCGATCTGTTCTGCTCAGACAGAATGAGTCGACGATGTACTGTGTTGGGATCCAGAGTCAGATAACAGAAATCTAAAACAATAAAATGTCCACAGGTTAGATGTTAATCCCAGGATTTATAATAAGTGTGTGTGACACCTGTCTGTGTTTCTGTCCTCCTAATGCTGCTTTATATGAAAGATTTTAAACATTATCCAACATCAGTCATCAGGCAAAAATGGATCAGAGAAACATGTTTACAGACACTGTATGTGTGTGTGTGTGTGTGTGTGTGTGTGTGTTTTAAACCCACACTGCAGAATGTCCTCTCTGCTCTTCAGTTCTGAGGGTAAAATCATCTGAACTGCTGCAGCTGTGGAGACAGAAAAATTACATGAAAACAGTTAAAATTGTAAATATAAAAAATTAGATTCCTTGCTTGTTTCAGAGAGATGTCAACATCACTATCTCAGTGGGCTCACCTTTAGATTTAAATGTAAGACATCAGCTACAGTTTTCTCCAAAAATGTAACATTAGTTTGTGGATTTGTTTCTGACTTTGTCTGGTAAATTTGTCTTGATGTAATTTACAAGGCAAATATTAATGCCTTGTGGTTTTATGCAGTCTTGTGCCTGCTTATATGCAGAAAAAAGTGTTTGCTTGTTTACTTTGTGGGTGGATTTTGTTAAATGCCTACTCACAGATTTGCTCAGCTTGTGTTTTCAGATCTGAGAGAGATTTCCTCATTCCATCAAATGAGAGATGTTGATTGACAGTGGTGCTGGGTGAGTTCTCACATCCAGGAGAAACACAGAGAGACGGGAAACTCTACAGAGAGGAAACACATAATAAAGAAGGAGAAAAGTGTAGGAGAGGTACAAATGAATCTCAGACTGAATCAGACACAAAGACACACTTGTGATCTCAGACAGGAACATTTATTGTTGCTGTAATGAGCTTTTAGGAGGAAACTTTGTGAGGAACAGCGGCCTCTGTAGATCAGACAGTGAGTGTTACCTGGAGGAAGTGGATGTGACCGTGTGTGTGTGAAAGCTGCTCTACCTCAGTGACTCTCCTCTTAAGATCAGCAATCTCCTGCTCCAGTTGCTTCAGGAGTCGTTCAGCTCGACTCAGTTCAGCTTTCTCCTGAGCTCTGATCAGCTCCTTCACCTCCGAGCGCTTTTTCTCCATGGAGCTGATCAGCTCAGTAAAGATCCTCTCACTGTCATCTACTGCTGCCTGTGAACGCCTCTGTTAGGACACGCATACAGAAGATGGATCCATTTAAAAATGAACTCTTTCTCTTACAGTGACTCTATAATGTCTGTAGTATGTGTATGTGTGTGTTTAGGTGAAACGCTCTGTTTACTCTTCACCTTAATAGTGTCCACGGCCTGTTTCAGCTCCTGCACCTTCTTCTGCTTCTCCTGGATCCTCTGCTGGGATTTTGTCTGCTCCGCCATTAGCTCATTCTGAGACCAAACAAAATACATTTCATTATTTCTGCATCAGGAGATCAGTGTGTAAATATTCACTGCAGCTGAAGAGTTAAAGTTTACTCATGTTCTGCAGAATTATAATTTTTAATTTAAATTAAAATTTAAATGTAAAAATACAACTAAATGGCAGCTGGAAATATTCCCTGTATAAGTTAGAAGTTTGAATCTAAAATAAATCGCCAACATTAATTAACTTCTTTCTTTGTATTTTTTTCTGCACTTTTGCACGATGAGTTCTGGTTTTGTCTGAAAATGGCAGCTGGCACAAATAAAATTATAAGTTATATGTTACAAAAAAGTTACATTTACTCAGGAATATTTACTGGTTTGAAATACACCATGAATCCACTCAGATTCAGACAGATAAAGTTCTTAGATTTTTCCTGTAGATGACTGAATGCGAGACAGAACATGACTGCAGTGTAGCTCTTCTTCCAAGTTACTAGTTAGTTCCTGTAAATCCCTGTCTCTTGCTCAACGTTCTCATGGGACAGGGCTTTGAGCAAATGCAAACATTACTTACTAAACATTTTCCACTTGAACATCATTGAATCAGATGGTGCATTTTCTTGCCATCAGCTCTGTCCTGTTTCTGTGTTTGATTTTCTCACAAAGCACTAAGTAAACAGTAATACCAGTCTCCACAGGTCTGCTCCACTGGTCAGGTAGTGACATGATTGAAATGTGGCAGCTCTGGTGCATTCGCCAGTTTCCTCATTCCAGCATTTGTGTAAACGTTGTTTTCTTTGTTCTACCTTCAATCTCTATCTCAATCTCTATATCAAAGGGTGAACTCTTCGCCTTTAACAGTACATACCAATGAGATAACATCATCACACAACATGCCCTCATCAGGCAACGTCTTTCAAAGCTCATAGCCCTTCCCATCTGGGACATTCTCATGATTCAGTGCCTTTCATGTCCCCCAGATCTCCATAAAAAATTAAAAACGTTGATCTATTTACTATAATATGCATTTATTTGTCGCCAAAGTACATATTTTTGTAATATGTGTAAATAGAAACTAAATATAAGCATTAGAAAAATGATTATAAACTAACTTCAACATAGTCATGCTGTAAGAAAGTTGTTGGTTGTTGACTGTTTAAAGCTGCAGTGTCTGGTCTGAGCTGTTTAACACTTTTTTACCAACAAAGCTTAGAAATAAAATTAGATTAGAAATATAATTAGTCTCAACTGACTTATTAAAGAATAATGATGTCAAGTTCTCACCTGTTTTTCAATTATTTCTGCTTTATCTGAAACCATATCTTGGCCTTTGTGTTCATCCGTCGTACACAGATAACAGATGAAGCTTTAGTCAGTATGACAGATGATGTCGATCAGTTTGTCGTGCTGAGAGCAGATCTTCTCTTTGCGCTCTGCACAGGCTTCAACTAACTTGTGCTTCTTAAAGGCAGGAGACTGATAGTGAGGTTGAAGATGATCTTCACAATAGGAGGCCAGACACACCAGACAGGAATTAATGGCTTTGCGTTTTCTTCCAGTGCAGGAATCACAGGAGATTTTGGCTTTTGTTTTCTCTGAAATCAACCTTCTGTTACTGTGTATTTTATATCGCCACACAGAGAGTAGGCGTGGCTTTAAAAAGAACACGAGTGCAGGCATATGACTAACCCTAACCCTAAACATACAAGGTTTTAAAGTAAAGGTGTCAATATTTTTTAGTGTAAATGAGCTTCCCTGTCATGTGATAAAGAATCACATTAATTAAAGCCTGCTTTGGTTTTTGTTTCATGAGCACATATTGTGATTGTCTTTACATCATCACTGAAATTTCTGTAAATAAAACATCATTATCAGCACATCATTACAACACTTACTCAATGAACAAAAAAAGACAAATTCATGTTACAACAGCTTCTAACATGTATTTGACCCGAACAGGGTTGCAAAAAATGTGTGGAGAAGAAAGTTTACTGCAAAAGACTTAAGAAGAATAACCTGCTAGCCTCCAGTGTCACCATATTTCAGAACTTTCAGGATTGTCCAGAAGTACAAGGTGTCAAGTGCTCAGAGACATGGCTAAGGTAAGGAAGGCTGAAACACGACCACCACTGAATAAGACTCACAAGCTGAAGCGTCATGACTGGGCCAAGAAATATCTGAAGACCGATTTCTCAAGATTTATGGACAGATGAAATGAGAGTGACTCTAGGTGGACCAGATGGGTGGATCACTAACGGGCACAGAGTATCAGTTCGAGCACGGCACCAGCGAGGTGGAGGATGAGTATTGTATTTGGTGTATTTGGTGTTTTTCTAATGTACTGCAATACCGTCAGTTATTGTGCTGAAGTATGGAAGTTGTGACTGGCGACTGAAAAAAACAATCAAATGCAATCTTTGAGCTGGAGGTCAACTGGGGTGGCCCTTCAGATTTTTATGGGGGGGCGATAAAACCCCTGCCTCCTCCTTGGTGCCCTGCGCTGACTGGTTCCTGTCTGGGGTGTGTTCCCGCGTCACGCCTGGTGTTGGACTTCAGACCTTTTGTGTAATGTCTATAAAGTACGTCAAAGGACAGTCATTACACTTACTTTCTGTAGCTAGTATCGGAAGTACACAATAAAGGATACATTGTACTGTAAAAGTAAACAATGTATTATGACAGTTAGTAAAGTTAACAGTTAGTAAAGAAAACAACCTAATAGTACCAATGCTTTATCTTGTCTACTTTAGCTAAATTAAAGATATGTAATGAATGACAAAGAAAGCAAACAATGACTCAATTACAACGGAATCATGAAAGTAAATTATAAACGTCAGTAGTTATACATAAAATTGGCTCAACACTTACAGCACACTGAGCAATAATGCATCTTTAAGAACTGAAAGTCTCAAAAAAAAAAAAAACAGCATCAGTGTTGCTGTACTTGGTGCAGTATATAGACTTTGTTGGACAGTATATATAGAATTTTAGGTTTCTGTGTATGAAACAGTTCAAGTTGCATTGTTGCACACAAAACGTTTATGAAGTCTCAGATGGTCATCCCTCGCTTCCTTGCTGTGCAGTCTTTCTAATTAAACAGAGCCAAATTCACTCATCCATGCCTCATATTTTTTCAGGTCGGCAGCAGAAACAGACTTGGAGATCTTTCTGAGTGCAATTTCAAAGTCCTCCATAGTGACAGGCATCTGCAACTCGTCTTTGGATAGCGCTCGAATCTCTTCTGGGCTCAAGCCTTGAATCCTCCGACGCATTGCCATCATGGATGCATCTCTGTGTACACAAACACATATTGTTAAAAGTTTTGTGAAATATGAAGGAAATTCAGGTTGTTAGATACACTTACTTACACCTACATTCACTGTCATTTTATCAAGTTCACCTTGTGAAGTATGTACACTATACAGAAAAACATTTGTGGACACCTGACCATCATACACACATATGCTTGTTGAACATCCCATTCCAGATTTAGTCCCACTTTGCTGTTATAATAAGCTCCACTCTTCTGGGAAGCTTTCCACTAGATGTTGGAGCGTGGCTGTGGGGATTTGTGTTCATTCAGCTACAAGAGCATTAGTGAGATCAGGCGCTGATGTTGGTGAGGAGGTCTGGGGTTCAGTCGGTGTTCCAGTTCATCCCAAAGGTGTTCAGTGGGGTTGAGGTCAGGGCTCTGTGCAGGACACTCGAGTTCTTCCACTCCAACCTTCACACACCATGTCTTCATGGAGCTCGCTTTGTGCACAGGGACATTGTCGTGCTGGAACGGGTTTGGGCCTCTTAGTTCTAGTTTTTTTAATACTACAGCATACAAAGACATTCTTTACAATTACATGCTTCCAACTTTGTGGCAACAGTTTGGGGAAGAACCACATATAGGTGTGATGGTCAGGTGTTCACATACTTTTGACCATATAGTGTAGGTGTACAATTACTGAGTAGTGGATCATTTTCAGAATACCACTGACACACATGTAGGCACCATTCATCAGATAGGGGACACGCATTTATTAAAGTACTTTAACAGTAACAGAAGGATGTAACACCAGATATATACGTGACCTGCTGAACCATTGAAAAGGATCCATCAGCCTTTCTTCATTCTCTCCGATCTGCCCCAAATGGACCATGAAAGCGAGGAACTTTCAGCTGTCTCAGGCTGGGGTAAGCTCGTTCTAGCTCTAGCTCTTGTAAGAGCTTTCTTTTGTTCTCTCTGTTCGCCTGTGAGATAGTCGTGTTTTGAGCAAGTTTTGTAGTGTAGACATGGTTGGTTGCAAATTCTCAGTGTACTGCAGAAAGCTCAGCCATCAGCATCTGCTCTAGCCCAGGTAGTGGATCTGGCATGTTGCTTAGTGGAGTAGCTAACCCAGACTTAGCTTTTTTTTCTTCATAGGCGAGGTGGTTGGGGTCAATACCAACTGTTTTTTCACTCACAGACTTTACCAATGATAATATTCATCAAAAAATAAAAATATCTGAGGATCAAACTTAATAAAATAAGTGAAAAAGGATGTCAGTGTCGAGAGCTCTAGCCTGGCTACATCCAAGTCCATCCATGTATTGTGTCACGTAACTCAGAAGAGAAAGATTGAACATCAACAGCTTTTAAGTTAGGATATTTTAGTCTTCTTTGGAGATAGTGGAAGAATAAATCTGACACAAAATTTAATAAGATTACGGTTGATATGCAGAGTGACGAGTTTCTAACCGATCAGACCAGCTAGGTACTGAGCATTCAGACTGTGTCTTGTAGAACAATGGATGTAACAACAATGAGCAATTATCTAATCCAAGTGCAATGCAAAAGCCATACAACCTAGGGTTGAGACAAGAATAAAAGTTCAAATTGTGAAGTTGTACCACTTTTGGTCCATGTTGGCCACGTGAATTATCCTGGGAATGTATTGCAAGCGGAACTGCTGTGGTGCTCACATATTTCACTTACATGGGATTTATCTTATAAATGCCAGGAAACAAGTCAAAATTGTTCTTCATGGTAGCTGCCCAGACTTTACACATACCTTTGATAGAGAGCAGGTTAAAAAAGCCACAGGTGCATTCATTTAGGAATGTTTGTACCATGAAATATAAGACCATAGATACAGATTTAAGATAATTCAACTCTTATTGAGGCCTTGGATTTGTAAAAATTCATTTCAGACAAATTAAGACCTTTTAAGGACCTGTGGACTCTAACCCTGTACCACAATACTTTTAAAGAACCTTAATTAGTAAGTTAAGTCACTAACTAGTATATTGGCAAGTCTGGAATAGGTTGTATGCATTTATGCTGTTGTACCTGCAAATGTTGGTGATGTCAGCACCAGAGTAGTCCTCCATCTTCTCAGCAATGACGGCCAAGTCAACATCAGGAGACACTTCCACCTCCCTCAGGCTAATCCTGAGCAGGTCCACTCGCCCTTTTACTGAAGAGAACAGTTACAGGTAATAGGTATCAGATATTACATAAAGTAGCCGTCTTATTCAAATGCTAGTAGTACGAGCAATTAGTATGAACGATGTACCCAGTTAAGGATGATATATTCACAAGAACAGACAGAACCAACAGACCCAATATTCAGTAAGTAAAGCATATTGTGCATTATCAGTAGAATGTGGAGATGTCTGAGTTGATGAACTCAGTGTATGAGTTAGACTGTGCAAGAAATAGATCCCATTTTACCAGTGGGCAGAGGAATATAGATCCTCTTTTCCAGCCTCCTCCTCAGGGCTTCGTCTATGTCCCATGGAAAGTTTGTAGCAGCCAGAACCATCACCATTTTAGAGGGGTCATCATTTTCTGTTGCACCACCTACACCTGAATAATGAATTAGGTTATTCACAAAAAAAAATAAAACCTGAATCTCTGTCTGCTGATCTGCCTCTTACCATCCATTTGCACCAAAAGCTCAGACTTCACTCTGCGACTTGCTTCGTGTTCATCTGATGTGCCGCGTCTCCCGCAAATAGAGTCAATTTCATCAATGAATATAGTGGTAGGGGCATAAAATCGAGCCTGTTAAATATAACAGTGTTTGTCGAGAAGCTGCCAAGCATTCCCAGAGAACACAACCAATTAAGCTTATCATCACATGTTTATTTTAGGCACTTGGTTTAAGTAACATTTTAAGAATAAAATTTAAATTCAATGAAAAAGCCTCATTTGCCGTGTTTTTTAACACTAAATTCACAAAAGTTAACTTATGGTCATCAATATTGTATGGCGTCTTTACCATTTCAAAGAGCAGCCGAACGAGTTTCTCGGACTCTCCCCGGTACTTGGAGGTAAGTGTGGAGGATGATATGTTGAAGAAAGTGGTACCACACTCGGTAGCTACAGCTTTAGCCAGCATGGTCTTGCCTGTACCTGGAGGTCCAACCATCAGTACACCCTGGCACACATTACAGAGAAACACTGAGAACCAGTGAAGTGACTTAGGCACTTAGACAAACATAATGGGGCAATTATTATGGAGCAAAATATAATGAAGCAAAATCTTGCCATAATTTATATATATATATAAATCTGCAATATGATTTTAAAGGAACAAAATCACAATGCTCACCATGTGTTACAACATGGATTTCTATAACAGCGATTACTCTTCCTATTGTTTATTGCCACTGTCTCATGAAAACCTTGCTGCAACCTGGTAATATTAATCTTACTATTTCATACTTGTATTAAGTAATTGAGTGGGTGTGTGTCATGCACAATATGGTACATGTCTGTGCTAGCATATTAACCTTCCACGGGCGCCGGATTCCTCTGAAGAAATCTGGCATCCACATTGGCAAAACCACAGCTTCCCGAAGCAGTTTCTTAGCATCCTCCAGGTCTGCTATATCGTTCCTGCATGAATCATGATGCAGAACAGGCTGTATAACTAACATTCCAATACTGGGTTTTTTTTTAATCATCACACTGACTGACAGCTGTAACGAATAGTGCAAGAATCTAATCCTGAAAATCACCAAGAATAAACAAATCAACAGACTATTGGACACAATTTTGCCCTGTATTATTGATATGCCCATTTTTCCTATTTTTTTAAATGTGATATCATATTACAACTTCAAGTATAGGCCACTAAATGATACTAATCCTACGCAGACATCCTCATAGTAAAAAACATCGCTCTGCAAGCTTCTGTTGAGTTATCCAAAACAGGCTACATGCTTTAAGACCATTTTTGTTCTCTGTTAATGTGCATGATCTGTGTCATGTCAGTTAACATAACACCAATTCAAAGAATAAAACCCTGATCCAGGATTTAGGTTTTTTTAATTTTCATTGGGAAATGCCTAACAAAAGCAATAACTACGTATAACTACTAAACCATAAGGAGTTAAAAAATTCAGTAAAGATTGCTTCTTATTAGGTTTATCTTCCTGTCCAAGTCAAAAGAGATTCCTCAGTATTTACCAGTGGACATTAGGATTTCTTGACACGATGTCTCTCTCCAAAACATTAACCAAGTCACTGTCGTAACCTGTATCATCAAATTTCTTTAATTCTCCTTCTATTGCCCCCTCCTGGGCATTCTTACCCTGAAGAGGACAAAAACAAAATGATCAGCATTAGTATACTCTTCAGACGTACAGTACAGTAAAGCTGACATTATGTCTACATATATATTTTAACCTTATATATTTTACCATCTATAATTTCATTGTGTGTAATTTTAGGAGGTTTGGGACAGTTCTATTTCACTTCAGCCAAATGATGCATTGAAATTCAATACATAGCTTGACAAGGATTTCTGCTTAACAGTCATTTCATCTCCTGTGAGACATTCATCTAGTCTTTCTGAACTGAAATGGCTATAAATCAAGTGTAAGATGTTATATTTTCCCCACATAAGAATTACACTTTTTCAATAACCTTCTCTTCTTTAACTTTAGGATTGCGGGGGTCGCGGCCGGTAGGTCTGTCTGATTTAGAACTTGGCTGGCCCTTTCCTGCAGCGCCACGGTGCTGTTGCTGCATGCCAGGACTGTCTTTACGCTGGGGCTTCACACCAGTGGTTGGCCTCTTCACCTGAGCAGGTGGTCTGGGAGTCAGAAAGCAAACAACAGTATATGTATAATATAACACATATACCACAGAGTCAGGGGCCCTTCACCACAGAGGAAATGTTCCTTATCCAGAATTTAAAAGGGAGAGTAGAGTAGAGAGGTTTGGTGTCATTCTAGCCACATAGAAATAGGGGAAGTGGTAGCTCAGTGGTTAAGACGTTGGACTTCTGCTTGGAAGGTTGTGAGTTCAAACCCCAGCACCACCAAGCTGCCACTGCTGGGCCCCTGAGCAAGGCCCTTAACCCTCAACTGTTCAGTTGTATAAATGAGATAATTGTAAGTTGCTCTGGATAAGGGCATCTGCCAAATGCCGTAAATGTAAATGTAGAAATGTACAGTAGGATGAAATAACATTCTCTTAGTTATATCTGCAATATATTATAGAAAAGTGACAACAGTCAGGTACAAGGTAACAACACATGAATCACACCACTCAGAAGTTACAGTGCAAATAGACAACAAGATACATGACAAAAAATACTAGCAGTGTAACGATGTGACAGGGTGCAATCTAATAATTATGCATCTAATGCAATTATACTGCTTAAAAACCAGAGGTCCCAGTCTACGCAACCCATATATAGAGAGCACGTTGGTCACATGACTGCATTCTTTCATGGAGGATTTCTGTCAACTTTGGAGCTATATAATAATTTCTGGTTAAAATAATGCCTCGGGTGCTGCTATGGAACTCTTTATGACTTTGTTTATTGAATAAAATTTGAGAGAGAATTAAATATTTATTTATTTTTAAGATATGCTGAAGCTGTAATACATTTGATTTACAATATTAAGCCTCTGTTCATGGCAATTTTTAATTTGTAGAGTTTTACACAGACAAAAATGCACATTGTTTATGATTCACAAATAAAAAAGGAGACTTTCCAGTCATAATTTTTCTTCATTCAGATTTTCTTCAAAATATAATGAGAATCGAATTGAATCAAATCGTGAAGCCAGTGTCGTGAATCGAAACGGATCATGACCAGAATGTGTCATTGTACCCCTAATAAATACTGTACATGTTGTGCATGTAATCCCTGCAGAATAAATACAGCATAACATTTCTAACAGGGTTTTTATACCGGGCAACAAAACCTAAAACCTGTTACAGCTGGTTCGATCAGACTAATATACCTGCCTAAGATAAAGTAGAGGCACCTGAGTAGTTTGATATACCCAAAGTTATAGATCAGTATACTAATCCTCAGCTGTACCTGTGTTCCGCAGGGGTGGGAGGTGGCCACACAGCAGGGTCCCTCATGTAGTCCTCCGGTCGAGTACTGGGAAGATCAACTGGCTTATCCGTCTTGAAACTCTCCAGAGTGTTTACAATGCTTCTTACCTGTTCATATTCCTCCACCAGCTCCTGTCTAACCTGAATCCAGCAGTGGAATGGCATGAGATCAATGAACAGGGCTTGCAAGACATGGCTTCATATTCATAATTGCCATCATATACAGCAAGATGTACAGCATGTTTTGTTCATGGTATGATAAAGTGCATCAATCAAAATCTCCCAAAGGTGTTCAGGTTCCACAAAGCATAACAGAGTCACCAGTTGTCCTTTAATACATTATGCTTTGTGGTACAGCGTTATTCTGACTAATCAGCTTTAAAATCTCGGCCAAATGCGATCTGGTGACTGTTCAGATCACAGTATATGATTTACATCATTTTCATACTCATCAATTCATTCAGTGAGCCCTCGTACCCTGTGGATGGGGGCACTGTCATTCTTGAAGAATCCACTCTCCTGTTTCATTAAAAGGTAAAGCAGATTAGTCAGAATAACACTGTACCACAAGGCATGATATATTAAAGACAACTGGTGGCATTTTATGCTTTGTGGGACATTTTGCTGGGATGTCACTGCAAAGTTCTTCTGACTGATCACCTTATAAGATAAGATAAGATAGAACTTTATTCATCCCAAGGGAAATTCTTATGCCAGAGGTTGCTCAAACAGATATATCACAACAATGTAGGAATAAAAGACAATATATTAATAAAAAAAAAGTAGTAAAAATAACCACAATGTGTAATAGAATAGCAAAAAAGTGAGATACTTTAGTAAAAAATAAGTAAAAAAAATAAGTAAGTTACAATACTTACATTACACAAAAAATAAGTGGAGAAGTAGAAAAGTAGAGTGAAAAGTAGAAAGTGACATTACACCCCATATTGCACTTTATATTGCACATGGTATTGCACATTCAGATGGTAGAATAGCAGAAAAATGATAATGCCCATGATATTGCACATTATTATTCACAGATGTACTGTCAGTGATATAGAAAAATAATAAATAGTAACAATAGTACTACTGCACAATAATCGTATTGCACATGGTAGTGATATTATTATTATTCTCAGTGTCCGATGTTACAACTTTACTCCCTGCAGAAGAGGGGAGGAGTTATACACATTGATGGCCATTGGTATAAAACATGGGAGTGACAGTGGCCCCCATCCACAGGGCATGAATGGTGTGTGTGTGTGTGTGAGTGTGTCGTACCTGCTGCCATTTGACCTTTAGTGCAGGATCTCTAAGAGACTGACAGTGCTTTTGGATCTGTTGTAGAACGCCCTGGTAGTACACCATAGAAGAGTCATAGTTCCCAAGCAATGCATATTCCCTTCCCTTTTTAGTATTGTCACAAATCTCAGCCAAATTCATCCTGAAAAATATCTTGTTGCTGAACTGAAGACAGGTCACAGAGGTCAGAAGCCCTAAATAATAGAAAAGCACATACATTACTGTGGAAGCACATTAGCTATGATAAGCTGATATGCAGCTTGGATTATTGTCTGATCATTCATAATATCAACACCCATCCAGGTACTGATATTAGTGACAGTAGCTAATCTCTCAACCTTAATATCATTATTGATATTTGACGCATTAATCCTGTAGCTGTTTTGAACTAATAAGTCACTAGGCTTTGTTACTAAGAACATCAATTCCCATGAGAAACACCAGACTAGGCCTCCACAGGCAGTGCAGACTGATGAGTTAACAAAACAAAATACATAAATAAAGATGATCATTAAATAATCATGCACACTTCTAATCAATATTGCGTTATATTGCATATTTGAATTCGAATAACTGTTATTACCTTCATATGTGCTATTGTGCGAGTCTGAGCCGCAGCTCGTGCCGCTCTGACGTTACCATGGAGAGACGCTACACGAAACAGGACGGAGACAGAGGAAAGGGGCGGGGCTACAGAGAAACAGGAAGTGACACGCATGTAATATTTTCGTTCAGTGGCTTTGACTAGTGGTAGCAAAACCAAGGTTTCTGAAGCTATGACGCTTTTCTCATAGTATTTCAACATAGTGCATGCTAGTGGCATCTCATGCTCAAAAGCATAAAGTAAAAAGTAGGAGTTTAGATAGTAATTTAGTTATTTTGCAGCAGGTTTTGGGCTTCCGGTGTTGTGCCGAATTGTCACTCCTGACAGAATCAGCTACATGCACAAACACTTCCGCATTATAAACCCTAATAAATAAATAAATAAATAAATAAATAAATATTTAAAAAAACTTTTATTAAATCATATACAAGATTAATACATACATTTACACTATACATCTCACAACAGATGTTAACAAATAAATAAATAAGTAAATAAATAAGTAAGTAAGTAAGTAAGTAAGTAAGTAAGTAAATAAATAAATAAATAAAAATTAAAAATTGTGCCGGGGTAAAATGACAATTTACAACAAATTAAATAAAAGAAGTACCTCATGTGTCTTTCTTTATTTCTTTATTATTATTTTTGTTTTTTTTTTAATGCCATTCACAGCAGATCCATATTGCCTAACCTCTTTTATAAACTGTTCAAAAGTTTCTCACATGAATATGATACTTCCCAAGTAAAATAAACAGTTGTATGATAAAATAAGTAATTCTATTGCAATCAATGTTATCATGTACATAAAATAAAAATAAAATAAAATCTCGCAGCTTAATTTGTATCAAAGAACCAAAAGATTCTTGACAGAAAGTTAGAGACATCTGTCCAAAACCTTCTAGAGCATACACACTGGATGAAGAGATGTACAACAGTTTCTTTTGCAATGGCACAAAATTCGCAAGAATTATCAAAATCCAGATTAAATCTTTCAAATAACTGTTTAACCGGATGGATTCTATGTGACATTTTAAAGGATATCTCTCTAACTTTATTACTTATAAAGTATTTGTTTGTTATTGTCCAGACCCTTTTCCAGTTAATATTTCCAAAAAGAGATGACCAAAACACTGCTGAACATGGTACAAATTCTTTTTAAATACATTCCTAATATATCTGTTACTATATTTATCTTTTACTACACTGATATCACCCTTAAAGATTGTATCACTGCACATAATTGGATGTTGGTCTACTTCAAAAGTGGAGATTACAGAATTCCATAACAATGAGACAGTTTTACTGGGATGCATCTAAGATGATAGCATACTCTTTTGGTTTATATAATGATATGGTTTAGTTTTTGGTGTAAATATATAGAGTGGAGGAGTTTGAAGTTATTAAATCTACACTAAAGTAAATGTGATGTGAATTCTGCAGGCGCACGGTGACAGGATCAGTGTGCTGATCACAGCTCAGTGACTCTCTTCTTAAGATCTGCAATCTCCTGCTCCAGTTGCTCCAGGAGTCGTTCAGCTCGACTCAGTTCAGCTTCCTCCTGAGCTCTGATCATCTCCGTCACCTCCGAGCGCTTTTTCTCCATGGAGCTGATCAGCTCAGTAAAGATCCTCTCACTGTCATCTACTGCTGCCTGTGAACGCTTCTGTTAGGAGACACACACAGAAGATGGATTAAAAGATGAACTATTATTCCTTCTCATACAGTGACCCCAAATTGTCCATTGTGTGTGTGTGTGTGTGTGGGTGTGTGTGTTTAGGAGAATCTCTCTGTTCACTCCTTACCTTAATAGTGTCTACAGCCTGTTTCAGCTCCTGAACCTTCTTCTGCTTCTCCTGGATCCTCTGCTGGGATTTCATCTGCTCCTCTTTTAGCTCATTCTGAGACCAAATAAAATACATTTCATTATTTCTGCATCAGGAGATCAGCATGTAAATATTAACTGCAGCTAAAGAGTTAAAGTTCACTTGTGTTCCATAAAATTAGAATGTAAAAACAAATACATTGAATAAATAGACAAAATCAAACTAAACGAAAACTAAAAATATTGCCTCTAGGACTAACTGAAAAAAAGCAACACTGAATTAACATTTGTTTTCATATTTTTTGTGCTTTTCCATGGTGAGTTCTGGTTTTGTGTGAAAGTGGTAACTTACAGAAATAACAATGTTATTGCTATAATTAATGTTACAGAAACATTAAGGTAGTTCATAAATATTCACTGGACTGAAATACAACACTTGCACTGACACAGATAATGCTTATTTTTACATGTAGATGATTAAATAGAGTGATGATAGGACTGAAGTTACTGTGAGAAATAAAACTATACCTGAAGCCTAGTTTTTCTTCCTATAAAGCTCCATTTCTGTCTTTATTTTCCAAAGTTTCCAAACCAAAGTTTTGTGCATGAGCGCTCATTGGCTAAAATGGCAGCATCAGCAAACCAGGAGACTTTTTATTCATTCAAATAGACCATGATTTTATCAGAAATGCAAATTCTTCTAGCAGGATTCATTCCTTCAACTGATTAAAAAGTAATGACCTTATTTGTGATGCGCCATTTCTCAAAAAAAGCACATTTTTCATGGGTAAACTCAACAAACGTTTGGCAGGTGGGTTTGGTATGATTATGAAAGTTCTGCTGATAAGCTTCAGGGACTTGCCAGATGCACCGTTTCCTTCTAAAGCATTGCTGATGCTTACTCTTCCCTTCTGAACCATCACAGACTCTCTTCTACTCTAAAGCATGCTTTCTGTCCCAGCCTGAAGCATCACAAATGCCCACTCTCTCCCTCTGAACCATCACTGATGTGCACTCTCCCTCAGAAACATTGCAGATGCCCTCTATCTCTCCCTCCCTCTCTCTCTGAAGCATTACAGATGTTCTCACTCACTAATGTGCTTTCTCTCAAGTATCACAGATGCTCCCACTCAGTCTCCCTCACAGTCTTGTTCTTTGATGCTCTAAGACCGCAGCCTTATTGTTTTTCTCAAGCCACTTCATCCCAGCCTCCCCTACTCATCCCAATTCACCCCCCTTTGTGATCCTTATGCCAATCCTTTGCTCTCAGACTCAAATATAAGTTTTCATTCATCCACTCTGCAAGTAATTTTGGCTGTTATTAACTTCATGAAGGTCTTTAACTGGATCCCTTCACACCACTTCCAAGCAATTTCAGATCAAACTTTCAGATTGCAACTTCACCATGAGCTGCTAGGCACAGGAGAAAGCAGGAGAAAGCAGAAGCCACCCAAGTTCTCCCCACTTTTACAGTTCCACATTCATTCTTGATGTAATTGATTTGAGGGTGTGGCCAACTACATCCTCACAAATGACAGGATAACCATATTTTGCAAATTCCAGTGATGTTACATAGGTGTGTACATATATAAATACAAACTAAATATAAACGTCTTAAATAAAAATGATTGCAAACTAACAGAACTAAAACAAAATGAAGTTTCAGTTTCAAATGAAAATAATACAAACATCAACCCCATAATAACACTGTTACACTATTAACGGTCATGTGTGCATTTGAGCTGTAAAATGCTATAAGAATGTTGTTGCGTGTTGGCTGTTTAAAGTACACTGACTGGTCTGACTTGTTTAAGATGTCCTTATCAACACTTCACAGTGAAGCACTTACGGAAAGTGAGTGAGTGAGTACGTTCTCACCTGTTTTTCAGTTCTTTCTGCTCTAGCAGCAACAGTATCATGGCCTCTGTGTTCATCCCTCTCTCTGACTCTCGCTGGAGGCGGTCGCATTTTTTCCTCTCTCTGCTGTGTCTGTGTGCCTCTCCCGTCTCGTCTCTATTTTTCCTTCTGCTGGTGAAGCTTCTCGAATCCTAAATTATGGAATTGATAAGCTGGTCCCTCAACGCAATTGATCTTTCACGAAGGAATGCTGGTTCGGGAGAGCCGACATGTCCGGACAGGACTTTTGCTGCTGGATACACGATGGACTCTTGGAACAAGTGGAACATCGTCTGTCTGGCACCTCTGTTCCTAGAAGACGTCGAAGATGTCTACATATTTGGATTTTTGATAGCAGGTGTCCTGATGATTGGCCTGGGGATGTTCCTGATCTATCGACAAATTGGAAAGCAGGCAGCCAATAAAGAATCCCCCAAGCTGTCAGCTGTCATCTCACACCATTGTGGAGCCGTTGCTGACCAGGTGAGGGCATTACATCAGAAGGTGACACGGATTGAGGAACTGTACCATCTACAATTCGTGGACATCCCCCGACGCCTGGATACCATCACGAACATGTTTTCGGAACTGTGTAAATCCAACGCGACCCAGTCCGCAATCATGGTCACGCGCCAGGAGGAGATGACTAGGGGTCTCATGGCCCTGCAAGGGGACATAAAGTTGGGGGCCATGCAGAACCGGGTGCCCGACTAAATTGTACGATCTCCTGAGTTCTTAGATTTGCTTGATTATATTTGTGCATTTTCCTCCCCGGCTAATTTTTCTTTCTACCAGAGGACCTTCATCGCAGAATATGCTTTGTTTTGACTCTGATCTGTACCGGACACTCCAAAGACACACAGCTGTGATAACAACAGCTCCTGAAAGCACACCATATCAAATTCGGCTAGTACACACTGTTTTCGTAAATACTCTGCCCTAGTCAAGGACTGCCTCAGTGTCACATTTTCTTCTTTTTTCTAATCTCTTGCCCCCCCCACCCTCCCGTACTGTAACCAACAAAAAAGACCCCTCACGTAACTGCTCCATTGTATGATGTCGTATGTGACTTTGTTTATTGCTTTGACTGTTCTGTTAATGTTCTTCTATCGCGGATGAGAGAGGACTGCTTTAAGGACCTCTTCTCTCGATGTGACCCGTCATTTTATTCATCTCGTTGTAGAAATACAATGACAATAAATGCTATCTATCTATCTATATATCTATCTATCTATCTATCTATCCATTGTACGCAGATAACAGATGAAGCTTTGGTCAGTACGACAGTAGATCTCCATCAGTTTGTCGTGCTCAGAGCAGATCTTCTCTTTAAGCTCTGCACAGGCTTCAACCAACTTGTGCTTCTTAAAAGCCTGGGACTGATAGTGAGGTTGAAGATGATCTTCACAGTAGGAGGCCAGACACACCAGACAGGTCTTGACTGCTTTGTGTTTTCTTCCAGTGCAGAAATCACACTCCACATCTCCAGGTCCAGCGTAACAGTGAGCAGGAGATTCACCTTGGAGTTCAGTCTTCTTCAGTTTCTCCACTGCTTCAGCCAGCATGTTGTTTCTGCGTAGAGCAGGCCTTGGAGTGAAAGTCTCTCTACAGTGGGGGCAGCTGTAGACCCTCCTCAGTTCTCCCTCATCCCAGAAGCCATTAATACACACCTTACAATAACAGTGTCCACAGGGAGTAGTCACTGGTTCCTTCAGATGATAAAGACACACTGAACAGCTGAACTGATCTACTGAAATACTGGCGTCTGCCATTTTCTTGCACTCAAACACTTAGCATAACTCTGGTGTTTCTGAGCTTCTTTTTGTCTGAAATTAACTTCCTAGTCCTGTGTGTGTTATAGTGTGACAGAGAGTGTGGGTGTGGCATTTCCTGACAGCTCTTTGGGATCTTTAAAATCTCTGCATACTCAGTAGTATGCCTGAGTAACATTCTATATTTCCCAGTTTGCCTTATTCCCTGATTATTAATGTTTAATAAAAACAGCATTTAAAAATCCAATAATGCGCCATTTAAGCCTAGTTGCAGGGTGATTCATACATCCATTTATCTTCACTTACTCTCTTCACTTACTGCATTGTAAGTCCATCCCCATCAACCTGAATCATATTTGGTAATTTGAGACACCATGGAAATGATTAAATGATAAACATATGTACATGATTTTAACTCACTTTTATTATTATTTTATTACAGCAGTACATCCTATGTATATATCCATCATAATTATGTGGAATATATTAGTCTTAACCATTTTATATCCTTATTAAAAAACTAGCCAAAGCATGCAGTATGTCATTTTGTCTACTTCCTGTTTGATAATGACTGAACCCACTTTTATTTGATGTCACATCATTTAAGTCATGTTATTTCTATTAAACAGTTCTGACAGTTAAGACTCTCACTTATCAGGACAGAAAATAAGTTAAATAATCTGTTTGTTAACATTTTTTTTTCTACAAACATTCTCAATTAAGAACTTATTTATGTAATTCCTACAATCTGTAATAATATTCGAATAATAATATATCTTCTACTACTACTACTACCACTAATTATTATTATTATTATTATTATTATTATTATTATTATTCATTGGCTTGTTCATTTTGGGACACAAAAGTGTCATCATAGCTTAGGAAGAATTTAATCTGATTCCTCATCACTTTCATTTACATTTAACTTTGGATCGCATAACCTCACAGTTGAGTCGTAACTCCATATCCAGAACCCAGCGTACAGAGGCTGAGTGAATGTGGTGTGGACTCTGTGGAGGAGCCTCATCGTGTCAGAGATGTTGTAGAAAGACAGAGTTCCTGCACTGTGATCCACAAACACTCCTATTCTGGAGGACGCTGGACCTTGGAGCTCAGTCTGAATGTCATTGTGCCGGAAAGAGACAGAGGAAGAAGAACAGCGCAGACTCCAGGACTGACTGTTGCGTCCAAACACACACTCGATACTCCCTCCTTTCCTGCTGATCTCTTTATATGAGACTGATATGTACACATCCTCACCGCTCCACTCCACCTCCCAGTAACAGCGTCCACACACACTCTCCTTACACAACACCTGAACCCAGTGGTCAAATCTCTCTGGATGATCAGAGTATTTCTGTTTTTTCTTCCTGTGTGTCACTGCTCTGTTGTTCTCGGACAGGATGAGTTTGCGATGTACTGTGTTGGGATCCAGAGTCAGATACGAGAAATCTAAGACAGTAAAAAGTCAAAAGTAAAACAGTCTGCATGTTAGATGTTAATCACAGGATTTACAAAAAAAAAGTGTGTGTGAGACACCTGTCTGTGTTTCAATTGTCCTAATGCTTTATGTGAAATATTTTTTAAATATTACACAACATCATTCATCAGGTAAAACAGAGTAACATTTAGACACACAATACTGATGTTACACACACCATGTTTGGACCCCTCTACCACTGCTGTTTCTTTCCAACTTATGCAACATAATGGCCTTCTGCAATAGTCCCAGACAGTAAGTTACATCTACTCAGACTTTAGCTACATAGAGCAAAGCAGAGACATGGAACAACGTGGTAAAAACAAGCAAGGAGGAATATGCTTCTGTGTCTACCAACACTCGTGCAATGATGTCCCTGTACTGTATAAATAATGCACTTATTATCTAAAATTGTTTTTCATGAGTGAACAATTAGGGGCAGGTGGAGCAGAGCCCCACCATTTATATTCAGAAGTCCATACATTTAAATTCCATTGAAATGTTAATGATCTCTTTTTTTTAAATAGTGTCAACATTTGACAGATATAAGCTGATGTTACATAGTCTCTCAATGCTGCATGTGGTCCAGCATGCTCACTGACCCACTTAGCTTCCATTGAGTTATTATTATTATTATTATTGACTTGTGTGTGTGTGTGTGTGTGTGTGTGTGTGTATCTATATGTGGCCACCTGACCATCATATGACCCATCTGTGCCAATTCCAAAACCATGGGCATTAACACTGAGTTGGGCCCCCCTTTGCTGCTATTACAGCCTCAACAGTGATGGTCAGGCTTCCATATACATTTGGCCATATAGTGTATCTTAACTATTGATTTTGCTCCTATGTATGGTGTTTAGTCCTATATAATCCCATGTAGCCCCCAAAATTGAGAACTTCTCTGTACAGTATTTGCTGCATGCTTCACTTCTATCTTGAAATTAACTCTGACTTGTAATTTTTTTATTTTAAGATTCTGAATGCCTTAATTTTGACATCAGTGGGTGAGACACGTTGATAACACACCATGGTTTTCAGCTGAGCTCAGACAGCCTTGGTTAGGTGAAGAGGCTGCATTTATGAGTGGAGAATGGAGAAGGAAAGAAAACCAAAACAACAAAGGCCAAATATACACTAGAATAAGGGATTAAAGCAACAAAGAGAAAATTTTCAGACAAGCTGAAAAGCTAGTTTGCTGCTCATGACCCAAAATCAGTGTGGAAAGGCCTGCAAAAAAATCACTGACTACAAAGTGAGAACAAACTCCTTCTCCTGAATGACTGGGAGTTCACAAGTTCTACGGTAGGTTTGACAACTGTTCTTTCACCACCACTGTTCTTTCACGCACTTCAACATCTCACCTCACGTCTCACAATCAAAGAGCAGGATGTTAACAGCTACTCTTAAGGAAACAAAATCAAAACAGCTCCTGGCCCAGACCAGATCTCACTTTCTACCTTGAAACATGCTGTGTTACAGATATCTTCAATAAATCACTGGACCTCTGCACTGGTGCCACAGGCTTTAACATCCCAGTCCTGAAAAAAAGGCAAATCCTACAGTACCAAACTGCAGACTAGTTGCCCTGACCTGTGTAGTCACGAAGGTCTTTGAACACTTGGTCTTATCCCATTTTCATGATATCACAAACCCCCTGTTGGACTCCCTGCAGTTCACATAGAGGGCCAACAGGTCTGCTGATGATGTGGTTAACCTGGTCCTGCACTTCATTCTTCAGCATCTTGACAGTCCAGGGATCTATGCTAGAGTTTTATGTTTTCTAGATTATCTCTGCTTTTAACACCATCAAACCAAAGATACTGCAGGTAAAACTTTCTCAGCTGTTTGTCCTACATCCAATTGGCTGGTGGGTCACAGACTTCAGTCTTTCTTTTTTTTTTTTTTTTTTTTTTTTAGCTCTTTTACATCATGGCTCCTTTATAGCTCAATTTCTTTGATTTTACCCCTTTCCTCCCTCCCCTTATTTATTATTGTAGGCGTGATGGTCTACTTATTAGTGTGACACAGTGTAACACAAATTCCATATATGTGACAAGACAAATTCCTCAGGTTATTGGCCAAAAATGTCATAATATTGTGCAGCCTGCATGTATTGAATGTAAGATGAGTTTACTGTTTACAGTTTAGTGTTCAACCTCAGTTCTAAGATAATATTCGAAACATTTGTGTAAGTAGGATTAGTTTGTGGATTTGTTTTTTTTAGTTTCAGTTTAGTTACTGCTTACTTCTTATTTCTGTTATATATTTTACGTCTCTCTTTATCACATTCAGAGCAAATACATATTTCCAGCAGTACGACTTCTCTTACCGTGTAGTACAATTTTGTTAATTTCCTCTTGATATATTTCCTCAACTCGTTTTTTCAGATCTGAGAGAGATTTCCTCACTCCATCAAATGAGAGATGTTGATTGACAGTGATGCTGGGTGAGTCCTCACATCCAGGAGAAACACAGAGAGACGGGAAACTCTACAGAGAGGAAACACATAATAAAGAAGGAGAAAAGTGTAGGAGAGGAACGAATGAATCTGAGACTGAATCAGACACAAAGACACACTTGTGATCTCAGACAGGAACATTTATTGTTGCTGTAATGAGCTTTTAGGAGGAAACTTTGTGAGGAACAGCGGCCTCTGTAGATCAGACAGTGAGTGTTACCTGGAGGAAGTGGATGTGATTGTGTGTGTGTGAAAGCTGCTCCAGCTCAGTGACTCTCCTCTTATGATCAGCAATCTCCTGCTCCAGTTGCTCCAGGAGTCGTTCAGCTCGACTCAGTTCAGCTTCCTCCTGAGCTCTGATCAGCTTCTTCACCTCCGAGCGCCTTTTCTCCATGGAGCTGATCAGCTCAGTAAAGATCCTCTCAGTGTCATCTACTGCTGCCTGTGAACGCTTCTGTTAGGAGACAGACAAACACACACACACACAAAGATGGCGCTCCATTTAAAGATAAACTCTTTCTCTTCCAGTAATCCTATATTGTCTATATTTTCTGTGTGTGTGTGTGTGTGTGTGTGTGTGTCTGCTCACTCCTCACCTTAATAGTGTCCACAGTCTGTTTCATCTCCTGCACCTTCTTCTGTTTCTCCTGGATCCTCTGCTGGGATTTCATCTGCTCCTCTTTTAGCTCATTCTTAGACCAAATAAAAAATAAAAAAAAAATTAATTATTTCTGCATCAAAAGTTCATTGTATCAATATTAAGAAATATTAATTAATTATTTGCTAATTATTAAAATGTTTTTGCCAAACTGTCATGAAGAGGGAGTTAATGCAACTGACTGGATGTAGAGTTGCCAAAAAAGCAAAAGAAGAAGAGGTCAATCAAGAGGGCATTGCTAAATCATGCTATGTGTTATTTTGTCAAAAAAGAAGCCTTACATCACATCGTATCACCTGGTATTGGATGTTGATGTTGAGGTATCTTTTACAAATATGAAGAAACAAGCATTTTATCAGGCTGATATGTGATACAGTACATACAGTGTACAGTGATATGTGATACAGTACTGGTATCTATGCATCCCTACTCTGAAGCATTCCAGATGCTCTCTCTCTGCATCTGAAACATCGTTTCACGTTCTCTCCTCCTCCTCTGTCTCTCAGAGGACACGTCTTCATCCTGGCTCCATCCAAGGAGTTTTCACCTTGCTTCTGTCACCACAGGCTTAATCACTGGGTGTTACGGTACTGTCACCTCTAGAACCTCTCCAGCACGGTTCAATTACAGAAGGCAATTGATCTTTTGCCTGAATTTTTGTCTCTAAAACTGGCTGTCTTTTTGACTCACATATTTGAGTCAGACAAGCCTTCAAACCTGTGGGAGGCATACTGTCATCTTTGCCATCCTTGTTGCCTTTGAATAGACAGGGTCATGCTAATACAAGGATGATTGATTTTTCACAGTCGATAAGAAAGACCCCCTTTTTGACCCTTATGCCATTCCTAGGCAATCACATTCAAATCTCAGTGTTCACTCTTCTAATCTACAAGTCTGTTTGACTGTCATTAACTTCAAGAATGTCTTTGACTGGATCCCTTTACACCTCATCTAAGGACTTTCATCTCACACATTCGGATCACAACTTCAGCATGAACTCCTCTGCTAGGAGAACCACAGTCTTATTCAGACCAAGATACGGGGTCTTCGAAACGATGTAACATGCATTATTTTGACCTAAAGCTCTTAAGGGCCTGTCAGTCTAGTGCAAAGCCTTGCACCAATCTCTATTCTCATATCTCACAAATCCTGAAAGTATCCTCCCCAAAACAGAGGCCCTACTACCAGTAACCTCTTATATGCTCCATTGTCTCAGTCTCAGTGGTGGTATGTGAGCTTTAGAACTGCTAGTCCAGAAAGTTGGCTTCATCTTGGCTTAGCTTCAGTCTCTCCATTTTCTGGCAGAACTCAGAAACTGCAGCTGTTTTGTCCTCTGGTTTCTCTCGCACGCCATGAGACACTTGCATGGACGGTAGAACAGGTTTGCTTTTCTCTTGCTTCTGTAAGGTGTGTCTCTTGCACTGTTTCATCTTAACTTCTCTTCCTGTGAATTCTATGCTTTTTCTGTTGTTTTGCTCGCTCAGCTTGTGGTGTGCGCATGGGAAAGTGGTCATTTTGTTTCAGTTTCCTATCTGAACTTATTTCCGCGCTGATAAGCGTGGTTAAAACAGTTCTTTTGTTGCTCTGTTTCACTTAGTTTAATTCTGACAATCGATCAGGACAAACTACCAAGGGTCACCTTTCAGAAGAGACCAGATTTGTCCATGAAGTCAAAAGATTTACACACACACACACACACACACATTCCAAAGTGGGGGATAAAGTACACAGAATGATCTGGCATGTTTAACACTTCCTTACCAACAACTTGACCTTAATTAAGAATTCATTTTTCAGCAGATGAAAGTCATAGAAATCCAACCAAATCAACTAAATAGAAATTAGAAATAAAATTTATATAAATTGACTTCTTACTTGTTTTTCATTTCTTTCTGCTTCAGCTACAACAGTATCGTGGCCTTTGTGCTCAAACATCGTACACAGATAACAGATGAAGCTTTGGTCAGTACGACAGTAGATCTCGATCAGTTTGTCGTGTTGAGAGCAGATCTTCTCTTGGAGCTCTGCACAGGCTTCCACTAACTTGTGCTTCTTAAAGGCAGGAGACTGATAGTGAGGTTGAAGATGATCTTCACAGTAGGAGGCCAGACACACCAGACAGGACTTGAGAGCTTTGTGCTTTCTTCCAATGCAGGAATCACACTCCACATCTCCAGGTCCAGCGTAACAGTGAGCAGGAGAAACAGCTTGGTGTTCAGTCTCCTTCAGATTCTCCACCACTTCAGCCAGCATGTTGTTCCTGCGTAGAACAGGCCTTGGAATGAAAGTCTCTCTACACTGGGGGCAGCTGTAGATGCCCTTCAGATCCTCCTGGTCCCAGAAGCCATTAATACACACCTTACAAAAACAGTGTCCACAGGGAGTACCTACTGGATCCTTCAGGAGATCCAGACACACTGGACAAATAAACTGATCCTGATCCACTGAAATACTGGCCTCTGCCATTTTCCTGCACTCACACAGTGAGAGAGAGTGTGTGTGTGTGAGAGAAAGAGAGAGAGAGAGAGAGAGAGAGAGCACCACTCAGTATTCTGAGTTTCGTTTTCTCTGAAATTACCACACTGTGTGTTATAGTGTGATAGTGAGTGGGTGTGGCTTTAAAGAGAGAGGGAGTTGAAGCTTTAAAGTGGCGTTCAGGAAAATTGTAGCTACACAACAGAAGAGAGAGTTTTTGGTGTAAAGGAGCTTCGCTGTGATTTAAAGAGTCAGATTAATTGAAGTTAGTTTTGTTCCAAATATCTTTGTTGAATATTTTAATGTTTTTTTCAAAATTGCTGGAATGTTTGTGAATAAAGCTGACTCACTGACAGCACCTCATTGATAAGACATTGAGTTTTTTTAAATGTATATGACTCTCACAGGGATGGATTATGAGACAATGGTCCCCTGGGCACAGACACACAAAAGCACTACATATTTAAAGGAGCATACAGTCAGCAACACACCACAAGAGCACAACGTAGGTTACCTGGTATGCATAATATTTTACAGTACAAAATGCTTCAAGGCAGCACTCTCAGCACCTTTAATGGCCCACACTATATATATATATATATATATATATATATATATATATATATATATATATATAAATAACAGTCAAAGCCACTTTACACTTTAGAATGAGTATTGTGCATGAGGGGATAAATGTACAAAACTAAGCATGGGGAGATGAGAGAAAGCAAAAAAATGAAAGAGCTTGATGGCATCTTTTGAATGTATAGAGATTCTCTGATCTTGGATAATAGCCTTGTTCCTTCTCTAGTTACCTTTTGGAAAAAAAAAACCATGAAGGCATAAAAAGAGCCTAGGGGTTGTCAAATTATCAAGAATCTTTGTGAAAATGAAAAGAACCCAGTCATTAGCTTTGCTGGTTTTGGCTCCCAGGTCTGTGGCATCAGCTTTATGTGTTGGTTTTCCATTTCTGTTTGATCTAATTTCCATCCTAGTCCTGTCTTTTCCTTTGGACAAAATAAGCTTCCCAAAATTACATAAAACAACACAGAAACAATGCATCATTAATGTTAAACTATTATGAGAATGCAAACAACCAGACACCAACCAAAAAAGCTCCAGGTTTCAGTGACTTACCCAGCATTTTGGTTCATCATCTGATATTCTAGCTTCATTAAGGTGTCTATAAAATAAAACGTATTTCTCACATTCCATTACAAATGAGCACAGCCATCATTTCAGTACAACTGAGGCCAAATAACAATCCAACATTATGTTCAAGCTCCCTACCACCAAAAACCACCCTTAAAACAGTGGGATGTCGTAACAAACATGAAAATACTTCATTACTGTACTTGCATACGTAGTAGTATATGGAGCTGGTATGCCCAGCCTGCATTATAGTAACTGATATAATTGTATTAACCAGTATGGGTCACTGGAGTGTTGTTAAGCTGACAGTGTGAGTGCGGAGGCAGTCATGAGAATCTGAAGGGTCAGGTCATGCAGTAAAAACTCACGATGGTAAAGTATTTTCTACTTTACTAGAGTAAATCTTTGTCAACTTTAACCTTGACTTCACAATTTTAAAAAGTAAAAAACACTTTTACTGCAATTAATTCTTCCAAACACCTTCACAACATGCTGTAATATTCGCCCTTATTAATGCTGCCCCATTTTGAAAAATTTCTTGCCGGTTCAATCACCAAAGCAACCCTTCTGAACTGTGATTCAACTCCACAGCTTCAAAGAGTGATTCAATAAACAGATTCAAAGAACCAACTCATTCATGAATGATACATCATTACTTCAATCTGCACAATTTTATGCATTGCACAAAAATGTACAATGCTTGGCATTTATGCATTTTGAATTTTGGTTTCTTCAGATCAAAGAATCTTGTTTCTCCTGGTCTAAGAGTCCTTTAGGTAGGGTTTAACTCCTAGAGAGCTGTCATGTATCTTTGACTGAGGAGGGGCTTCTGCACCATATCAGCTGCTGGGCTTTTTATAGCAGAGGTGTTTTTTTTTTCCAAATCATGTCCAATCAACTTAATTTACTAAAGGAGAACTTTAGTCAAGTAGATACATCTCAAAGATGGTCAGTGGAAATGACCATGAACTCAATTTCAAGTGTCATAGCAAAGGGTTTGTGCAAATGTTTATTTTTTTAACCTCGTAAAGTTTACACTGTTTTTTGTATTATTTATGAGTATTATTATTATTATTATTTTTTCAGATTAGTGAGGAAGGGGTCTGTATAGTTTCAGAGTACATTGTATTTTAACCAGAATCTTGACCAGAAAATGGTTAAATATATAAAATAAAAAATGTGGTTTTTTTTGCCCACAGTAGGGAGTGTTTCGACCACCAGAAGCACAGAAAGATGCAGCAGTTTGAGTAAGTTTTATTATTTCTGAAGAAACAGTCTTTGCCAAAGCCAGAACACAATTTTTTGAGACGTTCTAAATGTTTCATATCAGTATAATAAATCTCATGCATACAGATAAATGGTCTGTTTGATAACATTTTGTTTTTTTCTAGAAACATATTACATTGTGCATTAAGAGAAAAGCACTTGATAATTTTACTAAACACTTTTCCTAACATGTTATTTTCGATCACATAACCTCACAGTTGAGTTATAAAATGTACAGAATCCAGCGTATAGAGGCTGAGTGAATGTGGTGTGGACTCTGTGGAGGAGCCTCATCGTGTCAGAGACGCTGTAGAAGGACAGAGTTCCTGCACTGTGATCCACATACACTCCTATTCTGGAGGATGCTGGACCCTGAAGCTCAGTCTCAATGTCACTGTGCCAGAAGCAGACAGAGGAAGAAGAACAGCGCAGACTCCAGGACTGACTGTTGCGTCCAAACATACACTCATTACCTTTTCCTTTCCTGCTGATCTCTTTATATGAGACTGATATGTACACACCAAAACCGCTCCACTCCACCTCCCAGTAACAGCGTCCACACACACTCTCCTTACACAACACCTGAATCCAGTAGTCAAATCTCTCTGGATGATCAGAGTATCGTTGATCTGTCCCACTGCATGTCATTGCTCTGTTCTTCTCAGACAGAACGAGTTTACGATATGCCGTGTTGGGATCCAGAGTCAAATAAGAAAAATCTAAAACAATAAAATGTCCACAGGTTAGATGTTAATCCCAGGATTTATAATAAGTGTGTGAGAGACCTGTCTGTGTTTCTATCCTCCTAATGCTGCTCTATAGGAAATATATTAAACATTACCCAACATCAGTCATCAGGTAAAAATGGGTCAAACAATGGATAAACAATACACACCCTGTGTGTGTGTGAGTGTGTGTGTGTGTGTGTGTGTTTTACACTTACGCTGCAGAAAATCTTCTCTGCTTTTTGGTTCTGAGGGTAAAATCATCTGAACTGCTGCAGCTGTGGAGACACAGAGGCAAAATGGAGAAATAACATGGAAACAGTTTAAAGCATATGAAAAATCTGATTCCTTGGTGGTTTCAGATGGACACCTCAACTATATCCCCATCTCAGTGGGTTGACTATCAGATTTGAATTTATCTATGTGTTATGTGCGGGTTGACAAAGCAGGACTTTAGTGTGTAAAATCAATGTGCTGTTTATTCAGGGAAAATCATTAGTCATTATTATATTTCAAGGCATCGGTCATGTCACAAGCAGACAGGATTATTGCATAAATATCCATAATTGTTATCAGACACACAGGCAGAAATCAAAACCAGGAAGTCAAACTAGATAAACAAGAAACAAGGAATTGGGAAAGACAAGTAAACATGCCTTGGAAATGCACATATACATGGGTGAGACTTATGCAAGGGCTTAAAACCAATCAGTAACTAAACAAGTAACAGCTCCGTACAGTAGAGCTCAACACCAATCACAAGACAGGGGTGGAGACAAGATATAAATCAAAGCAAATGCACATGACAGTGAGAGAGAGAATACATGACATGAGGGGCCAGCAGTCTAAGCAGAGATGCCAAGACCTTCCTCTCCCTAGCCACCTCCTCCAGCTCCTCCACAGGGATTCCCAGGCACTCCCAGGCCAGACGAGAGATATAATCTCTCCATCTACTCCTTGGACCATTGGACATGCCTGGAGCACCTCCCCAGGGAGACATCCAGGAGGCATCCTAGTCAGGTGCCTGAACTACCTCAACTGGCTCCTTTTGATGCAGAGGAGCAGCGACTCTACTTTGAGCTCCCCCTGAATGTCCGAGCTGCTCACTGTAAGCCTGAGCCCAGCCACCCTGCGAAAAAAGCTTGTTTCTGCCGCTTGTGTCTGTGAAATCATTCTTTCTGTCACTACCCAAAGCTCGTGACCGTAGGGTTGGGACGAAGACTGACTGGTAAAGTGATAGCTTCGCCTTTTGGCTCAACTTTCTCTTCACCACGACAGACCAGTACAATGTCCGCATAACTGCTTGCGCTGCACCGATTCATCTGTCAATCTCTTGCTCCACTCTACCCTCGTGAACAAGACCCTAAGATACTTAAACTCCTCTGCTTGAGGCAGTATCTCATTCCCAACCTGAAGGGAACAACCCACCCATTTCTGGCTTGTCATTCATTTATCACAATCACTTTGATAGATTCAGTGGATTTTATGGGTTTCTATGGCAGATTCATGTACACTGTGTTCTAATGGGAGCACAGATTAATGCTCATCGGACAACAGGCTATTAACAAGTCATTTTGAGCCATGCCCAGAAGCTGTGCTTCTCTGGGGGTGAATGACAATGTGGGCAGGTAGGTTTTGCACAGAAATATAAATCTCCACATTAATTGGGCTGTGCACTCTTTGCTCGCCCCGCCCTGATGCCCCCTCAAAGGGGCAGAACCTTGTGACCTTGTCGCCACTGGATTGCTCATTAGGGATAAATTCACAGTGATAAATTCAAATATTTACAAAATATTTTTGTGAATCCATTTATTTCTGTAAAGTATTATTTTATCTTTGTAATTTGTAAATATTGTAAATAAATTATAAGCAATAGGTTCTGTTTGATTATTTGCAATAATGTCTGAAATTGTTGTTGTTTTACTTCGCAGTTGTATAGCTAGTTACAAAGTATAGCTAGCTGTCATGACCTTCTTCAGCTAGCAGCTTAACTGCTCTTTGGCACAAACTGCAGAAACTGCTAATGTTGTTGACCTGATTTAAGAAAAGTCTTTTGATGCTCATACTTATAAGGAGAGATTGACAAAACTAAACAAGAGTGCATATGTATATATAAAACATTACAGATAGCTGTGCTTCCCCTATTGTAAAAAAAAAACCCAAAAAAACCACGTGCCACAGGTGACACTGTGATTTTCTCCACAAATGTAAGATTAGTTTGTGGATTTGTGACTGAGTTCTGTTGACTTTGTTTATCTTAATTTTGTAAACCGAAATTTTTTTAAGTTTCGAATTTGCGAATTGCTTCTTGTTCTTGTAATGAAATTTTATGGCTCACTTTACTGTGACAGAAAACAAATGTTTGCTTGTTTACCTTGTGGACGGATTTTGTTGAATTCCTTCTCACAGATTTTCTCGACTCGTTTTTTCAGATCTGAGAGAGATTTCTTCACTCCATCAAATGAGAGATGTTGATTGACAGTGGTGCTGGGTGAGTCCTCACATCCAGGAGGAACACAGAGAGACGGGAAACTCTACAGAGAGGAAACACATAATAAAGAAGGAGAAAAGTGTAGGAGAGGAACGAATGAATCTCAGACTGAATCAGACACAAAGACACACTTGTGATCTCAGACAGGAACATTTATTGTTGCTGTAATGAGCTTTTAGGAGGAAACTTTGTGAGGAACAGCGGCCTCTGTAGATCAGACAGTGAGTGTTACCTGGAGGAAGTGGATGTGATCGTGTGTGTGTGAAAGCTGCTCCAGCTCAGTGACTCTCCTCTTATGATCAGCAATCTCCTGCTCCAGTTGCTTCAGGAGTCGTTCAGCTCGACTCAGTTCAGCTTTCTCCTGAGCTCTAATCAGCTTCTTCACCTCCGAGCGCTTTTTCTCCATGGAGCTGATCAGCTCAGTAAAGATCCTCTCACTGTCATCTACTGCTGCCTGTGAACGCATCTGTTAAGAGACACCCACACCCCCCACACCCACACCCACAGAGCTCCATTTAGATTTCAAATCTTTCTTTTACTGTGACCCTATTTTGTCAATGTTTGTGTGTGTGTGTGTGTGTGTGTGTGTGTGTGTGTGGGGGGGGGGGGGGGGGGGGGGGGGGGGGTTTAGGTTGGTAGGAATTTCTGTCTGTGATTCCTCACCTTAATAGTGTCCACAGTCTGTTTCAGCTCCTGGACCTCCTTCTGCTTCTCCTGGATCCTCTGCTGGGATTTCATCTGCTCCTCTTTTAGCTCATTCTGAGACCAAATAAATACATTTCATTATTTCTGAATCAGGAGCTCAGCATGTAAATATTAACTGCAGCTAAAGAGTTAAACTTCCTGTAACTTCCTATAAATCCCCATCTCTCTCTTTCTGCACTAGAGATGAAGATTTCACATTATGGGGCTTTGTGCAGATCTGCTACATGCAAACGCTTCACTTAATACTATACTTTTTCTCATTTGAAAATGAACGCGTTGGATAAAGAGTTTTCCAGCCATCAGTACTCACCAGTTTCTCTAGAATTGCTCTACTCATGAAAGGTGAATACTAGACCTCTATCAGTATATATCAGCTACATAACATCATCGCACTGAGACACCCCCTGTAAGACAACTCTCAAAGCTCATAGCTCTTCCCATCTCTCAAAGCTCTCACCCTTTCTTTCTCTTGTGGCCCCTTACATCAGCCCCATCCTCTAAAGCATTGCAGACGCACTCTCTACTCCTCTGATGCATCAGATACTTCCTCTCTTACCATCTGAAACTTTGCAGATGTGTTCTCTCCCTCTCTGAAGGACTGAAGATGTTATTTTTCTTAGAAGCATCAAAATGCTCTCCCCCAAGGATCAAAGACGCTCCATCTCAGTCTCCCTCACACTTTGTTGCTATCTAACCAATGGCAACCTAACTGCCTTTCTCTATCGACTTCATCTAAAACCAAGATACTGGGTCTCAGAAAAAATATACAGCATACATCGATTTTAGCTCTTTGGGGCCTGTCTATCTAGTGCAGAGGTTAGTGCACCACTTAGAAGCTATAAAAATGTAGAGTGGAAAATTCTCAACATCCATTTGCAGTCATGTGCCCAAAAAGTTTGGGAACACCTTGCACAAAAATAGAAGCTGTCTAGAACTCCAGCTCAAGTTCTCAGAGTTCTCGTCACATTCACTGTTACACAATCACTTCATGTGTCATTTAGGTGTGGTCCTTGCTTGCAAATGAGACCCTAAACATGTCTTGCAAACTTACAGTATGTAGTGGTACAGTATGTATCGGGCAGTGGTAGCTCAGTGGTTAAGATGTTGAACTATAGATTGGAAAGGTGTGGGTTCAAATCTTGCCCCTGCTGGGCCCTTGAGCAAGGCCCTAAACTGCTCAGTTGTATAAATGACATAAATATAAGTCACTCTGGATAAGGGCGTCTGCCAAATGTAAAATGTAGTGAATTTTTAATGTATGTAAATATAAGCATGTCTAAAATAAAATGTATTAAAAACTACAAGAAATAAAACAAATCAGAATTTCAAATGAAAACTGAAAATAATATAAACATCAACACCATAATAACACTGTTACAGAGCTGTAACATGTCCATGTGTTCACTTTAGCTGTAAAATGCTGTAAGAATGTTGTTGGGCGTTGGCTGTATAAGCCATGAATGGTCTGACCTGTTTAACACTTTATTACCAACAACCCTTTGATTTTAATAAAAAATAATTTCGCAGTGAATGACAGGCATAAAACCAATTAAATCAAAATTAGATTAGAGACAGAATTTGTATAACTTGATTTGGAAAAGAATAATGGCATCCAGTTCTTACCTGTTTTTCAGTTCTTTCTGCTTTAGTTGAAACCGTATCATGGCCTTTGTGTTCATCCATCGTACACAAATAACAGATGAAGCTTTGGTCAGTACGACAGTAGATCTCGATCAGTTTGTCATGTTGAGAGCAGATCTTCTCTTTGCGCTCTGCACAGGCTTCCACTAACTTGTGCTTCTTAAAGGCGGGAGACTGATAGTGAGGTTGAAGATGATCTTCACAATAGGAGGCCTGACACACCAGACAGGAATTAACAGCTTTTCGTTTTCTTCCAATGCAGGAATCACACTTCACATCTCCAGGTCCAGCGTAACAGTGAGCAGGAGAAGCAGCTTGGTGTTCAGTCTTCTTCAGTTTCTCCACAACTTCAGCCAGCATGTTGTTCCTGCGTAGAACAGGCCTTGGAGTGAAAGTCTCTCTACACTGGGGGCAGCTGTAGATGCCCTTCACACCCTCCTGATCCCAGAAGCCATTAATACACACCTTACAGAAATTGTGGCCACAAGGAGTAGTCACTGGATCCTTCAGGAGATCCAGACACACTGAACAGCTGAACTGATCCTGATCTGCTGAAACACTGGCTTCTGCCATTTTCCTGCACTCAAACACTAAAAATAGAGTGAGAGAAAGTGAGAGAGTTTTGTTTTCTTGGAAAAGAACTTCCTGGTTCTGTCTGTGGTGAGGAGTGGATTTAAAGTGACAGTGAGGCTTTAAAGGAAAAGTATAGAGAATTTTTAGTGTAAATTAGCTTCCCTGTGATTTAAAGATTCAGATAAATTGAATTCTGATTTGTTATAAATATCTTTGTTTCATGACTACATATTGCATATTTGAATGCGTTTTTACATCATTACTGGAATGTTTATGCATAAAATGCAGGGGTGTCTTGTATCAATGGGGTAGCAGAGCTAAGTCCTGTCTTTCAAAGGTAAAAGAAAAATCAGTCTATGTTTTCCTTTTTGGCCTCCACATTGTCTTATTTGTAGTTAACAAATGTTTAATGAGGACAATTTTGGATTTTTTGAAATCAGCGGTCATAAAGGCAAAACACACAGAATGATACGAAGCGGTGCTTTGGGATCCTTATGCTTGCTCATTTTTTCTGCTTCCAGCACATCAATTTTGAGAACTGATTGTTCACTCACTGCCTAATATATCCCACCCCTTGACAGGTGCCACTGTAACAAGATAATCAATGTTATTCACTTCACTTGTCAGTGGTTTTAATGGTTTAACTCCGTTAACTTGGCGCCATTTTAGCCACACGGCGTTGACTCATGCCTGAACGTCTGGAACCCAGGTACTTGAACTGAGTGACTTTGTTTTGATGTTGCAGTTTTGATGCGACCAGATAAGTACTCCAGCCAGCGTGTCGCTCCGCCTGTCGTTGAAGCTCCCACCATTCGCCAAGTTCCCAAAGGTCCTTGTTTCCAGCTGGCATCACAAAGGATGGTGGGATTTCAACCGGCCTGTGGCATCAGTTATTTGTCATCTGACATCCACACTTCATTAAGCTGTCTATAAAATTAAACGTACTGTATTTCTCACATTCCATCACAAATGAGCACAGCAGTAATTTCCATAGTGCTGAGGCCAAATAAGGATCCATCATTATTTTCAAGCCCAGTCACTAATCAGTACAGCCCTTAAAACAGTGGGGCGTAGCAACAAAAGTGAAAATACATTGAAGGATTACTTCTACTTTACCAGAGTAAATCTTTCATCTTTCAATCTATCAACTTTACGTTTTACTTCACTATTTTCAAAAGCAAAAGGCTTATGTATTTTACTGTAATAATTTTTATAAACACTTTCATAACATACTGCAATATTAGCATTTGTTATTGCCCACTCTCAATTTGAAAATAAAATAAATAATACATCATTTCTCACCAACGTCACTCTTCAGTTTTGTGATTCGGTTGCAAATGTTCAAAGAACCGATTCAATAAACCAATCTGAAGAGTCAATTCATTCATTTTTATTATTTATTTATTTATTTATTTTATTTATTTATTTATTTATTTTTTTACCTCAGAGACAACTTCAAGTGGACTCCAAGTGGTAAGAGTTTTTAGTTGGTGAGTTTCTGAAATAACTGCAACATTAAACATTTTTATTTAAATCAGTAGTTTAGATGAAAATATGAAGCTTTATTTTAACAGTTAATCTTCAGCTAATTTTCAAACATCATAGTTATCCTGTCAGGTTAGCATGGGTCAGCTAGCTGTCTAGTGTTAGCCACCACTGAAGACTGCATTACACTGATGAATTGTGCTAAAATAAACTATCAGTTTAGTCTCCAAATACAGTCTGTCACCATCAGCAGAAAACACACACATTACTTCACTCAGTTTTTTTTTTAAATAAATGAATAAATAAGTTGAGAAGATGCTAGTGTCCAGTTAGCTAATGTTACTATAGTAACAAACAGCTCATGCTGAATGGATGGTGTGTGTATGGCCCATGAAAACCTTTCTGATAAAACATGAAAAACAACATGGAGAGATCATACTGCTTTTCTCTGCTTTTGACATCCAGTTATCCCACTTTTAATACCAAAATTAAAAATAATGCCAAGTATAATACAAGTACATTATAGGTATTATAATAATACCAAGTATCTTTCTTGTGGGTTACTGTAAATTTGATTTCCCAGTCATTTTTGTTTTTTTTGTTTTTTTTTACTTTTATTCAACTGTGACTTTTGGGTAGCATTTTTGAAATCGCATCAATTTTATGACTTGAAACAGTCATACATCTTATATTCCCAGATGAAACAGGATTTACAGTCTCAAAGCAGAAGACTTGAGTAATAAGTGCTGTCTCTTTAACTTTATTAAAGTTTTCAAGCAAAGCAATTACATACCATTGTTTTTTTTTTACTTCAGTGCTGAAATAGAATTTAATAGAGTAAGTAAGTCCTTCATCTGTAGCACATTACAGAACTTAGTATTTAGAAAAGCCCAATACACACTGAATTTAAATAGTTCAACTTTAGCACCAGTCATTACAATATATACAATATTATTGGACAGATTTTTCCTTTTTTTTCTACTATAGAATGCTAAATTAACATCTCAGCTTGAAGTGCAACACAAAAGACATATCTATATATACAGATAAAGTATAAACATTTTTACAAAGTCATAAAATGTCTTACCCTTTAAACAGGAACAAGCAGCTATCACCCGGGGAGGGTGAAGGCTAACACATGAACGAAACTGCTCGACACATACAGTGTGGAGGCTCTTCCACCTTACTAACTCACTTGATGTTGGTTTTTCCTTTAATTAAGTTGATTTGTCATTTCTGTAATCTATGTTCCCTTATTTATTGTGGTTCTCAGTTATCACGCTCTTATACAGAACCCTAGACGAAGTAAAATGGATATAATAAAAGTAATAATGGTTCTACTGGCTGAATTATCAATGCAACCTGTTCAGCCAAAATGAGCTGGTTTAGATTTTAACTTGAAGTGGAACCATACTAAACATATTTAAGGAAGATTTATGTGCTTGGATTGTTTTTTTTTTTATACTAAACAAGAAAAAGCGCAAAAAAAAAAATCAGCTTTGTCTCTATATGGCAGAAGTTGCAGATGTAGAAATGGCGAAATATAAATTAAAATCTCTTATTTGCGTGCACACACACACACAAACACAGGCCAGCTTTTCTTGAAGGTTTTTTTTTTTTAACAAAGAAGATTTAATGCTGCTAACTATGGATTTCAATTTGCTGTTTGTAGGAACTAACATTGCGCCTCATTTTTGCATAATCATATACATAAGAAATTTCATATCAGTAGCCTACATTTCACTTCTGAGTTTGTGTAAATTTAGATATAAGTAGAGTCGTTAATGTGAACCTTGATTAATCAGCTTCAAATCATATAATTATCAATGAGTTACTGGGATATATACAGTGTGTGTGTGTGTATATATATAAATCACACACATACACTCACTCACCCATTCTTACACTACAGACAATTTGGAAATGCCAGTCAGCCTTCAACGCATGTCTTTGGACTGGGAGAGGAAACAGCAGTACTTGGAAGAAACCCCCGAAGCACAGGGAGAACATACAAACTCTGTGCACACAGGGCGGAGATGGGACTCAAACCCCCAACCCCGGAGGTGCGAGGCAACAGAGCTAACCACTAAGCCATTGTGACCCTGTCCACTTTATTAGGAACACCTGTACACCTGGTTATCTAATCAACCAATCATGTGGCAGCAGAGCAATGCAAAAAATCATGCAGATACAGGTCAATATCTTAAGTTAATTTTCACATCAAACATTAGAATGAAGAAAAAGTGTGATCTCTGTGACTTGAACCGTGGCATGGATGTTGGTACCAGAAGGGCTGGTTTGAATATTTCGTAAACTGCTGATCTCCTGGGAATTCACCCACAACAGTCTGTGTAAACTCTAGAGACTGCTGTGAATGTGAAAATTCCAGGAGATCAGCAGTTTCTGAAATACTCCAACAAGCCCATCAAGTACCAACAACCATGCCACGGTTAAAGTCACTCAGATCATTTTATTTCTTCACTTATGTGAACATTAACTGAAGCTTTTGACCTGTATCTGCATGATTTTTTGCCGTCTGTCTGACATGTCAGTCTGCAGAACAAAAGGGAGAGAAAATCCAGGAGAATGTGACAGTGGGCCCCCACACAAAATTGCTTTTACCTGGAAAAAAAATTTTGGAAAGCTTTATCTACTGGACCGGATCTGGAGTTCCCTTTTTAGAGAGGTCAGTCAGTGGGCTGTTGATGTCCAAAAAATTACATACAAACCCAATTTCACAATTCCCAGGGTTTCCTGTGAGTCCCACCCATCTCTAGGATCTCAGGACAGCTCTCAGATGTTGTAAATGCTGCTGCCAGTCATTATAAATGATTATATTGTCTAAATAAGCAGCGGGATATGTGCTGTGTGGGCAGAGTATTCTGTCCATGTTGAAATGTTGCAGGAGCTCCAAACAAACCAAACGGAAATTGATGTAACCCAAATGGAGTGCGATGCACTGTAAATATACCAACTCACCATGTGACCTCAAAGGGCTCTTGCCACTTTACGAGTAATTTGGAGCTGAAGAGGGTGGAGTTTGCTCACAGGTCCAGAATGTTTGCTGTTAGAGGGTCCCTCTTCCCAGTTTTCTCTAATGATGTCTAAGACGCCGTGGGGCTTGCACCTGTACATTAATTCAAAGGTAGAGAACCCTGTGGTGGCTTGTGGGACCTCTCGTACTGCAAATAACAGGGGTTGGAGCCACTTATCCCAATTTCCTGTGTCCTTGTGAACAAACTTATGAATCATGTTTTTAGTGTTTGATTAACCACCAGGCCATCTGTTTGCAGATGGTAAACAGTGGTGTAAATCGATTTGATCTCTAATCATTTGTAAAGCTCACCTATGCAGAGAAACACACATATGTAGCCTATCAGTAATAATGCACAGGTGAGTAACATCATGCTTTACTTGCTGGTTCCCCTGCCTCCTCTCCGTCCGCAGCCGATGCTCAACTATGTAGTGTGTCTTATGTATATATACATCATACATATGTGGGATATATTAGTCATGATAATTTTCTAATTAAAAAAAAATAGCAAAAGTATATGTCATTTTACCAACCCATAAAAATTGTCATTGTAGCTCAGGGAGAAATGAAATCTTAGACTTCAGCTTTAATTTTTCTAAACACTTTTACTAACATTTCATTTTGGATCACATAACCTCACAGATGAGTTATACCATAGTCTGAATCCAGCGTATAGAGGCTGAGTGAATGTGGCGTGGACTCTGTGGAGGAGCCTCATCGTGTCAGAGAAGCTGTAGAAGGACAGAGTTCCTGCACTGTGATCCACATACACTCCTATTCTGGAGGATGATGGAATTCCAAGGTCAGTCTTAATGTCGTTGTGCCAGAAACAGACAGAGGAAGAAGAACAGCGCAGACTCCAGGACTGACTGTTGTATCCAAACAAACACTTATTAGCTTCTCCTTTCCTGCTGATCTCTTTATAAGAGACTGATATGGACACACCACTGCTCCACTCCACTTCCCAGTAACAACGTCCACTCACACTCTCCTTGCACAACACCTGGGTGTAAGACTGAAATCTCTCTGGATGATAAGAGTATCGCTGTTCTGTCCTGCTGTGTGTCACCACTCTGTTCTCCTCAGACAGAATGAGTCGACGATGTACTGTGTTGGGATCCAGAGTCAGATAACAGAAATCTAAAACAATAAAATGTCCACAGGTTAGATGTTAATCACAGGATTTATAATAATGTGTGTGAGACACCTGTCTGTGTTTCTATCTTCCTAATGCTACTGTATAGGAAATATTATAAATATTACCCAACATCAGTCATCAGGTAAAACTGGGTCAGTTAAAATAGTGTGTGTGTGTGTGTGTGTCTGTGTTTTACACCTACACTGCACAAAATCTTCTCTGCTCTTTGGTTCTGAGGGTAAAATCATCTGAACAGTTGCTGCAGAGACAGAGAGACAACATGGAGATGAAAAAAAGATGTGGAAACGAAATAAAAATGAAAAATCTTATTCCTTGTTGCTCCATGGAGTTGGACTGGATTTAGAGCTTGTCTAACTTGTCCAACTATTACAACTTGGCCAAAAATGTTATAAAACTGTGCAGCATTTGAATGTACAAATCAGTGTCACCTCAAAACATGAGAACAAGCAATCACTTTTCCCAGGTGAAGTTCTGATAATATGCATGTATGAAGTTCAGTAAGATTAGTTTGTGGATTTATGATTCAATTCCTTCAACCTTGTTTGTCTGGTAAATTTATCTTGACATAATTTACAAGGCTAATGCGAAGATATGGAGTTAATTTTGTGCCAAAAGTTTCAAGTAAAATAGTAACTTCAATTCACACAACCAAAATATTAATAATTAACATTTTAAAAATAAATTGCAAATACAAGTAATAAGTAATGAGAATCAAATCAAAATTATTTTTTTAAAAGATTACTTCTCGTTCACCATCAGTGTAGCACCAGAGGTACAGAACTACAATACCCATCAGCCACTGCACAGCACATCGTCACGTCACACACCATGAAAGATCAAGCGCACCTGAATCACGTACTGGGATAATGAGCACTTGTATATAAGTCTGTCTTGTGTAGCACCCTTTTGTCAAGCTTTTGCTGTTGCTCTGTGTGTGCCATGCCTTTGCTTCTAGTTTGTAAGATTCTTGCCTTGTGTCTGTAGTTCATGTTTAGGGTTCTTATGTTCACTGTTGTGTTTGTTTTGTTTGTACTTTGCTTAATAAATCATTTGCACTTGCAACTGCCTCCATTACTGATCTGTGACATTCGCACTCACATTTTGCTTCTATTTGCAGGTTTTGGAGCAACCATGGAGCATCCAGTGTTGCCAACTTAGAGACTTTGTCGGTATATTTGGTGACTTTTTAGGTCCCTTTAGTGACTATTTCAAAAAAGCACCTAGCAACAACTCTAGCGAATTTTTGAACCTTTTTTGACTGTCTTGAACTCAATACAGCTCTCTAGCTCACTGATACACCATATGCAAAAAATCACTGATCACCACTGTTTTGCCGCACCCAAACTCGCAGCACTGCTGTTTCTACCACGGCATCCCAAGCGAGTAACTCTTTCCTTCATGACTACTCACTGTTACTGCTGCTTTTTGTCTGCATTCTTGATAGAAACTATAGAATTCTGTAAATGCGTAAAAGTTTACTTTGTGGGGCTGTGACCAAGGATGACTTCTTTCTATAAGAAATAAATTATTAAGAATTAAAGAAATAATCTATTGTTCTTTATTATAACAAAGCGTGATTATATTGTATTCATAGTTAAAACCTTCCTTCCTTCCTTCCATCCATTTTCCATACTGCTTTTCCTGCACAGGGTCTCGGGGAGCCTGGAGCCTATCTCAGGGAACTCAGGGCACAAGGCAGGGATCTTGCTTCCTTATGTATCCTAATTTGTAATTGGATATGCCAGTGATCATGATGAATAAATTAATTAGTATATGATGTCACGTAGTGACCTTTTGAGTGTGCATTAGCTACCTTCCTCAGAAAAGAGTTGGCAACACTGGGAGCATCCTCTGACATGGCAGAATGAACGGAGCCAAATGCAGCAGGGAAACTGTACTGTAGATGCATTAAAAAAGCTAAAAAATAAAAATAATATGAGGAGCTACTAAATGGTTTGTAGATGCAGTCACACATATTTCTTTATCATGCAAGTGTCTTCATTCCATCCAGTTGAGTAGCAGTTTAAGCAACTAATGTTAACTAGGTGACAAGGCTGAAGCTGGCTTCTTATTTCGATTTTCCATTCCACCTTAAAAGTTCCAGGTTTTATGGCCCGTGCCTGTAGATGGCGCAATGAAACGCACTAATAGCACACACAGTTTCCTACACCATTATCACCTCAATCTCAAAACGTCTAAAAAAATCTCCTCACAGTTTTCCTCAACTCGTTTTTTCAGATCTGAGAGAGCTTGCCTCACTCCATCAAATGAGAGATGTTGATTGACAGTGATGCTGGGTGAGTCCTCACATCCAGGAGGAACAAAGAGAGACGGGAAACTCTACAGAGAGGAAACACATAATAAAGAGGAAGAAAAGTGTTCAAGAGGAATGAATGAATCTCTGAATCAGACACAAAGACACACTTGTGATCTCAGACAGTTGCTGTAATGAGCTTTTAGGAGGAGTGTGTGTGTGTGTGTTTAGGAGAAACACTTACACATTCACTCACTCCTCACCTTAATAGTGTCCACAGTCTGTTTCAGCTCCTGGACCTTCTTCTGCTTCTCCTGGATCCTCTGCTGGGATTTCATCTGCTCCTCTTTTAGCTCATTCTGAGACCAAATAAAATACATTTCATTATTTCTGCATCAGGAGCTCAATGTGTTAATAATAACTGCAGCTAAATATTTAAAGTTATCATTGAAAAAATGAAATACAAAATTAAAGTGTGAACTAAGCTAAAATCTTACCTAAATAGAATTTAAAAAAAAATGTCTCTAAAGTTCCACAGAATTCTAGCAAAAAAAAAAACAAAAAAAAAATTGTAACAAAAAACCTTACTGAAAACTAGAAATTTTGCCTGCGGCACTTACTAAAATAAAATAAACTCTCAACATGAAATAACTTCTGTCTTCAGAATTTTATGCACTTTTATTTTTACAAGTTTATGAATGATGGTGCTTTGTGCCAGACACGGCAATTTTTTTTCATATCGGCACACTACAGCTACATCCAGATCCTACGAGATCTTTAACTTGGAGCTATTTGGGGTCTCGAAATCTCGCTCAGACCCAACAATCACCTCTTATGTCATTTAGTTGATGGCACCTTAAACATGTTTTGCACATTCCAGTGATGTTACACAGTATGTAGTGGAATGTGCAAGATATGTTTTTTCATCAGTATTTGGACACTGACAAAGTTATTGTTGTTTTAGCTGTCTAGCACAGTATATTTGAGTTTAAATTTTAGAATTATTGCAGCATTTTACAGCTAAAGTGCATACATGACTGTGCTAAAGCTCCTTAGCAGTGTTATTACAGTGTTGATGTTTATATCATATACGGTTTTGATTTGCAAGTATATCATACGACAGTATGATAGAGGTGCAATTAAATAATGAATACAAGTTCAAAGTGCAGACATTCAGCTTTAATTTAAGAATATGCACATCCAAATCTAGCTGTTTAAGTGTAAAAGAGAAATAAATCAACTGATTGTGCCACTCTTTTCCAAAGTATGTAAAATGGCTGAAGCAGTATGCCTTCCACAAACACACACGCACACGCATATAATGACGAGATGAGGTTTTTGTAAAAGTCTGAAAATAAGTGGAACCTTGATAATTCTACTGATGTTGATGAATATTACGCGAGCTTTGTCTGACCTCGTGTGATCTCACGTAGCTGTTTATGTTGTACTTGTTGCATATCGCCTTAGGACTGAAACCAGGCTTTGTGCAGCTGATTAGGTAGCTATAGTATATAATCCTTTCCAAAGGCCCTACCTTCTGAGCATTTCTACATGCACTTCGGTTTTGTATGAAATTGCTCTTCTGAATAAAGAAGGTTGATTTTCTCTCTAAGATTGTGAGTTCGTTTTTCTCTCACCTGGACATCTATCACAACAGTGCTGGCTGTTTAAACTGCACTGGTTGGTGTGACCAGGATAACAACCCTTTGGCTTTTAATAAAAATTCACTTCACAGTGAATGTCAGTCATAAAACTGGATAGAAATTAGATTAGAGATGTTGTATGAATTTACTTGAAAAATTATAATGACATGCAGTTCTCACCTGTTTTTCAGCTTTTTCTGCATTAGTTGTATCGTGGCCTTTGTGTTTATCCATCACACACAGATAACAGATGAAGCTTTGGTCAGTACGACAGTAGATCTCGATCGGTTTTTTGTGTTGAGAGCAGATCTTCTCTTGGAGCTCTGCACAGGCTTCAACTAACTTGTGCTGCTTAAAGGCAGGAGACTGATAGTGAGGTTGAAGATGAGCTTCACAGTAGGAGGCCAGACACACCAGACAGAACCTGACTGCTTTGCGTTTTCTCCTAATGCAGGAATCACACTCCACATCTCCAGGTCCAGCGTAACAGTGAGCAGGTGAAGCAGCTTGGAGTTCAGTCTCCTTCAGTTCCTCCACCACTTTAGTAAGCTTGTTGTTCCTGCGTAGGACAGGCCTTAGAGTGAAAGTCTTTCTACACTGGGGGCAGCTGTAGACTCCCTTCACATCCTCCTGGTCCCAGAAGCCATTAATACACACCTGACAGAAACTGCGGCCACAGGCAATTGTCACTGGATCTTTCAGGAGATCCAAACACACTGGACAGCTGAACAGATCCTTAGGTATTAAAATATTAGCTTCTGCCATTTTTGTAAACTCACACACTGAGAGAGAGCGTGAGAGAGTTTTTCGTTTCCTCAGAAAAGAGCTTCATGTTCCTGTGGGTGTTACAGTGTGAAAAAGACAGCAGGCGTGGCTTTAAAGAAGGAAGCGGTTCAGGCTTAACCCTTTTACACTGAGTGTTTTTCACATTATATGTTCACAAGGGGACACTTTCACAGTTTTTGCAAAATAGCTTTGAAATTTGTATGAAAACTATATGAAAAAAATCACCAATGCTACACCTCATTCATCAAGTTACCAAACTAAAATGTCAAACGTTAGTAAAAAAAAATGAAACATATACCTTGTTTTTGACTTTCCACTCTTGACATTGTGAAGGTATAATATTACATTCATGCCCCTGTATTTATGTATGAGTTGTATTACAATGTGTTACCACACAGTGACTAAGTCACTAAACTAAAGGGATTTAGCAGGAGTTCACTGCCTGCTTTCATTCAGCTGTGAGCTAGATTTATCAGCAATTTTATGAGCATAAAGTTGTACTTGTTTTACAACGATAATCAAAATGATGACACATCAAATATATCTCAATAAATGAGAAACCTGCACTCGTGACCCACAGTCCTCAGGGTTTATGTCCTGTATTTAACAAAAAGAAAAGGTGACAAACTAAGCAAGGTCACAAACTGAGCTGCTATGGGTTAAACTTCTGTGAGCTTTTTACTAAAATATGTAAAATAAAGTTTCCAGCTATGTGTGTAGGATATACATGTGGATATATATGTGGTATATTTTATTTTGTGGTTTGTTTTTTTTTAATAGAAGGTTATTCTTATAGATTTCATATAAGATTATATAGAAGATTGTGAGTGATAGTCATGGTCTCATCCTGTGTAGAGTGTGTGGGAGACTAAATACCTATAAAAAATGTATTGTAATTTCATATTTAAGCATTTGGAAAAGTTAACAATCAAATTCATTACATTTGTATAAGTAAAATTAACTGCACTGCTGGTTCATTGCGCTCAACAGACGCTTCTTCTGTTACTTTAAATAACTCCTAATATAAAGGGTGAATTTTTATAAAAATCAATGAAATTCTGTTGAATGTTCTCCAATTAGTAAGAATTTACATAAAAAAATTTTTGAACAAGTATTTCATTATGTGCCTTTTAAAGGATTAAAGAAATCTGATTTGTTCTAACTGTCTTTATTCATGACCACATATTGTGTATTGAAAGTGTTTATACATCATTGCTGGAGTGTTGGTGAATAAAACGTCATTGACAACACATCGTTATTATGACATTGACAACAAAAAGGGATACCTTCATATCACAAAAGCTTGTAAAATGTATCTAATCCAAAATAAGTAACAAAAACAAAATTATGTGTCTGATTACACTGCACAACAAAGTTTTTGCTTCTTGAACACTGTTGGGTTTTCCTTATAGATTTTTGGCTGCTGATCACGAAAATCACATCCAAATTTGCCCATCACATACCATTTCATTGAAGTCTTCAGTTTTGTCATGTTTTTTCTTATATTTGTGTCCAAAAATTGTTGTTTCTGTAAGAGACCTATGAACAATGTTTTGTGCAGTCTGGGCATGTCCAGGCATGAAATCAGGCCAGGTTGGAAGCTGTTCTGTGGAAGTATGCAGCCCGGGCATGCCTGGGCAGGCCGGAGCCAGCTTGACACTGTCTCAGCAGGCTATAAAAGTGGCTTGCATACACAGATGCTGCTCACTGGATTAATATAGACCTTATAGTGTGTACGTATTGTTTCAGAATATAGCATTGCCTCAGTAGCACTGCAACAAGTAAGTTAGATGTTACAGACGTTTTACAGGACGAATGGTGTCAGTCAATATGTCTCATCAATGTGGTAACAGCCGCGATTTAAGACAGATGTTCCCAAGAATAACTGAGGGCAAGATCAAAGAGGGCATTTTTGTTGGCCCTCAGGTCAGACATGTTATGAGTGACAAGCGGTTCGAAGATCTGTTAGTTGGGCCAGAAAAGATTGCCTGGAAAGCCTTCAAAGACATTATTGACAATTTTCTTGGCAATTACAGAGCTCCACATTACATTCTGCTGGTAGACAAACTTCTCAAAGCATACAAAACAATGAACTGCAACATGTCACTCAAGATTCATTTCCTCCACTCACACTTGGACTTCTTCCATGCAAATCTCGGTGCTGTCAGTGACGAACACGGTGAAAGGTTTCACCAGGACATTGCTACAATGGAAAAATGATATCAGGGCAACTGGAATCCGTCAATGCTTGCTGATTACTGTTGGACACTGCAACGTGATGCACCGGACATTGAATACAAATGAAAATCAGGAGCAAAACACTTTTAATTATGTTGAACTTAATAGCGTATTAGAAACATAAACGCGATTAAATACATTATTGCCAGTAAACAGTTAACTGTCTATTTCTCAGAGTTCCTACGTGATGCAGCAAAACCAAAACTATATTTGTGCATACCTACCAGGTACCTGTCTCAATCAGCAAAAACTTTTCAGGAAGCAAAACTTTTCAAAAAAAATTGTTGTGCAGTGTTATCTATATGTTGCATTTATGTGTGCATGGAGGACAAATGGGGCAACTCTTTCTGTTTGTACGTGTCTTTCAGATTCCAAACCCATATAGGCCAGTCAAGGAAAATGTAGCAGTTGGTCCATCTTCCTGTCCTTGTGAACCTGAAATGATAGTTTTCATACATCAAGGAATGGTACAAGAAGGCATTAGCAACAAGTTCCAGAGAAGCTAGAGAAGCTAACAGCTATCTAAAAAGAAGCCCAATTATGAAGGAAGTTTTTGGGATTCATGGAAGGCATTCTCAGGTGCCACTGTAACAGATGATTAAACAGGATCAAAAGAAAGAAAGAACTGACTTAAGACCCTTGTAGAAGAGCCAGTCCCTCTAACACACATGTATCCATGGAAGTGACTAAAGGAGGAAAGTAGATTGTACAGGAAATTTGCACAGCTGCATTTCCATTGTAGTCAATTATTTCACACACTGAGAAATTGATTGTACAGGAAGTATAGATAGTGAAGTTGCTTCACAGAGATCACACACATGCATGCTCACACAGGAGGTCACCTAAAGAGTGTTTTGTCTTTTGTTTTACCTTTGAGCTTACCTGTCCCTTTGTATATCCTTGTATATCTTTTTGTAAAATCATAGTTTCAGTTTCACCATTACACAGCCCTTTTTGGATGTGATGGTTCAAAATGTCTCTCTCCCTAACTCAAAGTTTATTTGCTTTTGTTCCCAAATTTAAATGGACATTGTGTGATGAAAGTATCTGTACTTTGCAGGTAACAGATACCAGTGTGTCATGAGGTGTTGATTCAATGACAGGTAAGACTTCCTGTGGCCGAAGTGGAGGCAACCTAAAGCAGGACAGCACCACGACTGGGCATCCCTGTAAATGAGAGGGCTGTGATTTTATGTGATGCTATATACCCAAAAAGCATCAAAGGGGACTCTGTAGGAAATTACAAATTACAGAGTCTACTGAAGAAGTGGGATTTGATCTGGTCTGATCTCAACCCAAACATCTCAATCTCCTCTCTCCTATGCCTTAAGGCTGATAAGCTGTTACTGCAAATATCCCAGAGGAAAGATGCCTGGTACCAGCACCTGATGAGCTCATTCCACACCTTTGTACAGACTATCATGCCTGTTATGCAGACATGATAATCAGGGGATTGAGATTGAGTGGTTCTGTCATGTCAGCGTTGTATTCGGCCATAGTCTCTTTTTGCCAGAATTGACCACAGCATCAGAACATGGTGGGTCCAGACTCCATTTCCTATCACACAGAGTGTTTCACAAATGGAAGGCTGCATTCTAGTAAGGATGCATATCTCGGCTGCCTCGTCATGAAGCGACATCAAAGGCCATCTCAATTTGAAGGATCCTTGGAAGGGAGCCTTTGTTTCGTGGCCTTCATTCGGCAGATTTTGGAGGATGCATCAGTGTATCCTTCGTGTCCTCCAATCACCCACCATCCTTTGCACACATTCTGAAATTCTCGAAAAAAATGGCGAGACAGCACTGAGCTCCCTCGAGTTTGTTATGAAATGTTTCAGAAACGTTCGGCAATGAAGGAATTCATGTTTTCTTTTCTTTTGTTTTGCTGTAAATTAAATGCTGCCCATGTTATAAACTACTGGGAGACCACAACTGGTTGTCACATGATTCACATTCGCTGTATTGCAGACAATGTCAGTATTTTTCCTAAATTATTTTTAAATAGCATTATAATACTACAATTACAAAATTCAATAGTACTTGTAAAAATATTATGGCATTACTGTAATAGCTTCAGTACTGGAAAAAGAAAGAACATATTACAGTGTTACTAGCAATTCACTGTAATACTGTCATAACGTAATATAAATATGTTTTTATGTTGTAATACCATTATATTTCTGTGGTGGTTTTCATACAGTGGAGATCTCATACTTTACACCCCTAGTGAAAGTAAAAGAGAATGATTGAAGTTGAGCTTGAATGGATTATTTTTAGCTCAAGATGTATTAATATTAATATTACGTATTAAGTATTAATTAAGTATTAATATTATATGTTAAGCACAAGTGTAGCAATAAGTTTTTTCTTTTATGTGTTCTGTAAAATGAAGAGTAGGAGATGCTCTATGCATATGTTCATATTTTTTTCTTTCTTCTGGAGGGTTATATACCTTATTGCTGTCTGGGTATAGTCATGTCGTAGTTGCTGCTGAAATTGAAAATAAAGTGACACAAGTGCAACCTCCTGGTGGCTTCCTCCATTTCTACAAAGTAGGGGATCAGCACAGGTATGACATCTGTCATCTTCAATAGCGCTTGCTGTCTTTTCAAAGTTTTCACGCCGTGACCAGGGGCGCAGAAACCTTCATGACGTAGCCGTGACGTAGCCTCGGGGACTTACTAGGCTGTCTCATTCTACTGTTCAATGCTGAGAAGGAGTCTAGTCTAGAAGACTCCAAAGGACGCAGCCTTCCATTTGAGAAACACCCACAGTCACTTTCACCTTCACCTGATTACTAACTGCACACATCTGTACTCAATCAGCTGACACACGAATAATCCAGACCTGGTTTTTGCATTAATGTCAACCTGCACGTGCAACCATCTCTGCCCCGTCATTGCAACTTTAACACAGTTATTATACACTAGCTGTAAAATTGTGTAAGAAGGTTGTTTGGTGTTAACTGTTTAGAAGGGCACTGACTGGGCTTACATGTTTAACACTTCCTTACAAACAATCCTTTGACTTTTAATGAAAATTCACTTCATAGTGAATGATAATCATATAACCAATTAATTCAATTAAATAGAAATTAGATTAGAAATAGAATTTGGATAAAATGTCCTTGGAAAAGAACAATGACATCCAGTTCTCACCAGTTTAATTGAACCAGTATCTTGTCCTTTGTGTTTGTCCATCCTACACAAATAAAAGGTGAAGCTTTGGTCAGTATGACAGTAGCTCTTGTTTAATTTGTCATGCTGAGAGCAGATCTTCTCTTGGAGCTCTGCACAGGCTTTCACTAACCTGTGCTTATTAAAGGCAGGAGCCCTGATACACCAGACAGGAATTAACAGCTTTTTGTTTTCTCCCAATGCAGGAATCACACTCCACATTTCCAGGTCCAGCGTAACAGTGAGCAGGAGAAGCAGCTTGGTGTTTAATCTTCTTCAGTTTCTCCACCACTGTAGCCAGCTTGTTGTTTCTACCTAGAACAGGCCTTGGATTGAAAGTCTCTCTACACTGGGGGCAGCTGAAGACCCTCCTCTTATCTCCCTGATCCCAGAAGCCATTAATATACACCTTACAGAAACTATGGCCACAAGGAGTAGTCACTGGATCTTTCAGGAGATCCAGACACACTGGACAAGTGAACTGATCCTGAGCTACTGAAATACCGGCCTCTGCCATTTTTATGGACTGATACACTGACAGAGAGAGAGAGATAGTGGCTTATCCAATTGTGGCACGCTTGAGTATTATGAGTTTCGTTTTCTCAGAAAGGAGCTTCCTGGTTCTGTTTGTGGTGTAGTGTGACAGACAGCAGACACGGCTTTAAAGAGAGAGGGAGTTCAGGCTTTAAAGAAAAGATGTAGATTTTTTTGTGTGTAAATGGGCTTCACTGTCATATAAAAATTCTGATCAATTGAATTCTGATTTTTTTTGTTTCATGGCTGCATATTGCAACAAAACATTAATATTTATGTCACAGAAGCATTTAAGATGTATCTGACCCAAAGTAAATGAAAAAAAAACAAATTAAAGAGACTGATGAACATTTCTAAAGAAGTCAGAATTGAGAAGCAGCTGCATAAGGGCATAAATGAGCAAAACTAAACAAGGGGAGACCAGAAAGCAAAATATGAGGGAAGCTCTTGACAGCCATATCAGTCTATTGAAGGCACTAAAGACTGTCTTCATTCTCCTCACATGTCTCTTTTTACCCCTGATTAATTTGTTCATTTGTTCATTTACATTCTGAATTTTGAATACATCAGGTAAATACCTGGAAAATTAACAAAGAAAGACTTTGCATGGAACATTAATCTTATTACAGTAACTTCTAATCATTAATCTGATTAATGACTTTTTAGATAAAATAAACGTTCCAAAAATAAATAAAAACAACAAAGAAACAATTCATCATTAACAGTAAAATATTATGAGAATGCAAACAACAAGACACCAACCAATAAAGCTCCAGGTTTCAGTGACTTACCCAGCATTTTGGTCCATCATCTGATATCCTACCTTCATTAAAATGTCTACAAAAACAGAACTTATTTCTTATATTCGATAACAAATGAGCACAGCCATAATTTCAGTGCTGCTGAGGCCAAATAAGGGCACCACATTATGTTCAAGCCCCTGGTCAATAAGGTACAAAAGTAACAAAAGTGAAAATACTTAATTGCTGCCTGTCAAAGAAATATTTCTGTAGTATATGGAGCTGATATGCCCATCTTGCACTAACTGGTATAATTGTATTAACCAGTATGGGTCAGTAGAGTTTTGTCAAGCTGACAGTGTGAGTGAGGAGGCAGTCAAGAGAATCTGAAGGTTTGATTCATGCAGTAAACACTTGTGACATTAAAGTAATTTCTGTGTTACTAGAGTAAATCTTTGTCAACTTTAATTTTTCATTATTTCAAAAAGAAAAAAAAGCTAGTTCTTCCTCTGGGATGTGACTAAATATACCCATTTCCAACAGCTTGCCACTTCTGCATTCATCACACTGACTTAACATGCAGTGGGGACTGTCTGGACTGCAGACCACAGTTTCAATAAAATCGTGTGTGCTCTGAAATGCTTGCCTTGGGATAACGTGTTGCACACAGTCCAGGTCTAACTTTATATTTTCACGGTATTGGCAACGGCTCACATTTCTTGGAGTGTCTGAACACCAGAACACATGAGACAGTCAGAGCTCAGCAAATTTAGCTTTCTCAATTACAGACTCCGGATGTTCACTTTTAAAACAGCGTTAGGCCTCTAGAATAGACATTGTCAAATACCGTTTCTAAATCTTCTTTTTTACTCCTCCCTCTCTGACTGTGGCCACATCCCTCATCCCTAGTGCTTGCCTTGAAATGTCAGGTCTCATAGAGTTCCCTGACATGATCATATATAGTAATTGTGGCAGTCAAATAATTTCTTTTTTTCTCTGGAAGAAGGCACAGTGACATGGCAGTTTTTTAGAACTGTACTTTTTTTGCAAGGGCAGCCTGGTAAAGCTAGCTTTCTTTGGTTTCCTTTATCTTCTCTCTGATTTCCTTGCTAGTGTTGTTGTATTGCTGTACTGCTTGTGGGTCTGTTTTCTTTGCTTTCTTAAGCTTCCTTTGTTTGTTACATAAGTCCAGGATGTCATCAGTCACCCACGGTTTGTTTTTTTCTTTTTTTTGCCGAGCACCTCTGAAGCTGACTCAATCAGGACCAGTGTTTGCCTTAAAGCATGCTGCAACTATTGAGTCTCTCAACCTTTCCATGGTGAACTTATTTGTGGACTGGATTCGTGCTTGACTTGGAGCTTCAAGGTCATCAGTACCATGTCATAATCACTTCCTATGTCAGCGCCAGGGAATGTTCTTGTCCTGGCTTTGTTGATGCACAATTTAAAGCAATCAGGGGCTAAGTATGATATCTATCTGTTTGTGTGTTTCACTGTTTGGTGCATGCCAGGTGGTTCTTCTGAAGGTCTTAGGTGGGAACATTGTGTTGGCCAGTGTGAGCTTGTGGCTGCTGGAAAACTCCAAGAACCACAGTCCCATATTGTTGGTTCCCCTGTTCCATGCTGTCCCACTGTTCCTGCCCACTGGTCGTATGCATCTCCACCTACTCTGGCATTCCAGTCTCCCAATACGGCATCCCTGCTAGACCAACGTTTATGGCCCTCTCTGCTGTGGTCTTGCCAAACCCTGTCAATCTAATTTTGGCAAGTCCTAGGATGTAGTAGTCATACCTGGCAAATTTGTGTGTCATCTCTTTGATCTTCCCACATGCATACAGTATGTGGACATTCCACATTCCAATGACGGTGTTTTTTCTGAGATAACTTGATGGTTACCAGGGGTGGCTGGGGACAAGTTCTGGAGGCAGTGGTGAGAGTTGGGTGTCAGGTGAAGACCGGTGCTCCCATCCATCCTAAAAGGATGCTGCTGCTGGAAAGTCAAAGGTACTACCTCACCCATGGCAACAAATATGTTTTCAGCCTAGAAGACTGAGACTGTGTCTGAGTCCTGAACACTAAGTGTAGCCTTCATTATTCGAGGTACCAAAAAAAGAGCCTGCACCTTTTGATCAAAGCAGGTGTGGCTGATCATAAAAGACCAGAAGTTTACTTGGGTACTGTGGTGGGAAACAGTGCTTTATAAGTTATTAGTAGTATTTTATAATCAGTGCAAAAGTCTACTGCGTGCCAATGCAGGGTGGAAAAGATAGGGGTGATGTGGTCACATCTTCTGGTTCTAGTGAAGACACTGTATTCTTGACTTACCAGAGCTTGTTTATACACCTATTGGAACATCCAGACAGCTAGGCATTACAATAGTCCAACCTAGAGGTAGCATGAACTAGTTTTTCTGCATTATGTAGTGCATTATATTTCTTATCTGCACAATATTTCTGAGATGAAAGAAGGCTATCTTAGTAATAATATCTAAATGAGCTTCAAATGAGAGACTGGAATCAATAATCACACCAAGGTCTTTTACTGCTGCACATGATGCAACTGAAAGGCCATCAATGGTTAATATAATCTGAAAGTTTGCTTTTAGATGCCTGTGGTCCTAGTAAACATACTTCTGTCTTGTCAGAATTAAGTAAGAGGAAGTTACTCAGCATCCAGTGTCTATTGTCCTTTAAACATTCCTCAACTATATTAAGCTGATGTTTCTCATCTGGCTTTGCTAAAACATATAACTGTGTGTCATCAGCATAACAGGGGAAGCTAATACCATGTTTACAAATAATTGCATTCAGAGGTAGCATATATAGAGAAAAAAGCAGTGGGCCTAAAACAGAACCTTGCGGAACACCAAACTTTATCTTAGTATGCATAGAGAAGTCACATCTACAAACTGATAACAATCAATCAAATAAGACCTGAACCAGGAGAGGGACGTTCCCTTAACTCCAACAACTTTTTCTAGCCTATCAAGGAGAATAATATGATCAAGGGTATCAAAAGCTGCACTAAGGTCAAGCAACACAAGCAAGGAGACACAACCCTGATCAGAGGCCAGTAGTAGGTCATTTACCACTTCAACCGGCGCTGTCTCTGTACCATCATGAGGCCTAAGTCCTAGATTTCTTGAATGTTATTCCAATGCAAGTATGATCATAACTGCTGTGCTACAACCTTTTCTAGGATAATGGAGATAAAAGTGAGGTTTGATATTGGCCTATAGTTGGACAACTGACAGGGGATGAGGGCAGGTTTTTTTAATCTGGGGTTTGATGACTGCTAGTTTAAAGGATTTAGATACATAGGTAGTGCTATGGGTAGAATTGGTTATTTTTAATATCTGTTTGAAGAAAGGTGTAGGTAGGGAATCTAGTACACAAGCTGATGATTTTGATTAGGACTGTCACGAATACTCAATTACAATTGACTACTTAATTAAAAAAAAAATCCTTGATGAAAATTTCACATAATTAACATAATGTATCATCACCGTTTCCATACATGCAATCAGATACACCTCCCTGCCAACGAATCAGTTTTCACACACTGCATAACACCGAAGACACAAAAAGTTAGCTCATGGGAGGACTGGGAGGGAGGATGTCTCTGCGTGCCATGTTCACCCATGAATCCCTTCTGTGTGCCATGACACAAATACGAGTAAATGCAAAAGTATAATCAGATGTGGAATTAACATTTGCCAAACATTTCCCAAAAAAAAAAAAAATGAAATGAAAAGGGTTAGTTGATAAATTATTGATTGATTGATTGATTGAAATTGATTGACATTGATAAACTGAAAAAGAAACCCACCTGTTCACCATTCATTTTTGGCAGATATGTAGAATGGATTGTGTTTATTTGTGAAATATAATGTAGGCTTTTTTATATTTGTGAAACACATTTATTTGTTATCTCTCAGATTGCCCTTTGTATTTGCAAATTGCTTTCTGTTTGAGTTGAGTTTTCCTTTGCAAAGCAGATTGTGCTTGTTTGTGAAATGATAGATTTGTTTGTTTAGTTTTGGCACAAATTTATCACCATAGTTCTTAGACTATCAGCTATGCTGCAAGAAATGAGAGCAGCAGCTGAGTGGGACGGATTCTGTCCCCGCCCTAACAGGCCAGCCTTGCCCTCGAAAGTGCTCCAATTACCTATAAAGCCCACATTGTTATCAGAGCACCACCTAGACATCCAGCAGTTCAGTGACCATAACCTTCTGTAAGCTACATCACCACGCCTCTTTGGGATTGGGCCAGAGCATATTACTGCATCAGATCATGAGATCATAGAATCTCATTTCTCCTGGTCTAAGGATCCTTCAGGTGGCTTTTGACAAACTCCTAGTGAGCCATCATGTGTCTTTAACTGAGGAGGGGCTTCTGTAACAACCAATGACAAGACGGGGCAGAGAGAGAAACCAAAACAAAAACACACATGGCACTCAGCGTGATGGGGAAATACCTGACAAAGATATAAAATAAAAAATGGCTTTCACACACAGTAGGTTGTGTTTCCATCAGCAGCAACACAGGAAGATACAGCGGTTTGAGTAAGTTTTATTATTTCAAAAGAAACATTCTTTGCCAAAACCAAAACAGAATTTTTTGAGACATGCAAACTTTTCATATCAGTATAATAGATTTGCTACTAATGCATACAGTTAAACAGTATATTTGATAACATTTGTTTTTTTCTAGAAACATCCTACATTCTGCATTAAGAGATTACTTATGTAATTGATTAATCTATAGAAAAGATGCAGTTAGATAATAATAATAATTATAATAATAATAATAATAATAATAATAATAATGTGCTACAGTTTGTGCACACAAAAGTGGCACTGTAGCTCAGAGTGAATTTAAATCTTATACCTCAGTTATAATTTTTGTAAACCCTTTTTAATAACATTTCATTTTCGATCACATAACCTGACAGTTGAGTTATTTCCTACACAGAATCCAGCATATAGAGGGTGAGTGAATGTGGTTTGGACTCTGTGGAGGAGCCTCATCGTGTCAGAGACGCTGTAGAAGGACAGAGTTCCTGCACTGTGATCCACATACACTCCTATTCTGGAGGACGCTGGACCTCGGAGCTCAGTCTTAATTTTGTCATTCCAGAAAGAGACAGAGGAAGAAGAACACTCCAGACTCCAGGACTGACTGTTGTGTCCAAACAAACACTCATAACCCTGTCCTTTCCTGCTGATCTCTTTATATGAGACTGCTATGTACACCCATCTCTCACCGCTCCACTCCACCTCCCAGTAACGGCGTCCACACACACTCTCCTTACACAACACCTGAGGCCAGGAGTCAAATCTCTCTGGATGATCAGAGCATCGCTGTTCTGTCCTACTGTATGTCACCACTCTGTTCTTGTCAGACAGAATGAGTCGACAGTGTGCTGTGTTGGGATCCAGAGTCAGATAATAGAAATCTAAAACAATAAAATGTCCACAAGTTAGCTGTTAATGGAAAGTGGTAGCTCAGTGCCTAAAACATTGGACTACAGATCAGAAGGATGTGAGTTCAAATCACAGCACTACCAAGCTGCCACTGCTGGGCCCTTCAGCAAGGCCCTTAACCCTCAACTGCTCAGTTGTATAAATGAGATAAATATAAGTTGCTCTGGATATGGGCATCTGCCAAATGCCATAAATGTTAATTATGGGGTTTATACTAAGTGTGTGTTGGACACCTGTTTGTGTTTCTATTCTTCGTAAAAATATATAGATACAAAACACAGACATGTTTACACAGTCTGAGTGTGTGTGTGTGTTTTACACTTACACTGCAGAAAACCCTCTTTGTTTTTCAACTGTGAAGGTAATGTCTGAACTGCTGCAGCTGTGGAGATCAAATGGAGACAGAAATATGACATGGAAACAGTTTAAAGCCTTGTTTCAGATAAACACATCAATTAAATCGCCACCTTGGTGGGTCGAAATTCCAAATTTGAATTTAAGGCGTCGACTACAATTTTCTCAATTAAATGTTAGATTAGTTTGTGGATTTGTGATTATGTTCCATTGACTTTGCTTGTCTGGTAAATTTATCTTGATGTAATTTACACGGCTAATGCTAATATTTTGTGATTTTATGCAGTCTCGTTACTGCTTACTTTTTATTTCTGTTATATGAATTTTATGGTTCTCTTTAGTGTGATGTAGAAAAAATGTTTGCTTGTTTACCTTGTGGACGGATTTTGTTGAATTCCTTCTCACAGATTTGCTTGACTTGTTTTTTCAGATCTGAGAGAGATTTCCTCACTCCATCAAATGAGAGATGTTGATTGACAGTGATGCTGGGTGAGTCCTCACATCCAGGAGAAACACAGAGAGACGGGAAACTCTACAGAGAGGAAGCACATAATAAAGAAGGAGAAAAGTGTAGGAGAGGAACGAATGAATCTCAGACTGAATCAGACACAAAGACACACTTGTGATCTCAGACAGGAACAGTTATTGTCACTGTAATGAGCTTTTAGGAGGAAACTTTGTGAGGAACAGCGGCCTCTGTAGATCAGACACTGAGTGTTACCTGGAGGAAGTGGATGTGATCGTGTGTGTGTGAAAGCTGCTCCAGCTCAGTGACTCTCCTCTTAAGATCAGCAATCTCCTGCTCCAGTTGCTTCAGGAGTCGTTCAGCTCGACTCAGTTCAGCTTTCTCCTGAGCTCTGATCAGGTTCTTCGCCTCCGAGCGCTTTTTCTCCATGGAGCTGATCAGCTGAGTAAAGATCCTCTCACTGTCATCTACTGCTGCCTGTGAACGCTTCTGTTGGGATACACACACACACACACACACACACACACGATGGAGCTCTTTAAAGATCAACTCTTTCTCTTACAGCGACACCAAATTTTGTCCATAGTGTATGTGTGTGTCTCTGTTTAGGAAAATATCTCTGCTCATTCCTCACCTTAATAGTGTCCACAGTCTGTTTCAGCTCCTGCACCTTCTTCTGCTTCTCCTGGATCCTCTGCTGGGATTTCATCTGCTCCTCCTTTAGCTCATTCTGAGACCAAATGAAATGCATTTCTTTGGAGCTCAGTGTGTCAATATTAACTGCAAATAAATAAATTTTACTCATGTCCTATAAAATTATAGCTTAAATACAAAAAAGAAATACTCCCTCTAGAACTAACTAAAATACAATAAATTACTAACATGAATTACTTTCTGCACTTTTACATGGTAAGTTATATTAAGATAGTTCAGCAATATTTACTGTAGTGAAATACACCATGAATACAGGTGAATATAGCTCCCTCTCCAGCTCTTTAATAAATATTTAACTCCCACTTGAATCTGCCTTGTATTTCCTGACAGAATGAATTGACCTTAAAATGGATTCAGCGAGTGCCTCAGACGTCAGCAACTTCCTGTCGAACACGGCCGTGCGTCTTGAAAGACAAGAGGAGCAGATGGTCGCTACGGGTCGTGCGGTGCAAGCCTTGGTAGCGCAGGTGTCCAAGCTCACTGCCCAGGTTCAACTTCTGAGAACCGAGCCGGCAACATCACCCGCTGCGTCAGCTCCCCAGCGCTTACCTACCATTTCGCCGCTCACAACTCAACCCAAGCCACGCCTACCACCTCCCGCATAATACTCTGGTGAGCCGTGTCTCTGCCGAGCCTTTCTCACCAGGTGCTCGTTGTTTTTCTCACTCCAACCCCAGACTTTTTCTACCGAGCGGTCTAAGGTGGCTCTGGTGTTGACACTGCTGCCTGGGAAGGTGGCTTTGTGGGGGACAGCGGTGTGGGAGAACCAACATCCGTGCTGTTCCTCGTTCCAAGCGCTAGCCGAGGAAATGAAGAGAGTATTTGATCGTGTTGTGACGGGACGTGAAGCGGCTCGGAGACTGGCTGATTTACATCAAGACGAGCTCTCTGTCTCGGATTACTCCATCGAATTCCGCACTCTGGCGGCTGAGTGCAACTGGAACGAGGAGGTGCAGTGGGATATGTTCCTGCATGGCCTGGCAGACTGCATCCAGAAGGAGATCTTCATGCTGGAGTTTCCAACAACCCTGGATGAGCTTATCGTTCTCGCCATTTGGGTGGATGCGAGCCTGCAGCAGCAGGAACAACTGGGGCTATGACGCGCAGTTCCGGCCGCCACAGATCTCCTTGCCCCTTTTCCCACCGATGCGGCCAGCCCAGCGCACAATCCGGAGCCAATGCAGGTGGGTAGAGCTCGGCTATCCCGGAAGGAGAAGGTTCGCCATCGGACAAGAGGTTTGTGTCTCTACTGTGGAGGGGCGTGACATATTGCCTCGGTCTGCCCGTTAAAAGCCAATGCCCGGCAGTAGGTCGGAGGTTACTGTCGGGTGGAATTTCTGCGGGTAAAACCTCTTCCACCACTCTCCTCCCGGTTCGGCTGCAATGGGGAAGCACCCTTCATCCCGGTCATGCCCTCTTGGACTCTGGAGCTGAACGTAACTTCATGGACTATCGGTTTGCTCACCAACTTCACCTCCCTGTGTCGACACTTAACCACCTCATTTCTGTCAGCGCTCTCAATGGCCAAACTCTCTCCACTATCACTCATACCACAGCTCCGTTAACCCTCATCACGTCGGGGAATCATTTGAAGAAATACGCTTCCTACTCGCTGATTCCCCGCTCGCTCCTGTTGTCCTTGGTCACCCCTGGCTCACACTCCATAACCCTCACATTGATCAGTGTCATGCTAATTGTCTTGTGTCTGCCTGTTTGTCTGTGTCTAGTTCTGTTTTCCAGAAGGAGTCAGTGGACCTGTCTAACGTGCCTAAGGAGTACATGGACCTGAAGGAAGTGTTCAGTAAGTCTCGGGCCGCTTCTCTCCCTCCGTCCCTATGACTGTGCCATAGAATTATTGCCAGGTAAGTCTCCGCCTAAAGGCAAGCTTTACTCGCTCTCTGCCCCAGAGAAGGAGGCCATGGAGAAATATATTTCTGATTCTTTGGCAGCCGCGCTCAACCGTCATTCCTCTTCCCCCGCAGGTGCCGGGTTCTGTTTTGTGGTGAAAAAGGACGGATCTCTGCGGCCATGCATTGATTACTGGGGGCTGAACAGCATCACAGTAAGGAACACTTATCCCTTGCCGCTGATGTCTTCAGCTTTCGAGCAGCTGCAAGGGGCATCTTTTTTCACCAAATTGGACCTGCGCAACGCCTATCATCTGGTTCGCATTAGGGAGGGGATGAGTGGAAAACTGCCTTTAATACCCCCAGGGGGCATTTCGAATACCTGGTTATGCTGTTCGTCCTGTCTAACGCTCCGGCGGTTTTCCAGGCGCTCGTGAATAATGTGCTGAGAGACATGGTTGACCAGTTCATATATGTCTACCTGGATGACATACTGATTTTTTCCTCCTCTCTCCAGGAACATGTTCAGCACGTGAGTGCTCCTTCGGCCGATCGAGAATGGGCTTTTTGTCAAGGCGGAGAAATGCGTTTTTCATGCACAGTCAGTCCCGTTTTTTAGGGTTTGTCGTTTTGTCCGAGGGGGTGCGAATGGATCCCTACAAGATCAAGGCTGTGGTGGATTGGCTGACCCCTGACTCCGGCAAGGCCCTGCAGAGGTTTCCGGGGTTCGCCAATTTTTACCGGCGTATCCGCAACTAGCCGCCCCTCTGACCGCCTTGACCTCCACCAAGACTGCGTTCAAGTGGTCTAGCGCAGTCCATTTTCTAACCTCAAGAGCCGCTTTGTTTCGGCCCCTATTCTCATTGCCCCTGACCCTTTGCATCAGTTTGTGGTAGAGGTCGACGCTTCGGAGGTGGGGGTTGGCACGGTTCTTTCCCAGCGCTCCTCCGCGAATGGCAAGATGCATCTGTGCGCCTTTTTTTCTCATCGTTTGTCCCTCGCCAAGCAGAATTATGACATTGGTAATAGGGAGTTGTTGGCGATTAAGTTACCCTTGGAGGAGTGGCGTCATTGGTTGGAAGGCTCGGGGGTGCCTTTTATCGTCTGGACGGATCATAAGAACCTTGAATACATCAGGTCGGCCAAACGTCTCAACTCCAGGCAGGCTCGGTGGGCTCTTTTTTTCGGTCGCTTCGTCTTTTCCATCTCGTACCGTCCGGGCTCTAAAAACATCAAGCCTGATGCTTTGTCCCGCATTTTTGATCGTTCCGATCGACAGACCACTCCTGAGCTTATTTTACCTGAGAGACTTGTGGTCTCCACTATCACTTGGGAGATTGAGTCTAAGGTCCGCACGGCCTTACTAGGGGTAACGCCTCCGTCCGGGTACCCACCGGGTCAGTTATTTGTGCCGGAGGTTTTAAGGTCCGACGTCATCCGCTGGAGCCACTGTTCTAAGGTCGCTTGTCATCCGGGGATTAATCGTACCACCTTTTTGGTTAAACAACGGTTCTAGTGGCCATTGATGGCTCGTGACATTCGGGATTTTGTTTTGGCCTGTTTGATCTGTGCTATCTGTAAGACTTCCAATCGTCCCTCAACCTCCTTCAACCTTCAGGGTCTCCTTCAACCGCTGTCTGTCCCTTCGAGACCCTGGTCCCTCATAGCGCTAGATTTTGTTTCCGCCCTACCTCCATCCGAGGGTAACACGGTGGTTTTGAGCGTGGTGGACCGGTTCTCGAAGGCGGCCCATTTTGTTCCCCTGCCCAAATTACCTTCTGCCAGGGAGACGGCGGTTACTGTCATTGACCACGTCTTTCGCATTCATGGCCTCCCGACGGATGTGGTTTCTGACAGGGGTCCCCAGTTTGTTTCCAAATTTTGGAGAGAATATTGTCGGTTACTGGGGGCGAGTGTTAGCCTTTCTTCTGGTTTCCATCCTCAGAGCAATGGGCAGACCGAGCGAGCCAACCAGGATCTTGAACGGGTGTTACGATGTTTGGTTTCTCAGAACCTATCCTCTTGGAGCCAACAGCTCTCTTGGGTGGAGTACGCACACAATTCATTGCCAGTGTCATCCACGGGCCTCTCTCCGTTTGAGTGTAGCTTAGGGTACCAGCCACCTATTTTTCCTAGTCTGGAATCTGAAGTCGCGGTCCCCTCTGCCCACGCTTTCGTCCAGAAGTGCCACCACACCTGGAGAACTGCTCGTCAGACGGTCATAGCTAGTCTTCTCAGAATCCCTGCTTGCACTCTGCACACAATATAATTGCACTATCCGATGTCACTTAGATGAAGATGGGTTCCCTTTTGAGTCTGGTTCCTCTCAAGGTTTCTTCCTCATACCTTCTCTGAATTTTTCTTTGCCACCATCACCTCTGGCTTGCTCATTAGGGATAAATTTAAAAATTTTACATATCTATCCTGAATTTATATATTTCTATAAGCTGCTTTGTGACAATGTCCATCGGTAAAAGTGATATACAAATAAAACTGAATTTAATTGAGATATAGTTCTTACTTTTTACTTGTTGATCATTAAATATGAAATATGTTTCAAGTTATATATTGATAGTAATGAAAAATCCATTTGTGCTGACTGCGACAAATGCAAACACTTATGTTCATACTAAGCACTTTCCCACTTAAAAATCAGCGCATTGAATGAGGAGTTTCCCAGCCACTGGCACTCACCGATTTCTCTGTTGGATATCCTCATGCAGCACTGAGTAAACAGCTACTGCTTTTTACAGCTATGCACACTCAGTCAGGCAATGGTGCTTTCAAAACTTGCTGTTTTTGGTGCACTTTCCGATTCTAGTATTGGAATCTTCATCAGTTCTTCTACATATAAACCATTTTAAAACTGAGTGGTTTTCGCTCTACCTTGACATCAAAAAGAGTGAACACTAGACCTCTGTCAGTACGTATCAGTGAGATACGTACGTATCAGTACGTATCTCACTGATACGTACTGACAGAGGTCTAGTGTTCGTATCAGTGAGATACAGTTACCACACCGAGAGACCCCCATAGACAAAGCTCAAAGCTCGCACCCTTTCTGTCTCTTCTGGCCCCTTAAATCAGCCACATCTTCAGAAGCATTGCAGATACACTGTCTCTCTCCATCTGAAACATTTCAGACACACTTTCTACTCCTCTGATGCATCAGAGATGACCAAAATGTTTTGGAACTCCTGACCTAGCGCAAAGCAGAAGCCAGTCAGAACCCCATCCCTAATTTTCAGAGTTCTCCTCACTTTTTACAGCTACACAATCACATTTCACGTCATGTAGGTGTGGTCTGTAATCGAAAATGAGAACTTAGATATCTTTTGCAAATTCCAGTTATGTTACACAGTATGGAGTGAGTTTTTTTAATGTAAATATACATGAATGTGTCTAAAATAAAATGTAAAATAAAAATAACAGAAGTTTCAAATGAAAGCATTATTTAAACATCAACACTTTAACAACAATGTTACATAACATCGCCATTGTGCACTGTTGTGTCACTGTAAAATCCTGTAAGAATGTTGTTGGGTGTTGGCTGATTAAAGTGTACTGATCGGACTGACCTGTGTAACACTTTCTTACAAACAACCCTTTGACTTTTATTCAAAATTCACCTCACAGTGAATGACAGGCAAACATCAATCTAATCAACTGAACAGAAATTAGATTATACATAGAATTTTTATAAATTGACTTGGAAAAGAATAAGGACATCCAGTTCTTACCTGTTTTTCAGTTCTTTCTGCTTTAGTTGAAACCGTATCATGGCCTTTGTGCTCATCCATCGTACACAAAAAACAGATGAAGCTTTGGTCAGTACGACAGTAGATCTCGATCGCTTTGTCATGTTGAGAGCAGATCTTCTCTTGGAGCTCTGCACAGGCTTCAACTAACTTGTGCTTCTTACAGGCAGGAGACTGATAGTGAGGTTGAAGATGATCTTCACAATAGGAAGCCTTACATACCAGACAGGAATTAATGGCTTTGCGTTTTCTTCCAATGCAGGAATCACACTTCACATCTCCAGGTCCAGCGTAACAGTGAGCAGGAGAAGCAGCTTGGAGTTCAGCCTTATTTTGTTTCTCCACAACTTCAGCCAGCATGTTGTTCCTGTGTAGAACAGGCCTTGGAGTGAAAGTCTCTCTACAGTGGGGGCAGCTGTAGATGCCCTTCACATCCTCCTGATCCCAGAAGCCATTAATACACACCTTACAGAAATTGTGGCCACAAGGAGTAGTCACAGGATCCTTCAGAGAATCAAGACACACTGGACAGCTGAAATGATCCTGATCTATTGAAATACTGGCTTCTGCCATTTTCCTGAACTCAAACACTCACTTAGAAAACAAACTTTCTGAGTTTCGTTTTTTTAGAAAGGAGCTTCCTGGTTCTGTTTGTGGTGTAGTGTGACAGAGAGAGAGCAGGTGTGGCTTTAAAGAGACAGGGAGTTCAGGTTTTAATGAATACATGTAGAGAACTCTTTTGTGTAAATGCCCTTCTCTGTGGTTTAAATATTCGCATTAACTGAATTCTGAATTGTTATAAAAAAAATCTCTGGTGCATAAAAATATATTACATATTTGAATGTGATTTCACATCATTGGTGGAATGTTTGTGAATAAAATATCACATACAGCACATCAGGGGAACATTTGTCAAAAAATTATTTAACATGTATCTGACCCAACTTAAATAACAAAAACAAATTAAAAATGACTGAAGAAAATTTATAAAGAAGTAAGAATTGAGAAGCAGCTGAATAAGGGCATAAATGAACAAAACTAAACAAGGGGAGACCAGAGAAAGTAAAAAATGAGGGAAAATCTTATCAGCCATATCAGTCTATTGAAGGCACTAAACAGTCTCAGATCATGGATATTAACCTGGTTCCTCATCTACAAACTTTACCCTAGTATGCATAGAGAAATCACCATTTACATGTACAAACTGATACCGATCAATCAAATAAGTGGTATCAAAAGCTGCACTAAGGTCAAGCAACACAAGCAAGGAGAAACAACCCTGATCAGAGGCCAGTAGTAGGTCATTTACCACTTTACCCAGCGCTGTCTCTGTACCATAATGAGGCCTAAATCCTGACTAATAGATTTCATGAATGTTATTCCGATGCAAGTATAGCATAATTGCTGTGCTACTATCTTTTCTAGGATAATGGAGATAAAGGTGATTGGATATTGGCATACAGTTGGATAGCTGACAGGGGTCGAGGGTGGGTTTTTTTTAATCTGGGGTTTGATGTTGAAGTTTTTATAGAACATTTTTCCTCTATTCCTGTTGTGAGCTGTTTTTAAAAATTTTTAACAGACTACGCTTTCAGATAGCAGTTTTGGAGCACAAGCTTGTCTATAGAGGATCTAAAATACTGGATGTGACAAGGGAAAATTTTTATCATTTACACTTTATTGTTTGGCATTTTATTGTTTACACTTAATACACAGTATTACTCTGATTTCCATATTCACAATCAGACACACCTCCCCACCAACCAATCAGTTTTCACTTGACGCATAACACATAACACACACACATAACACACACGCATAACAGTAGTTAGCTTGTGTGAGGACTGGGATGGAGGACATCTCTATGTGCCGTGTTCACCTATGATCTTCCTCTGTGTGTCATGGCCCAAATGCACATAAAGTAGGTATTTGGATGAACTTTTATTTTTACTTTTTAAGTATTTTTTTCTTAGTAATGGTACTTTTACTAGAGTAACTATTTTTGATACTCTAACCATCGCTGACAAAAATAAGTTACTATTATGAAATTGCAAATTTTTTTTTTACATTGCAACATCATCCATTAAAATATATTACAGCCTACATTTTAATGGATGATTTTAAGTTAGCTTTAGCAAATCAAAGTATTTAATAAGGATTTAATACATTTATTTTAAACTGAGATTATGAATTTTTAAAATTACTCTTTCTTGTCTCTCCTACAGCAAGAAACAGTAATGACACAGATACTGTAGTATTTTTGTTCAGGAAAGTCATACATTATATATAAAAAAGTGTAATTTGTCTATACATTTAAAAAAAAATACAGTAACTTATATGTACGATTTATCTATAAAAAAAATTAAAAAGTTAAAAATTGTCTGTACAAGTAGGTTTTAAGACTCCATCTGATATTGACTACTCAATTAGTATTAAAGAAAAGAGTCAAATAATAGATTATCAAAATAATTGATGGTGACAGCCCTAATTTTCATGAGAAAATTAGTGAATTTAATTCGTTATGCTGGTATGCTGATCTAGCATGCTGATCATCACCCCAGTGATGGCGATGAACCCCCCACGTCAGCAGGGCTTTCCACACAAGTGAGGATAGCTGCAAAAACCAAAGGCCTGGGTGCATCAAAACAACGGAATTATGACAAATAGTACATAAAATATGGATTCGCATGCATCACACTAAATAAGGAACCACGACCACAGTGTGTTGTATGTTCTGAAGTCCTTGCAAATGACAGTTTGAAACCTGTGAAACTGATAAGACACTTGCAAACCAAACACCTGACATTCAAACATAAGCCAGTTGATTTTTTTTTTCGCCATAAAGAATCAGGCTTAACAAACCAAAAACAAACGATGACCAGAAAAACCCCAGTGACAGTCAAGGCATTTACTGCTTCATATGAGGTGGTGTATTTAGTTGCCAAAGCCAAAAAGCCTCACACAATTGCATAGAGCCTCATTCATCCAACAGCAATGGCCATCTGTAGAACTATGTTTGGGGATATGTTTGCCAGTGACAATGAACAAACATATCTCCTGCTCATGCTTTACTGCTCATGCTTATTGACAGTGGAAGATGATTTACGGTTAGCTGTATTGGGTATTGAACCACACTTTGGCATGATGTGCTCTCAGAAACAGACTCAACCATCACACTGAATACGGTAAGCTGTTTATATGTTGTATGTGTCAATATATGTTATGTGTACTATATGCATACTACCAAGTAGTATGTCAAGGATGTCATCACGCATGTAGCAGAATGTTTACAGTAAGTTTACAAGGTGAAATTAAATCTGACACCTCAGTTATAATTTTTTGTAAACTCTTTTACTAACATTTCATTCTGAGTCACATAACCTGACAGTTGAGTTATTACCTACACAGAATCCAGCATATAGAGGCTGAGTGAATGTGGTGTGGACTGTGTGGAGGAGCCTCATCGTTTCAGAGACGCTGTAGAAGGACAGAGTTCCTGCACCGTGATCCACATACACTCCTATTCTGGACGACGCTGGACCTTGGAGCTCAGATTTAATTTTGTTGTGCCGGAAACAGACAGAGGAGGAAGAACACAGCAGAGTCCAGGACTGACTGTTGAATCCAAATAAACACTCAAAACCCTCTCCTTTCCTCCTGATCTCTTTATATGAGACTGCTATGGACACATCACCGTTCCACTCCACCTCCCAGTAACGGCGTCCATACACACTCTCCTTACACAACACCTGAGGCCAGTGGTCAAATCTCTCTCGATGATCAGAGTACTGCTGTTGTGTTCTAGTGTGTGTCACCACTCTGTTATTCTCAGACAGAATAAGGGCAGGATTTGCTGTGTTTGGATCCAGAGTCAGATAATAGAAATCTAAAACAATAAAATGTCCACAGGTTAGATGTTAATCACATGATATACAGTCATGGAGGGACTATGTCAAAAAAAATGGCTGTAATTCCTAAACTGTCAATGCAATATTTTTGTTAAACCCCTTGAGTTAAAGCTGAAAGTCGACACTTCAATCACATCTTGATTGCTTCATTTCAAATCTATCGTAGTGAACAGAGGCAAAATTATGAAAATTGTGTCACTGTCCAAATACTTATGGACCTGACTGTATAAAAAGTGTGTGAGAGACTGTGTTGCTCTATATGAAATATTTTAATATTAAATATCAATCATCAGGTACAAATCTATCAGATTTAGATACAAAACACAGACATGTTTACACAGTCTGTGGGTGTGTGTGTGTGTGTGTGTGTTTTACACTTACACTGCAGAAAACCCTCGTTGCTTTTCAGTTGTGAAGGTAATATCTGAACTGCTGCAGCTGTGGAGATCAAATGGAGACAGAAATATGACATGGAAACAGTTTAAAGCCTTGTTTCAGATAAACACATCAATTAAATCGCCACCTTGGTGGGTCGAAATTCCAAATTTGAATTTAAGGCGTCGACTACAATTTTCTCAATTAAATGTTAGATTAGTTTGTGGATTTGTGATTATGTTCCACTGACTTTGCTTGTCTGGTAAATTTATCTTGATGTAATTTACACGGCTAATGCTAATATTTTGTGATTTTATGCAGTCTCGTTACTGCTTACTTTTTATTTCTGTTATATGAATTTTATGGTTCTCTTTAGTGTGATGTAGAAAAAGTGTTTCATTGTTTACCTTGTGGACGGATTTTGTTGAATTCCTTCTCACAGATTTCCTCGACTTGTTTTTTCAGATCTGAGAGAGATTTCCTCACTCCATCAAATGAGAGATGTTGATTGACAGTGATGCTGGGTGAGTCCTCACATCCAGGAGAAACACAGAGAGAAGGGAAACTCTACAGAGAGGAAACACATAATAAAGAAGGAGAAAAGTGTAGGAGAGGAACGAATGAATCTCAGACTGAATCAGACACAAAGACACACTTGTGATCTCAGACAGGAACATTTATTGTTGCTGTAATTAGCTTTTAGGAGGAAACTTTGTGAGGAACAGCGGCCTCTGTAGATCAGACAGTGAGTGTTACCTGGAGGAAGTGGATGTGATCGTGTGTGTGTGAAAGCTGCTCCAGCTTAGTGACTCTCCTCTTAAGATCAGCAATCTCCTGCTCCAGTTGCTTCAGGAGTCGTTCAACTCGACTCAGTTCAGCTTCCTCCTGAGCTCTGATCAGCTCCTTCACCTCCGAGCGCCTTTTCTCCATGGAGCTGATCAGCTGAGTAAAGATCCTCTCACTGTCATCTACTGCTGCCTGTGAACGCATCTGTTGGGATACACACACACACAAACACACACACACACATGACTGAGCTCCATTTAAAGATCAACTCTTTCTCTTACTGTGACCCTATATTAACCATATTGTGTGTGTATGTGTGTGTGTTTAGGAGAATCTCTCTGTTCACTAATTACCTTAATAGTGTCCACAGTCTGTTTCACCTCGTGCACCTTCTTCTGCTTCTCCTGGATCCTCTTCTGGGATTTCATCTGCTCCTCCTTTAGTTCATTCTGAGACCAAATGAAATGCATTTCATTATTTCTGCATCAGGAGCTCAGTGTGTCAATAGTAACTGCAAATAAATAAATTTTACTCATGTTCTATAGAATTATAGCTTAAAACAAAAAAAAGTATAATTGTAAATTTGGAGAAAAAAATCCAATTAAAAAACTTCCTCTAGAACTAACTAAAAAAAAATAAATTCCTAATATGAATTACCCTCTGCACTTTTACCTGGTAAATTATATTAAGACATTAAGATACCATGAATACACTTCCATTCAGATAGATAAAGTTCTTACTTTTTACTTGTAGACCATTAAATATGAAATATGTTTTGGAGTTATGTAATGAGTTATGAAAAATCTGAAGTGTGAGAATGTCCATGCCTGAACCTTAGTTCTACCTAGTTCTTTTCTATTTACCTTCCAATACATCCCCATGTCTCGCTTACTCCACTAATGACGAAGCACATCAAGGGGCTTTGTGCCGACCACGCCAAATGCAAACACTCATGTTCATACTAAGCACTTTCCCACTTAAAAATCAGTGCATTAATGAGGAGTTTCCCAGCCACTGGCACTCACAGATTTCTCTGTTGGATATCCTCATGCAGCACTGAGTAAACAGCTACTGCTTTTTACAGCTATGCACACTCAGTCAGGCAATGGTGCCATTTTGGTGTACTTTCCCATTCTAGTACTCGAATCTTCATCAATTCTTCTACATATAAACGGCTTTAAAACTGCGTGGCTTCGCTCTATCTTGACATCAAAAAGAGTGAACACTAGACCTCTGTCAGTACGTTTCAGCAAGATAAAGTTACCACACCGAGAGACCCCCATAGACAAAGCTCAAAGCTTACAGCCCTTCTCATCTCTCAAAGCTTCTTCTCTCTCTGGAGAATTGGAGGCACTCTCTCTGAAGCATCAGTGCGCGCTCTTCCAAGGATCACAGGCTCTCCCACTCAGTCTCCTTCACAGTTTGATGCTCTCTAAGATTGCAGCCTGTTTTTCTAATCAGTGGCAGCCTAATTGCCTTTCTCTAGGCATTTCATCCCAGACCAAGATACTGGGTCTCAGAAAAAAATTCCCAAGATACAACATGCATCAATCTGAGCTCTTTGGGGCCCGTCTATTTGGTGCAGGGGTTCCCACACTAGGGGTCTGTAATTTAAAACAAGTAGAAATCCAAACCAGTGGTGTTGAGGGGGATGCCTCTGCCACCAGCAAGGCATAATAATGTAGAGTAGTCAAGACCTGGGGTCACAGAAAATTCATAAAGTCCATTTGGGTTAATTTTTCCAAAATGTTTTGGAACCCCTCATTTAGTGCAAAGCAGTAGCCAGTCAGAACCCCATCTCAAATTTTCAGAGTTCTCCCCACTTTTTACAGTTACACAATCACATTTCACATCATGTAGGTGTGGTCAGTAATCGAAAATCAGATCTTAAACATCTTTTGCAAATTCCAGTTCCATTACACAGTATGTAGTGAGTTTTCATATAAAAATATACGTAAACATGACTACAATAAAAATTATTACAAAGTAGCAGAACTAAAACAAAACAAAGTTTCAAATGAAAAAATTATTTAAACATCAACACCTTAAGAACACTGTTACAGAGCTTTAACATGGCCATTGTGCACTGTTGTGTTGCCGTAAAATCCTGTAAGAATGTTGTTGGGTGTTGGCTGATTAAAGTGCACTGATCGGACTGACCTGTGTAACACTTTCTTACAAACAACCCTTTGACTTTTATTCAAAATTCACCTCACAGTGAATGACAGGCAAACATCAATCTAATCAACTGAACAGAAATTAGATTATACATAGAATTTTTATAAATTGACTTGGAAAAGAATAATGGCATCCAGTTCTTACCTGTTTTTCAGTTCTTTCTGCTTTAGTTGAAACCATATCATGGCCTTTGTGCTCATCCATCGTACACAAAAAACAGATGAAGCTTTGGTCAGTACGACAGTAGATCTCGATCGCTTTGTCATGTTGAGAGCAGATCTTCTCTTGGAGCTCTGCACAGGCTTCCACTAACTTGTGCTTCTTAAAGGCAGGAGACTGATAGTGAGGTTGAAGATGATCTTCACAATAGGAAGCCTTACATACCAGACAGGAATTAATGGCTTTGCGTTTTCTCCCAATGCAGGAATCACACTTCACATCTCCAGGTCCAGCGTAACAGTGAGCAGGAGAAGCAGCTTGGAGTTCAGTCTTATTTTGTTTCTCCACAACTTCAGCCAGCATGTTGTTCCTGCGTAGAACAGGCCTTGGAGTGAAAGTCTCTCTACACTGGGGGCAGCTGTAGACTCCCTTCACACCCTCCTTATCCCAGAAGCCATTAATACACACCTTACAGAAATTGTGGCCACAAGGAGTAGTCACTGGATCCTTCAGGAGATCCAGACACACTGGACAAGTGAACTGATCCTGAGCTACTGAAATACTGGCTTCTGCCATTTTCCTGAACTCAAACACTCACTTAGAAAACAAACTTTCTGAGTTTCGTTTTTCTAGAAAGGAGCTTCCTGGTTCTGTTTGTGGTGTAGTGTGACAGAGAGAGAGCAGGTGTGGCTTTAAAGAGACAGGGAGTTCAGGTTTTAATGAATACATGTAGAGAACTCTTTTGTGTAAATGCCCTTCTCTGTGGTTTAAATATTCTCATTAATTGAATTCTGAATTGTTATAAAAATCTTTGCTTCATGACCATATATTATATATTTGAATGTGATTTTACATCATTGCTGGAAAGTTTGTGAATAAAACATAGTTATGTCACAAAATCTTTTAAAATGTATCTGACCCAAAGTAAATAACAAAAACAAATGAAAAAAAAAGCAACTTTATAGTCAGAAGTCAGAACTGAGAAGCAGCTGCATAAAGGGATAAATGAACAAAACTAAACATGAGAAGACAAGAGAAAGGAAAAAAAAGCAAAAGAGCTTGATGGATAGACTAGACTCTGCATGGAAGCTGGAACATTAATCTTATTACAGTAAGATTGCATTAATCATATTCTACAACAATGTAATTTTTGGAGTTTTTGGACAAAATAAGTCTTAAATAAAAAATATTTCTGAGCACAGCTGTAATTTCAGTACTGCTGAGGCCAACGGATCCAACATTATGTTCAAGCCCCTTGTCACTAATCAGTACAGCCCTTAAAACAGTGGAGTGTACCAACAAAAGTGAAAATACTTCATTACTACACATACATACTTTGAAGGAATATTTCTATAGTAGGTTCCATGAAGGTGGTACCAATCTTGCATTATTGTATTAACCAGTATGGGTCATTAAAGCATTATCAAGCTGACGGCGTGAATGAGGAGGCAGCCATGAGAATGGGAATTCATGCAGTAAAAATCTTTCTGTCAACTTCTGGTTTTACTTCACTATTTCAAAAAAGCAAAGGGCTACATTTACTTCGATATATTTTCCCAAACACCTTCATAACAGACTGCAAAATTAGCCCTTGTCGAATCAATAAACATTCAAAGAGCCGACTCATTAGCAAACGACACCTCACTACTTTTTACCTCAGAGAAAACTCCAAGTGGTGACTGAGGTAAGAGTTTTTAGACTGTGAGTTTCTGAAATAATTATAACATTGTTGTTTGTATTTAAATTGCTAGATGATAGACATTATACTTTATTTCAGCAGTTAATCTTTAGCTAATTTCTCAACAACATAGTTATCGTGTCAGGTTAGCTTGTGTCAGTGTTAGCATCAGTGACTGCATTACACTGATGACTCACCAACAGCGGAAAACACACACATTACTTCAAACATTATTTCAGGTACTTTAAAATTTCTACTCAGACATTTTTCTCATGGGTTACTCTAAATTTAACTTGAAAAAAATTCCCTGTCATTTTTGTATTTGTTTACATACATTCAAGTGTGGCTATTGGGTAACACTATTTAACTAGCATCAGCTATAAGAATTGAAACAGATATCCAGTTTATACACCCAGATTAAACGAGATTTATTAAAGGAAGACATGCGAGTAACAAGCTTTGACTCTTCAACTTTATTTTTAAATATATATATATTTACACACTGTGACAATATGACTCTATAAAACGCCATCAGTAATGGCCGACAGTTCCTTTGGAACTTTGTTTCCAAGTTTATCTTAGGTTTCAAGTAAAGGGTTATCTGGTGTTCATAGAACCATGTAACCTAATGTTCTATTTTACCCCTCAAAACTGCCTGGGACAGTGTTTCGGGGTAATGTTGATTTTGTAGGACCTGATGAAGGGACATGGCAATGCCCAGGTAGCACACATCTCTGGATTGCTCATGACAAGGTGACACTTCTGCTGGAGTGATGTTACAGCAGGGGCCTGGCAGCTGAGCTGATGTTCAAATCAATGCCGTCCAGCTCACATAACACACGTACAGGACATAGCAAAGATTGCTCAGGTGGTTCCCCTTCACTGAACATTGCAAGGTCACCCGGTTGATTCACAAACGTGTTTGGTCTGACTTTAGGCAGGAACCCTGGACTTGGCTACAGGGTGGAGCAGGCAGCTCACTTACTCTCCTTGTTAAAGTAACTTGGTGGGAGGAATGTGTTCTTCAGAGAAACCCAACATTCAATTCAACATACTGTATGGACTAATAAGGGGATCTTAGCAAATTAAACACAAGGGTTAGGTAGAATTTCTGAATGTCCTCAAGACACAGAGGAGTCTTGCCCCCTTCAGAGAGGGTGTAACCAGCTTATGGGTGCCCAGTGAGACCCCAGCACTAGCACTGCCATCCACAGTAATGGCTGCACACTCTCAGTTAGCTGCAGACTCCTTTGTCTAGCAGCTCCTGCAAGAAGGCTACGACATTTGGCACAAGACAGTGCACTGAGTCTGCCTGATGAATCACACACCATTCATAGAACAGCCTCCACTTAAGCACATACAAGGCCTAGGTACTAGGTGGTCTTGAACTAACTAGCATTTTGTACTGCTGGATCACAAGCTACGATTAACAGAGAAAACCAGGGTCTTGTTGACCATTTCGGAGCCACCCCGTGAAACCCTGTGCAATGTTGGTAGGATCAGCAATAGAGGTGGAAATGCATACAGCAGACAGTGACGCCAGTCGTGGGCCAATGCATACTGATCTACCAGGGAAAACTATAGCTGACAACGAGTCGCTGATGCATCGGCAAAGAGGTGTACCTGTGCTTTGCCAAATCTGGGACACTACTGCTGGATAAAGATACCATTTTCCTGGGAGTATGTATTGCCTGGATATCAAATCTGCCGCAATATTGTAGATTCCCAGCAGATTTACCATTTTAAACAAGGCTAACTGTATGTCAGCCCATTTACTTCCTTGTCAAGTGGAGGGCACTATCCACTGCTGCCCTGGTGGTTGATGTACCTGACTGCCACCATGCTGACTGTGCGGACTAGGAGTGTCTTAACATTGGTAGGAAAGATCTGAAGGCCAGAAACATGGCTCTTAACTTCAGCTGATTGATGTGTTCTGGCGTAACGCAGGGGCTTCATGACTAGTGAGGGAAACATCTGTGGCAATTAATTCCCTCTGATATGGTACTGCTCTTGTTAAAACAAGGACGTGTGTCTGTCTGTGGTGTTTGAAGCTCAGCCACAGGCTGATGATCCATTATTAAAAATCCCTTAATTCTCGCGATCCTAAGGGAACTACTGGTGCAGCTGCAGTCAAAAACCCAAGCGTTGTTAGCAGAAGCCAGTGTCTCACATAGCGGCTCACAGAAACTTGCTCTGCCAGGAAGATGATGCTCTCTACATGTTCGGCTCTCAGCGTGGTTAAAATTCTCACTGAAACTAGACCACACTGATAAACTATGGAACCTGTCTCAGTCTTAGGGAATTTTTCCTCTGGTTCACTGTAAGGCTAAGTGCAGCAGTGTGTACCCTGTGACCCGTAGTCACAAGCTGTTACACAGATAGCTCAAGTAAAAGGCTCAACACAAATGAGGCAGGAGTAAAGGGGATGTTGGTCACTACTGATGATGTTTTACAGTGTCATATGGTGAACACGTGACTTTGTGTTAAAGGTCTTGGCATGTGTGTGCCTGAAAGTTGCCAGGTGTTGAAAACCAGCCCTGGAAGTTAGGAAAAGGGGTAAAATATAATGGCTGTTATTGCAGTGTAACTGGTCTGGTTTTCTGGAGGTTTCTTTAAGAATAAAAAGAAAGAAAGAAAGAAAGAAAGAAAGAAAAAGCTCGATAGTAATAAAGAAATCGATGTTAGATATTTGATTAATGAGCTTATTGTTTGAATAATCGTTGGAAACTCCACCCCATTCTTTACACTGTCCAATCAGATTACGCCAATTTCCAGAGCCTTGATGTGATTGGACAGAAGACAGAGAATGGGCGGGACTTTAGGAGGAGAGGTTACAAATTTCAGAGGCAGTCTCTTCTGCTCAGGGCTTCAGCTGCTTTATGTTGGGAGGAAAGAGCAGTTTAATGAAACGGGATTAAACTGGGGTAAAGACATTTATATAAAGTGGAGTTTAACGGGTAGAAACGATAAGTGGGTAAGACTGTGCAGGATTTAGTAGGTTATAGTTTTAAGAAACTGACTTTTGCATGTGTTAGATTCACAGAACAGTAAATTAGGCATAATTTACTAATTTCTAATTTACTCAGTATGGAATAAAACACTCAGTTATGTGCTGTTAAAGGTAAATTATCGGGCTGGTGCGGTGCAGCCCAACCTGAATGTAACTACACTGATGAAAAGTGCTCTTAGTTGAGATTAATTAATTCTCTTAGGTGAGATTTGTGTGTCCCACTTGGCGTTTGTCTACTTTCCAGCTTTCCAGTTTCCTCCAAAATGCCTTCCTGATGTACTGGTGTTTTTTTTGCAAATATTCAGAATATGCAGTACTGTTTACATTCTGACATTTAAAATACCATGATATTATTTTTAGCCTTTATTTTATGATTAAATATATATGGCGGGCAGGCTGCAGTACCACTGCAATCCACTAGGCGGCTTTAAACAGCTGACGTTATAAAGTATTGGTCTGTTATTCTCTTGCTCCTCCATGACCTACTCTAAAGTTGCTTTCTTTCTTTCTTTTTTTTTTTTTTTCTCTTTTATTTTAGACAAATGTTATGTTTAAATGTGTTAGTAAACTTTGATTCTTCAGGTTTTAATGTTGCAGTGCCTCAAAGCTTTTCTCTGTTCTTCAGCCAATTCACATGAACTCATGGACTTCCCTGAATTTAAGAGGAGAAACAAGAAGAAAAAGAGATGCAGAGCCACGGACGGCTTCAGCAGACGATTTGAAGGTAAGCTGAGAGTTTCTTTTAGGGGGTTTTACACAGCAGATGACAAGCAGCAGTGCTGAGCACAGCTCGGGTTCGCATGGAAGAAGTTAACTTTACTGTGAAGGTTATTTAAGCTATTAAAAGAAAACTCCACCCTGACATGTTTTCATTGCAGTTTGCCATGCAAGCAGCAGAGGGCGCTCAAAATTACAAGCTGCCCCTTTAATATATATTTTAAATAATATATATCAACACATTTGGAGTCATAAATAAGCAAAAATAAAGGGATATGAATAAATTCAGCATATTATAACTAGTATTTTTGGTATTTTGGTTTTTTTTTTTTTTTCAATAATTATTTATTTAACTATATTACATACCTGAATCATCTTCAGGCTTTTCTCTCCGTTGTGTTCAGATGTTTACAGACTCCAGGACGAGGTTTTGGGAGAAGGAGCGTACGCGGTGGTGCAGACGTGTGTCAGTCTGAGCACGAGGAAAGAGTATGCAGTGAAGGTGAGCTCGCTGGGTTCACATGACTGTTCACCAGGAGGAAAAGCTTTTACAATAGCTTTTAGATAGTTTATATAAATAAATAAATATCAAGGAAAAGACATAAAGGTGACTAAAAAGGAAATTATATAATATAAAAGTCAGGCAGAATGTAAACAATAGCTAACTAAATGTTGCTTAGGCTTCAATTTTCCACTTACACTTAAGTGCAAAAGTTTGTGTACCCTATCTGTTAGAATTATTATCTTTATTTTTTTTGTATGTTTATTTATTATTTCCTTGTCTAATCATTCATGTATTTTTAATGTAACATACTGTAGTCAATATAAATTGTAGGGAGTTTAAAACAATGGTGTCCATCTTTGTCCATCCAGGAATTATTTTGCACTCAACTGTACACATGGAATGACCTAAATTGTTCTCAATAATTAGGCCAGGTTAAGTTCTTTACTTTGGTGTTGTGTGTGTGTGTGTGTGTGTGTGTGTGTGTGTGTGTGTGTGTGTGTGTGTCTAGATTATTGAGAAGAGGCCGGGACTGAGACGAAGTCGTGTTTTTAGAGAGGTGGAGATTCTCTATCAATGCCAAGGCCACAGGTACGGCAAGCTTAGAGGGTCATATTACACACACACACACACACACACACACACACACACACACACACACACACACAGTCTGCCTGCAAGGACTAATAACCTTTTTTTTTTTTGTTTAATTTTACATGTTGAATTCTGGATTCTGATTGGTCAGAAGGTGTTGATTAATTTTCTATAACAGCAGCTCTGACAGTAGAGCAGGTTTATATTAATGCTCTTGTTCTGATACATTATCTTTTCTATAGCAAAAGCATATTCTCATGTAAGTGCTTATATGGTGAAGTTTTCTGTAAGGAGACGATTATTTAGCGTTCATGGAAGGAGTCTCCAGTGTCAGCGCTTGGTAACAGTCAGAGGTAAAGCTGTAACACTTTAGACGTTCCCACACCTTCAGGACAGAGGAGTTGTGGTTTCTCAGAAACATAACCAGCTGCATTTTTTGTTATATTAACTACGAGAGAGAGAGAAAGTTGAATCTGGTGAGGCTGTTTATAGCTGCTATAACAGCAGGATGTGAGTGAGTGTTTATTCTTCATTTATTTTTCCTCATCCACCAGCTGTGAGTTGATGAAACTTCTCTTCTTTTCTGCAGAAACATTCTGGAGCTGGTAGAGTTTTTTGAAGAAGATGACAGATTCTACTTGGTGTTTGAGAAGCTCAGAGGAGGTTCATCAGTCTGCTTTGTCCTTATTTTGACACACATCTTCATTTTAGAGCTCATTTTCGGACTTGATTAGTGTGTGTGTGTGTGTGTGTGTGTTTTTAGGTTCAGTGTTGACTCACATCCACAGAAGGCAGCGTTTTAGTGAACAGGAAGTCAGCGGTGTGGTGCAGGACATCGCCAGCGCTTTGCACTTCCTGCACAGTAAAGGTCCGTCAGCACCTCTGATTCACATCACACTCAAATTCATCCCTGATTCTGACTTCGGACACACGCTGGACCCTAACGTTTAAAAATGGCTAAAGGGCTGTTCGTAAGACATGAAGAACCTGGAAGTAAATAAACTATAGAAGAAAATATTTTCCTTAAAGCCAGAAATTGCTCGTCCTTACTGTGTATTGTTTTAGAGGATGGCAGTTTTTTTTTTTTTTTTTTTTATTTAATAAAATGTTTATTGTATTTACAACAGGACCCTGACCAGGATAAAATGATTACTGAAAATAAATAAATGAATTTATTTTAGTTCATTTTTATTATTGCAATTGTAATTTACTTTTTATTTAATTTTATTTTTGGTTTTATTCTTGTTTTATTTATTTATTTATTTAATATTGAATCTGTTTTTTTTATTATTATTATTATTTTTCTTACTCTTCCTGTTTTAATGTTTTGTATTTGCTCATACTCTAATTTAGTTTTGCAGTTAAGACGTGTTTTGCTTGTTTAGTTTTTCACTGAACCAACATGGCTAATGTTGCTAGCACATACTGCAATCTTATAGCCACCAGTTTAGCATGGTGCACTAAACGTGCATGTGGCGTCTCCTCCGTTGGCTTTGTGGAGGTGTTCGGTGTCTCAGATAGACGTGTTTATGTGGTTTCTGACTCTGTGTGATACGCTGTTATCTATAAACATGGGCAAATACAATCATGGCACAAAACAGTGAAGCTGAATCGTGCTTTCTTCTAGGAGGCGTGGCCTAAAGTGAGAAGGCGGAGACTAGAAGTAAATTTGAAGTGATTTGGGTGAATTTTGGAAAACTGGTGTCTATAATCTTCCATTATTTGTTAGCTATGTTAGCCTTGTAGGTCCATGGCCAAGCTAAAGAAGAAAACTTCAGACAGATCACATTCAGAGCACATTGTGATTTAAAAGAGATAGTGTGCATCTTTTATTTTGGTTCTTTAAATGTTTGAAAGATGTGGTTATAATGAGTATTATTAATGTTAGTAATATTAATCATGTGACCTTGTAATGTAGGAATGGCGCATAGAGATCTGAAGCCAGAGAATATCCTCTGTGAGTACAGTGACAGGGTGAGTGTGTATCAGCGCGCGCACACACACACACACACACACACACACGCACACGCACACACCTAAAGTGAAAAAACACTTTCAGACACATTAAATATGTTTATAATGAAATATTTGTGAGGTGTTTAGTGATTCTGGTGCTGATTTGTTGGCTGGTGCTGTATTCTAGCGTTATTCTTGTCAAAAATTAGCAGTTGTGTGTTAAAATGATGTTACAGTTACAGTGGTGATTACTAGGAGAAAAATTGCAACAGTATAAAGCATAAGTCATAAGTTAGGTTTTGCTGCTAGCTTCTGAAAACAAAAGTCATATTAATGACAAATCAAGCATAGAAGTGGTGGAGACTTTGGTGCAAATGTTGGACTCAAAGTCCCAGAATGCAATGCAGCTATACAACACTGAGTTACGGCAGAGACGGAGATGATGAGCACAGTGATATTAGTGTGAATGCTGAAGCTTTTTTGGAAGCTGATCAGTTTGAGCAGAGGTGAGGGAGCTGGACTGACTAAAGGATTAAAGTGCCACTGCATCACTCTCTTTAGATAGAGATGAAATGAGGGCTAAATCCCACTGCAACTCTATCAGCAGGTAGTCAAACCACAAACAGGTCAGTGTGAATAATGTAGGAAAATGTTAACCAAAGTGACCAATATGTTTAAAAGTTTAAGTTTAAGGGTGTATCAAAAGTCTCCATGCATAGGGGAAATTAACACTTTAGCAAAATGTCATATTTACAAAACCTCCTCTACATGATTTCTTTGTCAGCACACAGTATCGTCTCTCCCACTCATGATGAACTTGTGCTAACACGTCTGGTGTTATGCATGTCATTGCATGTCCATCGCAACCTTGCAACAGCTTCCCGATCCAGCCATGAGAATGATTTCAATACGTTCTCCTTTTCTCATTCTTAAAGGTTATCTGGAAAAAAAATATGTATAAACTATGAAAAATTTTGGAAGACATTTTGCTAAAAAGTGTTCATTTCCCCTCTGTATAGAGACTTTTTTACAGACACCCTGTAGTTTAAACTTCTTTCAACATGTTGGTCTATTTTCACTTTTTCGTTTGGGACACCATGTTAAATAGTTAACTTAATGTCATCACGTTAGTTATAAAGGTTAATTAGCAGGTCGTTCAGGATGGATTTTTCCTTTAATGGCCTGACTGATGATTTAGTTTATTACTGATTCCTCATCAGTGAACAGCTCTGAGGCTTGAGTCTCTCTGCAGATGTGTCCAGCGAAGATCTGTGATTTTGACCTGGGCAGTGGGATGAAGCTGAGCAGTGACAGTAACCTGATCTCCAGTCCACAGCTACTCACTCCGGTAAGACACACACACACACACACACACACACAGACCGAGCGAGAGAGAGCACATATCAGGTTAAGTTTCTTTTTTTTTTTTTTTTTTTTTTTGATAATATTAATGCAACACCATCAGATAACTTACTAATGATGCTACATCTATTTCCCATGCAGTAAAAACACTAATATTGTAAGTATTAGCATTAACTTTCTACAATAAATATAGCGTAAACAGATCTACGACAAATAACTGATCATGAACCGTCAGTTTCAAATTATCACAATCTTTGCATTTGCTGCACTGATGCAAAAAAAGACCAAAAATCCCACAATATGTTTTATAGCAATATGACAACATAATAGATATTTTAAATATTTAAATTTTTTTTCTAACAATTACAAACCCAAATTTTGTACTGAATCATTAACGTTGTAAAATTTTAAAACTTTACTGTGTCTTTCTACATTTCAGTGTTAACTTTATTATTGTAAACATTAAATTAAAACTCATTAATATAGTGGTGCTTTGCTGGCAGTCTGTTAACGAACATGTATATTGTGATGCACCTTGTAGAAATGTATTCTGGTACGTTGTGTTTCAGTGTGGCTCGGCGGAGTACATGGCCCCCGAGGTGGTGGAGGCGTTTAACGAGGAGGTCAGTGTTTATGATAAACGCTGTGATCTGTGGAGTCTCGGCGTCGTCCTCTACATCCTGCTCTGTGGATCTCCTCCGTTCACGGGTCACTGCGGGACCGGGTGTGGCTGGGATCAGGGGCAGCCATGCCACGACTGCCAGGTAAAATCACACACGTCCTGTCGATTTGATAATCGCTGATGGATGTGGTGATGTATGTAAGATGGTGTCGTGCTGTTATAGTAAAATAATCAGCAACGGTGGTGATGTGATGAAGTGGAGTTACTTTTACCATCCAAAAGTTGATTATTTTCCTATAGTTCCCAAGTGTTGTATTTCTCTTACATCACAGCAATTTACCAAATTAAACATGATGTTATAGAAAATTAAACACCTTCTGACCAATGAGAAACCAGAATTCAACAGCATTGTGGTACAAAAACACCTTTCCAAAGTACTCTCACTATGCTAAGTAACACTTTTTTTTTTTTTTTTTTTTTTTTTTCCACACCCAGAGCATGCTGTTCGAGAGCATTCAGGAAGGAAAGTACGGGTTTCCCGAGAAGGACTGGGCTCATGTCTCTGCTGAGGCCAAAGATCTCGTTTCCAAACTGTTAGTGCGCGACGCTAAACAGCGGCTCAGTGCGGAGCAGGTCCTGCAGCACCCATGGGTACAGGAGGTACGACTACTCCACTGTGACTCAATATCATCTACTTCATCTGAATAACTACACACTGTGGTGATGGAAACATTGCCCACTGCCCAGAGTATAGAGTATTAGCTTGTTATTTGTCACAGTAAAGATTGACAGTATTAGTTCTAGCACTAGATAGAGTAGCTTAAGGTCTGTTTCCTTTTTAAATGCCATCAGTTAAATGCTAATTTCATAATAACTCATGCTAATTTCAAAGCACACAGTCTCACTTTCTAGCTGTTGAGATTTACGGAGCATAGAAGTCAGTCATCAAAGTTTTTATAAAACATGTTAAAATTGGTAGCTAGATACAATTAGCCTGAGTGTCCTTCAATAGCAAGTTTGCCATCTATGAATATTTTAGTCATTTTCAAACATTAGCTTGTTATCTAGCTCACTACAGAATGCTTTGTGTGTGAACTAGCGGTTAAAATCTCCATAGACAGGTTGGTTTTTTGGGCTGGATGTACATGACTCCTTGTGAGACTCACATCATTTTGAGTCTTCCTAAAGCTATAGGTAAACTCCGACTTAGTCTTATTAATATTAATAATAATTTCATTTAAATATTTTCTTTTCATATAGCTAAAATACAGCATGGTGGAAATCAAAATAACAAACATTAGCGTTCATCTGTTTTTGGGTCTAATTTCCTGTCTTTCTTTTTTCTTTTCTTCCTCCAGCGTGCTCAATACACAACACCCACACTACGTTCACGGTGAGTTCATGTCCCGATATTTGTATTTTTTTTAAACAATCTTTTTCTACTAATTAATAAAAGCTGCCCTATTATGCAGAGAAGATTTTCACAGGAGCTCACTATGCGAGTTCCTCAGGGTTCACTTCTTGGTCCACTCAAGGTTCTATGAAGAACCTACAACAGAGGCTTTCTGTTTTAACCAGGTTGTACCCAGGGTTCATAACACCACCGTTAGCTGCGTAATTAGCATTCTTAATACTCAGCTATTTAACTGAAAGCCTTTTAGACTTGATTCTTTTACATCATAGCTTTTAGGTGAAGGATTCCTGTGAGCTTGGCTAAAATATTTTAAAGAAATCTTGTGTCCTTGTGTCTTATTTTGTCTGTGTTCCTCTCTCAGGGGGTCGAGTGTCCAGGACCTTACGTTCTTCGCCGCTCAGGTGGTGGCCGTGAACCGTCAGCTGGTCCAGCAGGAAGTGAAGGAGGAGTTGGAGGAGAAGGACAGGAACTCGTTTGGCGTTCGTTCCTCCCTGCTCCGCTCTGCATCTCCGAGCTCGCTGTCGCTGTCTCTGTCTCGCCTCTCCAGATCGCGGCTGGCTCAGCGGCGCAGGGAGAGCAGCCGTCACCTCCTCGGCCCTCTGCTCATGGTCGGAGGTGGCACCTAACACCCCTTCATGACCACGTCAGTGTGTTTAACACCTCGACTATCAGTCGATTCGGAGCAGAATCAAACGCATTGCTGTGGGATTCTGTACAAATTTAGCACTATGGGAAAGTACAGAAACCTCAAACTGCCCCAGAAGCACGGACTTCGTAAGCTGCAGAAATGAGCAATAATAATGCTTCCTGATGAAATGCTCTGAAGATTCGCTTAGCCTTAA